>NW_024396366.1:13508158-13850519 GCF_016617805.1 Bactrocera tryoni | reverse complement strand
CAAAACACACGTACTGGGGCTCACGTCTTGTTAATCCGAAAGGACGATAGCTGTATCAAACTGTTATAAATAGGCACAATAACCTTGAAATAATATCTCCTGGTAAGCCGACGTATTGGCCTAATGATCGTAAAAAATACCAGATTTAATTGATTTTGCTAAATCGCTTATAACAGCTGATACATGTACTGATCTATCTTCTGATCACTCTCCTGTACTAATAAAGTTATGTGAACTACCCATATTCGTTAATCCAAAGGTGGGTCTAACTTCTTATAAAACGAATTGGCTAAAATATAAAAAATACGTCAGTAGCCACATTAATATTAAGTACAAAATAAATACAGGAAGAGATATTGACGAAAACATAAGAGAAGTCAATGATATAATAACCAGCGCAGCTGTCTTAGCAACACCAAGCAAAAGCTATAATCCGCTTGGTCTCAGAAAAATCTCTAATAAAGAAATAGAGATGCTTGCAAATGAAAAAAGACGTGCAAGACGTGAATGGCAGATAAATCGCTCCCCCTCCACTTAGCTTCAATTGAAAGCTGCGGTACGTAAATTAAAAAAAGCGCTCAAACGTGAGGAAGAATTGAACACCGAAATGTATATAAAGAAGCTGTGTCCAAATTCAAACAAGCAAAATTCCCTTTGGAAAGCCCAAAAGTCCATGAAGCCACCAACTGATTCCAACATGCCAATACGAGACTTGGGTGGAAATTGGGCTCGAAGTGACGAGGAAAAGGCTAATTGTTTTGCAAATCACCTTGAAAAGGTATTTCAACACAATTTGCCAAAGAATAATTTTAAGCTGTCAATCTTACCCAACACAGCTAAAGAGTCGCTCGAGTCTCTTAAGACCTCACCTTCTGAAATTATTGGTATCATCAAAGAACTTAATCCAAAAAAGGCGCCAGGATATGATAATATTTCCCCAAAAATGCTAATTGAATTACCAACTATTGCTGTAGAGGTGCTGTCTTTGCTCTTCAATGCAATTCTTAGTTTCGGATACTATCCAATTTCATGGAAAAAGTTACAGATTATCTTGATAGATAAACCTGGAAAAGACTTAACACAGCCGTCTTCATACAGACCAATCAGTCTTCTACCCTGTCTTTCAAAAGTATTTGAAAAAGTATTACTATCAAAGATAACTCCTTTCCTTCATGAAAATAATACAATACCAACGCATCAATTCGGTTTTCGTGCGAAACATGGCACAATAGAGCAAGTAAATAGAATTACTAACGAGATAAGAAAAGCATTTGAGCACAGGGAGTACTGTTCAGCAATATGTTTAGATGTAGCTCAGGCGTTTGATAAGGTGTGGCACGAAGGTCTTTTATACAAGATTAAAAAAATTCTATCTTTAGAACTGTATAAAACATTAGAGTCTTATTTAAAAAATAGACGATTTATGGTAAAAGTGGGAGATTTCATATCTGATGAAAGACAGATAAAGGCTGGTGTACCCCAGGGCAGTGTCTTAGGCCCAACACTATACATCATATATACAGCAGATCTTCCAACAGCTAACAATGTATTAACTTCAACTTTTGCGGATGACACAGCTATAGTGAGCCGTAACAAATGCCACATTTTAGCATCACGAATATTAGCGAAGCATTTAAGTTCTGTCGAAGAGTGGCTAGCGAACTGGCGTATAAACGTGAATGAACAGAAGTGTAAGCATATTATATTTTCGCTAAAACCAAAGATGTGCCCGGCAGTAAAAATAAACAATATATTAGTACCCCAAGCGAACGAAGTAACATATCTTGGTATTCACCTAGATAGAAGGCTCACGTGGAGAAAGCACATCTCTAGTAAAATAACATGTATGAAGATTAGAGCTGCAAATTTAAATTGGCTTTTAAATAAAAACTCAAAACTTAGCCTAGGCAACAAAGTGCTTTTGAATAATGCGGTCATAAAGCCGATTTGGATGTATGGCATTCAACTGTGGGGTACGACCTGTGCAACCAATATTGATATATTACAAAGGTTTCAATCAAAAATGCTTAGAACAATCACGTGTTCACCATGGTACATGCGTAACGAAAATATCCATAAAGACCTCGGTATCCCTATGGTAAAGAAAGAAGTAGAAGACAGCAGAATTAAATATATATCTAAACTCCGAGATCACCCAAACCCTCTGGCTAATGCTTTGGTACATTACTGCGATCAAACACGACTTAAAAGAAGAGATATGCCTGCGTACTAAGGAGCAACGTATCACCAAAACAGCTCAATCACTTGCTTGAGCCTGTCTAGTTTTTAATTAGATTTAAGATTTTATAACTTATTGTTAGGCTTTAAGAAAAAGCAGATCCAATAAATAAAATAATTTTGAAACAAAAAAAAAGAGTTACTATCCTTCATAAGCCGAGAATAAAAAAACAAAAAAAATAAAAAAATTCGAACAATTGCCGATCATACAGGCAAATAATAAATAATCCACATAATAAAACGATACAAGAAAAAATCGCAAATACAAAAAGTTGGCAGTAAAATCAAATAATCCCACAAAATAAAGTTTCTTCTCTTAAGCACCTACCCGCATATTAAAATGCACATTCAAATACATGTGGTATGTTTCAAACCAAAATCCGTTCTCTACACACACTGATAAATATGAGTATATTACAACTCTATCAAGAAATACTTCTGCTATCAGAACGTATCCCGCGCTTCGGCTACTCTAACAGCGGTTTGCCGAAATAAATGCAGCAGCATACACACACGCAATACTAGGCAAAATATTCGCCTAGGGGGCCCAGGATGTTTATATGAGTTTAGCATCCACCCACTCTACCCGGGAAAACTGGCGCACCCTAATAAGACAGCTTAATTCACCACAGCTGATGGCGCCAACACAACTCACCATACATATACACCCACTCATCAAAAAGGATGGACAAGGAGAAAGCAGACACATTCGTTCGACACAACTCGTCACATATACTGCGAACATCAACTCTCCGCTTACAACACCCGTCCGCGCTACAGTAAGCTTTTCGACAACAACGATCTGGCGCGCCGAAATAATTCAAATGTATAATTTTAATAAAATAACATTTGTAAAAATATTAAACCTTTTTTAATAAATTAATATTGTATATCATACTACTCAAGCTACCCGGTATTTTTATCTCAAATGTGCGTGACAACTATTTAAACAATTTATACGTACATAGTGATTACCAAGGCAAAAATAGAG
Organism: Bactrocera tryoni; assembly: GCF_016617805.1. Lineage (NCBI taxonomy): Eukaryota > Metazoa > Arthropoda > Insecta > Diptera > Tephritidae > Bactrocera > Bactrocera tryoni. The sequence goes on along the minus strand of NW_024396366.1, from coordinate 13,847,290 downwards.
ATACATATATATTATATCTACTAGTTACAAAATTATTCAATCCTTATATTTTGCCAACCATCTGACCCCTTAGAGCTATGGAATAAATTTCGTAATGCTTTATGTGAAGATATATTAAACAGACTGCGTAATGAGAATCAGGATATGACATTAGCATATAATGATGATGTATACAATGATGGACTAATCATAATTGATAAAATTCATGAGATTTGCGACAAATCCCTAACTGATTTTGGGCTTCCTGCATCAAAAAGAAATTATTCGCTTTTGGACCCGTTAGGAGTAGCATTGCGAAAACCATATGATACGAGTATAAATGAATTAAATGAGTATACTCGTATTATTCAAAATGAACCAAGATTAGTTAAGGACCAGGTGACAGCGTGTAATGGTGTTCTGCAATGTATTCGTTTCAATGAAGGAAACATTTTTTTTTGCATGCTCCCGGTGGGACCGGCAACACCTTCATTACTAATCTTATATTAGCAAAAGTAAGGTCTCAGGGACAGCTAGCCTTAGCAGTAGCGTCGTCAGGTATCGCTGCAACTTTATTAGCAGGTGCACGCACAGCTCATTCCACTTTTAAACTGCCCCTAACTGTTTCTTTAGAGAAAGATAGCGTGTGCTCTATATGTAAAAATGGCCCTTTGGGAAAAGTTTTACAAGATGTCAGTTTAATAATCTGGGACGAATGTACCATGATCCATAGAGCTCACGTAGAAGCTCTAGACAGAACTCTTGGAGATCTTAAAAGCTGTGATAAAATCATGGGTGGGATTACTGTTATGTTTGCTGGAGACTTTCCACAAACTTTACCCGTAATAGTAAGGGGAACTAAAGCAGACATTGTAAAGTCTTGCCTTAAAAGTTCTACATTATGGAAGTTTGTAAATATTTTAAAATTATCGACAATTATGAGAGCCCATTTGGTAGTATAACTTTCTCTTCAAAATTACTTTTAGTAGGAGACGGGGAAATACCTAATTTTCAAAATAAAATTGAAATTGATCACGATTTAGGAGTAAGAGTAGGTAACATTGAGGATTTAATATCAAAAGTTTACCCTGACATCAGCGAAATAGAAAATAAAGATCACCAATGGATGTGTCAAAAGGCAATATTGGCGGCGAGAAACAGTAGCGTGGACGAAATTAATGACATAATTTTAAATAAACTTGAAGGAGATATAGTCACATACACATTTATTGATAATGTAATGGACCTAGAAGAAGTGGTCCATTACCCACAGGAGTTTCTAAATTCTTTGAACCCAAGTGGCCTTCCTCCACATTCCCTTAAGCTAAAAATAGGCGCCCCAATAATTTTACTTAGAAATCTGAAACCACCTAATTTATGCAACGGGACCCGACTTCAAGTCAAATTTCTTCGCAATAACGTGATCGTTGCAATCGTTTTGACTGGTAGTAGTAGCAGTTGGTCTAAGAGTACTTATACCTCGCATCCCGATGATTTCAAATGATATACCTTTTAATTTTAAAAGAATTCAATTTCCCCTTAAGCTATCTTTCGCCGTTACAATTAATAAATCGCTGGGGCAAACATTTAAACACTTGGGGATCGATTTACGCCAAGACTGCTTTTCACATGGCCAATTATATGTCGTGTTGTCAAGATCAGGTTGCGGAGAAAATCAATATGTTCTTCTACCACCAGAAAATAAAACAAAAAATATAATTTACGCAGAAGTTCTTTGATAACAGAAATTGACGCGGACGAAGATAAAGACGAAGCCCAAAATCACTATTCCACGCTGACGAAGTCGCGGGCACTGCTATTAACATGTAGCCCCCAAACTGAAGTTCAAATAATACATGGAAGGAAAATAATCGAGATCTACCCTAATGACACGGAGAACATATTGAAAAATATTTTCCGAAGACATATTGACGGGTGCAAAGTGGGTATTTTTTCCGAAGTGGAAGAGGCCGATTATCACAAAATTCAACAATTACTTATAAGCATGTTTTCTTGCAAGCTGCAATTCATAAAATGTACAAAAAGAGCAACAGAAATTATACAAGAAGACGACCTGCACAAACAAATTTCACTTTACCATAGTAATGAGTCAATGCATAGCGGAATAAACGAGACTTACAATACACTTAAGGATAAAATATACTATCTAAAATTAAGATAACATGTACAGCTAATTATAGATAATTGCGAAAAATGCAAGCAAATTAAATATGACACGAACAGAGACACCTTCAGATAAAAATGAAATAATACATATAGACATTTTTCATTTTAAAAAGCTGTCATTTGTCACAGTAATTGAAAAACTAACAAAATTTGCAGCAGCATACAATATAACTGACAGAAATTGGAGAGCAAAGAAGGCCATCATGATTAAACATTTCCCGAAATTTGGGAAACCAAAGAAGATCATCATGGATAACGAATTCAGGGCCGAATAGTTGATTCAGTTCTTAAATAGAGAAGGAGTCGAAGTACACTCAACAAAACCAAACTCCCATACAGGTAATGCAGACATTGAGAGGCTGCAATCAACCTTGTTGGAAAAACTAACAGGAATTGACGATCCAAGTCTCTCAACAGAAAAGAGAATAATGATTGCTATCACTCAACCATAAAATGTACACCCAATAATGCAAGAAATAGTATAGATCCAACTATTTTAAAAAACAAAATAGGCCAGAAGAAACAACTGATAATACACAATAGAAATAGGTACAGAGAGGACTACGAAGAACTGAGAACGACGGGGCCGATAAAAAATTATAAAAGAGTAAGACACAAGGACGAGCCATATTTCCGAATCACCACCTTGCAAAACATTCATGTAGCAAACATAAAAAGACCACTTAAATTAGATAAAGTAGGCATGGAAAATGAAGATGACAGGTTAAGCACAATAGTACATAATGGCGATGTATTTGAAAGTGTTAATTCAGTAGCCGACATATTTGCAGACCATGTTGATAATAATGTTTCTGATGACCGCCAAGAAATTGGCTACAGCATTCCTACAAGTGTCACCGATAGTTGAAGAAACATTTTAATTTAAAAATTGATGAAATAGATAAGGAATTAATAACGTTAGAATCTAAACATTATCAATACAAAACTAATACATTGTTAAGAAAATTAAAATTAAGTGAAAATTGTATTTCTAATGATAATTGTATACTTAAATATAATAATAAAACTTATATGCAAGAGTTATCTGATGATACTCTGTTAGTTAAAAATACCAATAAAAATGAAATGATCCAAAACTGCGATAAACGAAAATTTACACTTAAAAAAAAAAAAAAAATTATATAATAAATTTTAGTAATTGTAAAATCGAAATAAAATATAAATCGTATGAAAATTTTAAAAAAGATTTTTTTGACAAATACATATATCCTGTACCACTATTGAATCAAACATATGAAGTGAAAGTAAATTTTGAAAAAATGATATTAAACCATATCGAAATTTTAAATACAATCAAAGATGAAATGAAATCCTAAAAAGATTTCGTACGGAGTAAATATTATTTTAATAGTCATTATAATAGCAGTTATATGGCTAATCATATTGATCAAAAGAAATAATGTAAAAATTAAAATTTTAAATACAAGGGAGTTGAAACCAACTGTTCAATCCAAACAAATACTCCTCTGCATTACTCCCACAAATTAGATATAGTAATAGAGGCGAAAGAAGAAACAAAAGAAGACGATCTTCCCGCGTTTTTTCATAAGCAAAGGCATATTATCCCGCAAACATAGCAGCGAAACACAAGCGAACACGGAGAAAACAAAACTAAGAGAAATTTTCTGATCTACAACGTTTTTAATTAAAACAAAAACAAGTGAACACACCAGCAATGCCCAAGTGAACAAGGAGACATATAGCAAGTGAATACGGAAAGCAAAAGGAGATCATCCCGCCACAACAAGTGAAATCAAACAAAGAAAAATCATCAAATCAGCACTTCGATAAAAAAACATCAACACAGGATATAAAGCAGCAGCAGGTTACAATAATTTAATAAATTAACATAGATTTACATGTATCTATAGGGTAACACAATTAACCCTTATTGCTAACACACACCCACGCCCATGTATTTATATATACACAATTAAACTCGAATTTTATAACGTGTGAGCTAAAACGAATTACTTTATATTATTCGCAATCGGCCTCATACGTCGACATACCCCGACACCAACCATACCACAGAGGCATGGATCAGAAGCTGAACGTGACGGAATGTCACGAGTCAGCATTTTTTAAGGTATACCAAAATATGTATAGAATAATATGTAGCTTAAGGAGACTTAAGTTTTGATTTAAATAAAACAGTTGTTAAACAGAGATCTTGCAGTGTAGTCATTCTTTTCCATAACATTTTAACTTGAATAACATAATTTGCTCCCAGCATTTATAACATAACTCGGGTTTCCAGATGACCACTCTCTCGTTGCCGTTACTAATGGGCCCCTTTGGGTGTCACTTAAGCTTTTTAATTTCCGTCATGAGTTTCTTCACAAGGCTTTTACTTTCGTCCTGCCATAGGTTTTTAAACGCAAATTTCCGAAGTTGCCTGGGAGCAATTTCAAATGTTTAACGGCTGCCGATAACTTTTTCTTCTATTATTGGCTGCTTTATGTGTTTACGCATAATGTAATAAAAAACACTAATTTGAACACTATTTAGCGAAATTATTTTCAACCATTGCAAAATCATTAAATATAAATGATTTACTCATAAACGTTTAAAATATTATATGAAATATTGTTAATCTATAATTTAGCTCAACTATGGTAATTTCAATTTTATTTATTAAAAATATAGTTAAAAAAAATACTAAAAAAACCACGCTTTTAAAGCATATCAAACTAAAAAGTGAAAAATAATTCTTTGTATAAACTAACAATAATAATGAAGGAAAAATTCCTGCATTATTCTGAAAATAGCGTGAAATGCTCGATATATGAAAAATATGTCACAGAGCACCCCTCGATTTTCTCAAAATTATGCAGGAATTTTTCCTTCATTATTATTGTTAGTTTATAAAAAGAATTATTTTTCACTTTTTAGTTTGATATGCTTTAAAAGCGTGTTTTTTTAGTTTTTTTTAAACTATATTTATTTTTAATTTTTTAGTTTGATGTGAGAAACCCCAAATTTGTTAAAATCAGTTCAGATATTAGGTAGATAGAATATTTCTTTCTGTATTTTAAATTTTTACGAGTTCTTATTTTCCGGGGGAACCAAAAAAGTAACGGTACGAACTTGGCTTAATCCATTTCTATTGTTCTTGACTAGTACTTATAATTCAAATGGTCGACCCGGAAAGTAGGTAAACTACTAAATAGGTGGTTTGTCTCATTTTCTATTTTTTCAGGTAGAGGGGTTAAAATATTAGGTAGGTAGAATATTTCTTTCTGTATTTTAAATTTTTACGAATTCTTAGTTTATATTGAAATAATCTATATTTTCTTTTATGAGATTTACCAATATTGTGATATATAAACGAATATAACTTAAATCGTATTCTCCGCCATTAGATTCGGTGACAATTTTTGAAAAGCTCACATCGACGTGACAGCCAAAGTTTAAAAAAAAAGAGTTTTCTATTGCAGTTGCTTTTCGGAGGCGTTTTAAAAACTAGTATCTGATTTTTCTTTTTACTACAAAAATTCTATTACAAGTATTAATTTTTTTATTACCTAAAAGTCACATGTTTTGCATTATTTAATATTATTTCTTCTGGATCGCGGTTATATATACATATGTATATCTATATAAAGTATACTTTCTTTAAGGATATACATATACTTCAGTCAGTGGCGGATCCACGGTGGAGTTTTTGGTGTTAAAACACCTCCTAAACTCAGAGAAAAATATATGTTTGTTGTTATGGGTTTGGAATGAGGTTATTGATCAAAAAAATCACATCAAATTATCAAATTATAAGCAATTATAATAAGTTACAAGATTTTTGTTGTTATTCATATAAGTCGTACTTTCTCTACATTTGTAAAAGCAGTATCGCTGAAGCTCAGTGATTAATTGAGGATTACACGGGATCTCACATTCCATGTTATATTTTCCTTGGTTTTTGAAAAAATTCTTTTAGTATTTCATCAACTGACAGATCAATATCCCTATGAATATTCATTGATGCTAGACCATTAAGCCTATCTTGACCTGTCGTATTTCCTAAATAGGTTTTAATTCTCTTGAAAAACTTCTTTCCGGTGATGCTATTAAATAGGCAATAACGCCAACATGCGTAAAATCTTGAAAACATTCCCAAAAGACGTTTTGTTCACTGCTTCTAAAGCTTCGAGAGCATTCCGAAAATGTTTGCCTGAAGTTCGCTGTTTCCACATTTTCATCTCCGCAAGAAAGTTTTGTTCTGAACAGTTGACCACCCTTTCATAAAAAGAAAATATTTCTCGAGCTTTTTTAGCGTCAAATTCGTACTTTGGGAAAAATACACAAAAATTGTCTAACACTGATCTGTGGTCAAGAAAGCTGCTTTTCAAATGAGCAATGTAAGTATCAAGAAAGGGAATATAAAAAGCAATGCGATAGTATGCCTCAGCGTCGTTCGTTTTCAAATTGAAGCGATTCATTTGGCGCCTACTGTAGCGTGGTACCTTTATTTCTGTACCTAGTTCGATGCATACTTCTTCAACAGTATTAAAAATCAAAAACAAAAAAAAATGTCGGCATTTTGTCGCATTTCTTCGAACTCTTTTAAAGCGTCGTCCGCTAATCTAATGGCTTCTGCGAGATCTTCATCACGCGATTGTAATTGCCGGCTTAGAAGTAGAACGACTGCATGTACGGATTGCATTATGAAGCAGGAAATTTGGAATTCTGCAGCAGAAATCGCAGCGACGAGCTGAGAGGCCGTAGTTGAAGTCTCCGGATCCTTCCAAGCTACGATTCTTTCTAATGATTTAATCACGAACGGATGCAATTCGATGTATGTCGATATGGCTTCATAGCTTTCAGCCCATCTTGTTGGGCATACAGATTTCAGTTTTTTTTTCGGCATTCATTTCCAGACTTCTCAATTTCGCTTTTCAACACTTCCAATCGTTTTGGCCAACGGAAAAAGTTGTGTAAGGATCCAATTGTTCCTAGTGCATTTCTGATACCAACAACTTCGCAGGCTGAGTTGATTGCCAGATTAAAGCTATGTGCCATGCAATGTACATAGATCGCTAATGGGAAACTCAATTTTACGAATGCTTGGGCAACATGAAATTCCCCACTCATTGCTGGAGCTCCATCATACCCTTGGCCATACCAAAAAGAGCAGTCAATGCCAACTTTCAAAAGATATTTCATTATCGTTTTCGCTAACCCTTCTCCGGTCGTTTCTCTAACGGGGACAAATGCTAAGAAATCCTCTCGAAGGTTTGATGATTGGTCAAAGTACCGCACACAAATGGCAAACTGATCAATCTCGGCGATGTCTGTTGTACCATCAGCTAATATTGAAAATCCGCGAGATTTATTTACGCTGTGGACAAGTAGTCAAGTTGTGAAAAATATCTATGATTTCATTTTGGAATATTTTACTTGTATACATTGCGTTTTGAGGGGAAAGCTTCAGATGTTGCATCAAATCGTTATCTACTTCAGCACGGTATCGTAGAATCTCTCGAAAATTTCCTTCGTTGGATGTAAGACTTTGTTCTTCATCTTGTAAAATGTCTAATTCCATTATAACTCGACAGTCGTCTCTGTGCCCACGAAGTGCGATTCCTTGCTTGCCACACAAAATAATAGATTTGACAATAGGTGTTAATTTCAGAACTGCATCGTGTTTTGATTTTTCTTTTTGTGTATCGAGTTGAATATCGATTGGTTTTTGCTTTCCGCGTGCGATGTCATGCAAATTTTCAATATCAAGCAAGCATTTTTTATAATAGTCAATAGCTTTATTCCAATTTTGGTAAGGATTTTTGACCAATTTTCTAAGAGCAATTTTTAGTTTCCCGCTATGTTCAATGCCGTAAGCAACGCAATACGTACAAAAGCACCATCATCTTTTGCAGAATATGCCAACCAATCAAAACGTGCAAGCCAATTGCACTTGAATCTCAGGTTCCTCGATCCTGATTTCGGAAAGTTAAATGTTACAGGGGGTTTCCACACATTGTCAACAATTTCCAAAATACCTTCCGGATGCAGTGAATAAAAAATTACGACGCCTTTAATTAAAATACAACTTTTGGGTATGACATAGAAATCAACTACTCTTTCCAGGATTCTCTCTGCGTTATCGGACGCAACATTTCCAATGTCATATTTTGAAATAACAGCATCTATTTTGACTGACATTTCACTATGTGTACAATCAGAAAAAGCAGGTTTATCCTTTATATTTTGATTTGATTGCGATGTATGTGTATCTGTCAGGTTTCGAGTAACTTCTGATGACGTTTCTGGAGTCGATAATGAGTGAGGTACAGTTACTGATGTATCAGGTGGTATGGATCATGGGTCTTCTTTATCATCTTGAACCTACAGAAAGTGAAATTTTCGTTTGGGGTGACCCCCGCCGGTTTTGTTCTCTCTAAGCAATTTATAGATTATACATTAACGACGAAATTTTTACCACAAACAATAAATATATCACAAGCAACGAATAGTGATATCAATTAGTTCAAAATTTGGAATCACAACACTGGGAATAAAAAACTTTCATCATAATTTCGTAGCGATCTCATTATATTTCTGAGGTCTTCCAGTGACTGACTTATTGGAAACCAAATATAAACGGGCAATTAAAAATGCGTTATGGTAAAGTAGAAATAAAAAAAATCAAATAGAAAAAAGAGTATCAAAATATAACTGAAAATAACGGAATAATAAATCTTATTTATTTTTTCGATATCTTTAGTAAATTGATTGTGTTGAAGTGTTTTTTTCATATGGTATTCGTGATCAAGTAATTCTACATTAGCAATTTTTTGTATAGCAGTTTTTTTATCAGAAAAAAAAACCAACAGCGCCGGGAATATGAATCCGTATCCCTTCGAGCAGGAGGCAAACAAGTTATCCACTGCGCCAAAGCTGACTTAAAATTCTGTCTGTTAATAACGCTTATAACAGAGCGACTTCTAGAGGCAGGCGAATTTTTACTAAAAATTCTCGAGCATTCTCTCTGTTACCGACGGTGTTCAAATATCATTGAACATGCTTATTTATCAGCAAAGCCGAAATTCTACTGAATACAAATATCTATTTATATATTAATAAACATATATATGTACATACATAATGCATTTACATGCAATGCGCATCCCGGACGGAGTGTTCTATTCTATTGAATTTGGGCTCTCTAGCTGGGCTCTAAGCTACCGGGGGGGTCGGCAGGTCGCGGATAGCCGAACGGCCTGTAGTAGCAGGTCAGTTGCGAAATAAGTTAAAACGAATAAGCAATCCCCGACGATGAGTGGCAGGAGTGGAGGAAGTCCCTCAAAGTGTCAGCAGCGATTTCTCTGCTTGATGGATGGAGAGGGTGATGTGAGCATGCTCTGCCGATGTGTCTGCTGCGGTGTGTATCAGGAACCAGCCCCTTCGGGCCCTGGTCAAGGAGTGTACATTGGACGTAGGAGTAGTAGCCTACGTTGCCCCGGGCGAGCGCCGGTCCGTCCGTGTTTTCCGGGACTGGTAAAGCGAAGGAGAGGCCTCAGGGAACTGGGGTAGGGGCAGTATCCCCGAGGGTACACCCGTTCCTGTTTATTTCGGCCCGCCCCCCTGCACACGATGCGCTGGTAAATCAAATATATGGAGTATAACATGAGAAACAAAAACACTAATAACAATAGCAGCAACATTTTTGGGATCATAGGAGGCAGCAGCACTGGAAGCCTGAGCGATGATGGAATTAAAGTGCAAAACTCCCCCGAAGTACGACTACTGCGGAAGCCGATTAAAAACCTTGGTGTTGACAAATCTCTAAGAGCGAGGTCATCACCACCAGCGTTGGGTGACACCACTCCCCTGGCAAAAGCGATGCAACCTCGTGGAGACTGTATGGCAGAACTAGGGGAAGCGATTAAGAAGTTGATCAAAACAATGAGCCCACCACAACGGTCTATCAACAACACCATGAGATTATCTTCTTGGTGTGATAGCAAAGTTACACGCAAGTGCTCAGGAGGAGCACATGGCAAATAAAGAAGCACGTTGTAGCTTTTCTAGTAAAGACAACCACCACAGAGAATACACCCAAGAGGCCTCGAGACGAAATACAGCCAAAGCGAAGAACACCACCGAAGAAGAATAAAACTTGTCATAAGGAATGGTCGAACATAGTGGAAGTTCCCCCTGAGCAAGGAAGCAAAGTGCGACAACCCAGTCAGAAGCAAGGAGAGAGTAATGGGAAAACAAGATGGCTGGATCACGGTTAAACATAAACAACCGGTGGAAGACATAAGCCGCCACCCCGACCCGATGCAATAGTAATAGAAAAAACCGGGGACATGTCATATAGCGAAATCCTCAGGACTGTCAGGAAGAATGATACGTTGCAAAAATTAGGGGAAAATGTGACCAAGATAAGAAAGACGGCAAAGGGCCAAATTCTGTTAGAGCTGAAAGAGGCCCAGATGAAGAGCACGGGGGTCTTCAAGACCGAAATTAGTAAATTATAGGGAGAAAATGCGCAAATAAAAGCCCTAACTCATGAGGTTCTGATAGAAATACGTGATCTTGATGAAATCACAACGAAAGAGGACATTACTGAGGCAATACGCCTACAAGTAAACGAGTTGAGCCATTTTGATACAAACTCGATTAAGAGCATCAGAACGGCATATCTAGGAACCCAAACTGCCGTGGTAAGCCTACCCGCGTTGGAAGCAAGAGTACTTCTTGATGCACACAAGTTGAAAATAGGCTGGGTAGTGTGCAGAGTAAGGGCGAAGCAAAACCTCAGGAGATGTTTCAGATGCCTTGAATACGGACATCTGGCGAAAGCATGCAACAATCCAGATGACAGGAGCGAGTGCTGCGTCAAGTGTGGAGAACCTGGACACTTTGCCAAGTCATGTAATAAAAACCCGTCATGCAGTGCATGTAAGAAAAAGGGCAGGGACAACATCGGCCACCAAATAGGAAGCAAAAAGTGTCCCCTCTATCAAGAGGCGTGTAAAAGCATCAAAAAATGAGAGTCATGCAACTCAATCTAAACCACTGTGACTCTGCACAAGAGCTTCTTAAGCAGACGGTTTACGAGGAAAAGGTCGATGTAGCCATACTATGCGAACAGTACAAAAATATAAGCGGAGCGACATGGATCTCTGACAACACAAACAAAGCTGCCATATGGGCATGTGGAGGGGAAATGTTTGCAGGACAAACCGCTATCACGGAAATCTTTCTACACACGCGCGAAAATCTGTGGGATCAATTTTTATAGCTGCTACATACCGCCAAGCATATCGCAAAAATTGATTTCGAGAAAATCCTGGACGAACTAGTCAGAGAAATTCTGTCTACTACAAGAAACGTGATAGCAGGCGATTTTAATGCATGGGCGGTGGAGTGGGGTAGCATCTGCACAAATAGGCGTGGAGATGCTCTGCTAAAGGCCTTCTCGTCGTTAGACATGGTATTACTAAATACAGGAAATCAAAATACGTTCGAGAAGAACGGCCGGGGATCGGTCATTGACATTACTTTCGCTAGCAGTTCTCTAGCACGGACAACAAGGTGGCAGGTGTGCGACATATATACACACAGTGACCATAATGCTATTATGTTCGAAATCGAACACTCGGTGCACAATCGAAGGAATATGTCCACTAAGAAAGTAGAAAAGGGTGGAAGATGGAAACCATGGACGTTGAACTCTTCAAACTCATGTTAGATGGTCATATAACTTTTGAAGAAGACATAAATCGACAGGCGGAGACCCTAGTGCGGCACGTCACTAAAGCATGCGACGCTTCTATGAGTAGGAAGAAAAATGGCGCCCATAGAAAGCCTGTTTACTGGTGGAATGAGCAGATTGACACATTAAGGAAGGAATGCCACAAAGCGAGGAGGAGGTGTCAAAGGAATCGCAGACTTGCAGAGAGTATGCAATTACGCGAATGCTTTAAGAGAAAACGTAGCGATCTCAAAAAAGCAATAAAAAAAAGTAAATCCTACTGTTTTAAGGAACTCTGCGGAAAAATCGACGAAAACCCATGGGGTGATGCTTACAAGCTGGTAATGACGAAGATCAGAGGTGGCAAAGGACAAGCACCGACGTGCCCAGCGCTACTGAAAACAGTTGTGGAAACTCTATTCCCCACACAGCCTCTGGAGAATCAAACGGCGCGAGCGCAAGAACCTGCTGATACGGAATGGATAATAGTCACTGATGTGGAGTTAATAGAAACGGCAGAGAGATTTGGAAATGCTAAGGCACCAGGTGTGGATGGTATCCCAAATAAGGCTTTGAAGACTGCTATTAAGCACAATGCGAAACCCTTTGCTGAATTGTTTACGCGGTGCTTACAAAAAAGGTGTCTTCCCGAAAATCTGGAAAAAGCAAAGACTGGTCTTGTTGCAAAAGCCAAATAAACCAGCAGGAGAGCCCACTTCATATCGACCGCTCTGTATGCTGGATACGACCGGCAAGATACTAGAGCGGATAATCTGCGCACGATTAGAGCTGCATCTAGAAAAGGAAGGAGAAAAAGGTCTGTCTGACAACCAATATGGATTCCGCAAACAGAGATCCACCACTGATGCGATTAAAAAGCTTACTGACATAGCTAACAAGGCAATAGAGGGTAAAAGATGGCTGTATGGTACTAAGGAATACTGCGCAGTAGTCACGTTTGACGTTCAACTCGGCATACTGGCCGCATATTATAAGTGCACTAGAACGAAACAAAACACCGGCTTACTTGGTTAGGATCATATCCAGCTACTTGTCTGACCGGTTGTTACTGTACGACACGGATGATGGACAAAAAACATATAGGGTAACGGGCGGAGTTCCACAAGGTTCCGTGCTTGGCCCATTGTTGTGGAACGTTTTGTACGACGGGGTGCTGCGTCTCCCACTCCCGAAGCAGGTACAGATAATCGGTTACGCGGATGATATTGCTATAACAGTAGTAGCAAAAGAACTGGGACAACTTGAGTACCTCTGCAATCAAGCGGCGTTAATGATCAAAGAGTGGCTCGCGGCAACAAAACTTCAACTCGCTGGGCAAAAACTGAAGCTGTCCTGATCACAAGCAGGAAAAAGCTCGAAGACGTAAAATTAAATATTGACGGCAACAGTATAATGACCCAGAAGGCACTAAAGTACCTAGGAGTGCTTATTGACAATAGACTTAGCTACAAGACGCACATCGAGAAGGTATGTGAGAAAGCAGCACGTGTAACGGCCGCCCTATCAAGAATAATGGCCAACATCGGTGGACCAAGCCAAAATAGGCGAGCGCTATTGGCCAAAGTGAGCCAATCAATTCTGATGTACGCGGCGCCCATATGGGGACCAGCACTACAGCAAAAGACGTATGCTAAGAAAGCGAAATTTTCAATGCGGCTCAGTGCCATAAGGGTCACGTGTGCATTTCGTACGGTATCCCACGAAGCGGTTGGGGTGTTAGCAGGCATCATGCCACCAGAGATTATGGCCATGGAACTCAAAAGAGTATATGACAGGTCTACAAGATTGGGTAGGCAACTAACAGCTGAAGAGCGGAAGGAAGAGAGGCAAACAAGCCTCAATGAGTGGCAAGGTCGGTGGGATGCAGCTACGACGGGCAGATGGACCCACACTCTAATTAGAAATGTACAAGCATGGGTAGAAAGGAAACACGGAGAAACAGATTTTTACCTGACACAGTTTTTGACGGGACATGGATGTTTTAGAGAGTATCTCTATAAATATGGACACGACGACGGGACGAATTGTTCCTTCTGCGACAGAAGCGGAGAAAACGCGCTGCACATCTTCTTTTTCTGCCGACGGTATGAAAAAGGAGAGAGCCGATCTGCAGAAACTGACAACGGAACAAGTGACACCGGATAATATAGTGCGGTTTATGACTGAGTCAAAACAAGTGTGGGATAGTGTGAGAGCGTGGTGTGCTATAGTTCTGAAAGAACTAAGAATGAAAGAGTGGCAACGCAGTGAAATCACAAGGATGAATGAGGAGTAGGTCTGAATGACGTGACTGACGAGCCGAATGGCTAAGCTTGGCCCCACGATGTAATGCTCAACGGCAGTTCCGTGGGGCAAATAAACAAGCGAAGACAATGGAGTTAAGGGTTTAGTACGTAGGCGTATTGGTCTCTGCATTAGCGGCCAATACGAATCGTGCATACCGTCCGGAAAAATGACGGTATCTTTCGAAGATTCCCCCTCCAAAATCAAAAAAAAAAAAAAAAAAAAATGCAATGCGCATGCAATTAAAACAAAAATGCATAGGGACACATGTCATAAATTTAGAGAAGAGATAAGATTATCATACACACACATATGTATCAAAACAACCCCATGTCAAACAGCAATAAACAATATGCTGCAATACATATAATATACACACATACGCATATATTTAGATAGATAAGATAGTTTTACAAATTGTATCGGGTGATTTTTTTGAGGTTAGGATTTTCATGCATTAGTATTTGACAGATCACGTGGGATTTCAGACATGGTGTCAAAGAGAAAGATGCTCAGTATGCTTTGACATTTCATCATGAATAGACTTAGCCTTAGCCACAACGTCGAATTTTCAGTGAATGGGCCCTAGAAAAGTTGGCAGAAAATCCGCTTTTTTATCGACAAATTTTGTTCAGCGATGAGGCTCATTTCTGGTTGAATGGCTACGTAAATAAGCAAAATTGCCGCATTTGGGGTGAAGAGCAACCAGAAGCCGTTCAAGAACTGCCCATGCATCCCGAAAAATGCACTGTTTGGTGTGGTTTGTACGCTGGTGGAATCATTGGACCGTATTTTTTCAAAGATGCTGTTGGACGCAACGTTACGGTGAATGGCGATCGCTATCGTTCGATGCTAACAAACTTTTTGTTGCCAAAAATGGAAGAACTGAACTTGGTTGACATGTGGTTTCAACAAGATGGCGCTACATGCCACACAGCTCGCGATTCTATGGCCATTTTGAGGAAAACTTCGGAGAACAATTCATCTCAAGAAATGGACCCGTAAGTTGGCCACCAAGATCATGCGATTTAACGCCTTTAGACTATTTTTTGTGGGGCTACGTCAAGTCTAAAGTCTACAGAAATAAGCCAGCAACTATTCCAGCTTTGGAAGACAACATTTCCGAAGAAATTCGGGCTATTCCGGCCGAAATGCTCGAAAAAGTTGCCCAAAATTGGACTTTCGAATGGACCACCTAAGACGCAGCCGCGGTCAACATTTAAATGAAATTATCTTCAAAAGTAAATGTCATGAACCAATCTAACGTTTCAAATAAAGAACCGATGAGATTTTGCAAATTTTATGCGTTTTTTTTTTTAAAAAAGTTATCAAGCTCTTAAAAAATCACCCGATATATAAGCAAGAAAAATACGAAATAAAGATCAGATTTGAAAGAAAATCTCAATCGAAAACATTCCTTTTATTTACAAATTTTACTTCCCCCCACCAGTGGTAAGGGGTAAAAGAAGAATTAAAAGGAAATATTTCAAATAAAGGAGCCGTTAGCTATCACTTATTGCCCCCCACCCGAGGTAAGGAATAAGTGAAGCAAAACGCTTAACCTTTATTAATATATAGACGGAATTTTTTCTTTTGAAACTGCAATTTTTTGAAGATAACTTTTGATAATAAACACATTAAATGTGTAAGATATGAATGAAATATTTACCAACCTTTCTGCACTGTTTTTTTGCATTATCTTGGCTAGTAGATTGGCGATTAAAATAGTAGAACAAGTTCCTTTTCATGATAGCAAATATCTCCGTCTACTAGGCTTCAATTATTCAATTACTCGACACGAATATTCACTGCACACTTCGTAATTCGCACATGTTGACATCTACATGACAATTTCACTAAATGACTGAGATGGGCAAGTTTAGGAAAATTCAAGGGAAAAGAAGCAGCGACAAAGAGATTCACAGGTCGATGCATAGAGTGCGCTGACAACGAAGCGTGCTGATTAAATTTGAATTTGAAATATTAAGGAGAGCTATTGTGGTATTTATACATATCTTGCTTCGTTCTACTTTAATCTCCCTACAATTGGTGTTATCAGTGGTTGGCAGCGTTATTTGATTTTTTTTTTCAACAAAAGGATTTGCACATGTTTTTGTGTGCTGAAAATGATTCACAAGCGTAAAACTAGAAAAAGGCAAATTTGATCGTACGCTTAACGCTACTCTGCCACACAAAATAAGCCTCTCAGACTTTATTTTCTGTTAAATGATACTTTTTACAAGTCTAGGGCAATGTTTTGCTCTTTGCGATTATTCAGTTCCATTTTTGTAAATTAATTAACTTGTTGTGTCTTTGCAAATAGCAATTATGTTGCCGAGGGTCAATTGTGCAAATAATGCGCAATATGTAATTACTATAAACTTTACATTGTCAGTAAACATCTTGTAAGAAAATCATGGTTTTCTTTATATGTGCCTTAAATGAAGAAGTTATTTTTTCGTTGCAGTAATTCGCATCGAATTAAAGTTGTTTGTAAGTAACGTTTCATCTTTCATAATCTTCCATATTTTAGTCAAGTTGCTAAAAATATTAGATAATAATAAAGTAAATTAACCCTCTCGACTGTTTGTTGTCGAGAGTTTTCATTTACTTTAATACGACAAGGCCAGTGGATATACTGATACTGATAAAAATAGTTTAACGACGTTTGAAATAATATTACGAAAGAAGCTTGGTTGCGAAAATATTCATCAACATGTTCTTTTTTAGTAATACATCATGCGCATTATTATGCACCCATGCGCACTATAACCTGCCCCTGCACTCCAGTTTATGTAGTATATGGTCAACTTAACAAGCTCCTCAATATCACGTGCATAATTATTTGTCAAGTTGCATAATTAACTCATTTTTTTCAACAGTATAATATGATTTTTCGCAACATATCCTTATACTCATTTTTGTGCACAAGACAAAACGTGTCTTATAATAACTGAGTTTTCGCGAGGGAACTGCTATATTAAAAATACGTTGAGTAATAAAACTTTTCGTAAAGCCCCCCCAAAAAATTTTTCTGGATCCGCCACTGACTTCAGTATATACATATGCTATTCAAATGTCACCAAAACTAGTTTTATATAGATGTTGCAGACTTTTAACCGCATCTTTTTTGTGAGCTGCTTAAACTTACTATCGCCATCCTACAGTGTCGCTCAAATATTCTACGTCTCAGTACCACTTAAAAAAGTTACAAACAAACATACATACATACAATTGAAGCTAATAAAAGCGTGTTAAAAAAAAAAAACAGGTGAAAGTGAAAAAATACTAACGTCATCGATATAACAATACAATGTTTACCGATATGTTTTTTAAGAATATAATGGATTGTCATCTGCAAATTGACGGTAAAACTCGCATCTACCATTCTGGGATTGTAAAGAGTTAGGTATTGCCAATTTCGATAATATTACCCCGACATTTGTAATGGATATTTATACCTTTAAACAAGTTAAATTTTTCAAAATGAAAAATTCCGATACCACCCTGAAAAGGGTGAAAGGATAAATAATATTTGCATACCTGTATGAATTTCACTGGAAACTTATTGATCGCCTTAACTACTTTCAGACCCCTTACCAGGCAAAAATTGTTTGTCTTCCGTTCTCCTAGTGTCTTAGAAATCCCCGGGAGGAAGATATACAAGAGGTGATGGAGTGCATAGTAGCTGTTGGAATGTCTGCTGTATATACATATGTACATATTATGTAGGTACACCAGCCCTTATTACTCGTTCTTCTGATATGAAGTCTGCTACTTCAACTGTAAATTTCCTGTTTCTTAAATATGATTCCATATGCAATTCGTAAGGTAAAACGTTTTTGATTTTCCATAAAAGGCCTTCATGCCAGACCTTATCGAACGCCAGAGCTACAAGGTGCGTTCCAAAGTTTTGAAATTGGTAAGACTTTTACCGAAACGTTTCCATTGATGAAACAAGTTTATGGCGCTGATTGCCTATCCCGTAGCAGAGCGCACGAGTGGTTTCAACGTTTTCAAAGTAGTCGTGAGAACATAAATGATAATCAATATTCGGGCCAATCAAAATCTCTGATCACCGGAAATTCCATCGAAACTGTGTGTGAATTCAACAAAAATCGAAATTCATGCAAATGGAATTGAACATCTCCAAACTATCGCATCTTGACCGTACATTTGGGCTTACGAAAGGTGTGTGCACGGTTTGTTTCGCACAAATTGACAGACGACCACAAATTGCTCAGAATCCACCATTCGAAAGACAACTTCCTTTACAATATTGTGACTAGTGACGAAACGTGGTGATTCTAATATGATCCCGAAACGAAATGTTGATTTGTTTTTATGATTCCAAGGGTATTGTCCACAAAGAATTGATTGAATTATTTTTTCGCCCAAAATCACATTTTAATCATTAACCACTCCCCGTATTCACATGATTTGGCAACGTGCGACTTCTTCCTTTTCGGAAAAATGCATTTTCCCATGAAAATGTTTTGTATAAACACTAAATGCACCTAGACTATCAAAAGCAAAGGTTACTCTCACCGCCCCTACGTAAGCGCTCCTCATAAGGGTAGTTGGTGGAAATCGGTTGTAAAACTTTATCATTTCACTCCATAGAAAATAGCTGGAGATTACCACCATACAATTCGAAATGAAACCCTTCGCAATTCACGGCCACTCTCTCATAAGATCCCTTTAATTTCGCAGCTCTAACCCCAGCTATCAAAAGCCGAGAATAAAGATCATGCAATCAATTTCTGATAATACAGAAAAGGAAAATAATGAACAATTGTCATATCGAAGCGATAAAATAAAAAAATGTAAATAAGCGCTAATGAAATTAATAAAATCAAACAGTAATTTTCTATAATAATGAGTCGTCAAAATTGCAAAATCAAATAAACATGCAAAATAATGTTGCTTCTCTTAAACACCTACACACAAATTAAAATGCATACAAAACACATGTGGTATGTTTATACTCTGGCAACAAAGTTGCTAAGGAGAGTATTATAGTTTTGTTCATATAACGGTTGTTTGTAAGTCCTAAAACTAAAAGAGTCAGATATAGGGTTATATATACCAAAGTGATCCGGGTGACGAGTAGAGTTGAAATCTCGATGCCTGTCTGTCCATCCGTCCGTCTGTCCATCCGTCTGTCCGTGCAAGCTTTAACTTGAGTAAAAAATTCGATATAATGATGAAACTTGGTACACGTATTTCTTGGCAGAAGGAAGCTGCACCCAGGCTTTTTTTATACTCTCGCAACAAAGTTGCTAAGTTTTGTTCACATAACGGTTGTTTGTAAGTCCTAAAACTAAAAGAGTCAGATATAGGGTTGTATATACCAAAGTGATCAGGGTGACGAGTAGAGTTGAAATCCGGATGTCTGTCTGTCCGTCCGTGCAAGCTGTAACTTGAGTAAAAATTGAGATATCATGATGAAACTTGGTACACGTATTTCTTGGCTCCATAAGAAGGTTAAGTTCGAAGATGGGCAAAATCGGCCCACTGCCACGCCCACAAAATGGCGGAAACCGAAAACTTATAAAGTGTCATAACTAAGCTATAAATAAAGATATTAAAGTGAAATTTGGCACAAAGAATCGCATTAAGGAGAGGCATATTTAGAAGTAATTTTTTTGGAAAAGTGGGCGTGGCCCCGCCTCCTACTAAGTTTTTTGTACATATCTCGAAAACTACTATAGCTATGTCAACCAGACTCTACAGAGTTGTTTCCTTCAGGAATTTCCATATACAGTTCAAAAATGGAAGAAATCGGATAATAACCACGCCCACCTCCCATACAAAGGTTATGTTGAAAATCTCTAAAAGTGAGTTAACCGACTGACAAAAAACGTGAAGAACACTAAATTTTACTGAAGAAATGGCAGAAGGAAGCTGCACCCACGCTTTTTTTAAAAATTTAAAATGGGCGTGGCCTCGCCCACTTATGGACCAAAAACCATATCTCGGGAACTACTCCACCGATTTCAATAAAATTCGGTATATAATATTTTCTTAACACTCTGATAACATGTACGAAATATGGGTGACATCGGTTTCCAACCACGCCTTCTTCCAATATAACGCTATTTTGAATTCCATCTGATGCCTTCTCTGTATACATTAGGAACCAATGATGATAGCGGAATAAAACTTTACACAAATACGGTATTTGAAAAATATGTAAATGACGGATAATGAAATCTCGATTATCACTTTATCATGCGAGAGTATAAACTGTTCGGTGACACCCGAACTTAGCCCTTCCTTACTTGTTAAAAATTGATAATGGGCGTTGCGTCGCCCACTTTTGGACCAAAAACCATATCTTAGGGACTACTAATCTAATTAATTTTACAGCAAAATAAAAAAAAAATATGTAAATGACGGATAATGAAATCTCGATTATCACTTTATCATGCGAGAGTATAAAGGGTTCGGTGACACCCGAACTTAGTCCTTCCTTACTTGTTTAAACTTAAATCCGTTCTCTACACACACGGAAAAATATGAGTATTTTACAACTCCATCATCAAATACTTCTGCTATCAGAATGTATTCTGCGCCTCGGCTACTCCACCAGCAGTACGCAGAAATAAATGCAAGAACACAGGGGGCCACATCACACCACATATGAGAACATCACGTTTGCAACACCCGTCACGCGAGTTAAAGAAAAATAATCCCACGAACTGCGAGTCAGAATAATATGACTTTGTTCATTAACATCCGAAACTTAAATTCAAATTATTTCTAACTGCTTAGCCTATTTATAGTACTGAGTAAACAAATATTTTATATCCGCTATCCTTACAATTTGTAGTTTGCTTAATCGGACCGTTTAACGGTCGCTCTTTGGTTGGATCATTACTGCTATAACAACAACAACATTAGCTACAGACATTTGTCAGGTGATTTGGCGGTTGTTCTGATCGCCGATGAATGTTATTTTATCACAGCATTGTTGCTGCACATGTTGTTGACAAACAAGTGTCTTCATTGTTTGTTGTTGCATTATTTTGTATTACATGTTTAACATCTCATTTGTTTACAAGTGATTGGTTTTCGTCTAGCTGTGCATGTACATATATGTATGTTTATATTTAAGTAATTATGTGTAAGTATATGATAAGTATGTTTGTAAATTATTATATATGTATATATATATATATATATATGTGTATATATAAGTTAATCTTTTGGTTATTGGAAAACCAAAAAAATATATTTTTTTTTCACGGAGCTGCATTGGGTCAGCGTTACCGCGTATCTTTATTTGAGTTTTCAAACTGAAGTTAGCTTAACCGAATTACAATATTTATGCTTAATTCTAACTTTAATAATTATAAGTGGCGTGATTCGCTTCCACGAATCTTATGCTGCACAACAGGTAGTGCAGACGCTGACCATGCACTTTCTGGTGCATTTCGGTCACACGTGCCGGAAGTTGTAAGTCGATACTTGAGTAACAAGTGTTGTGTTGTGTTAACTCTTCCCCTCCTAAATCGATTGTCCCCAATCGGTGTTGATCGTAGGGTGTGCCGTTGTTATTTGCAAAAAAGGACCTTTCCGCATGTTTAGTACGTCCTCTGCACTAGATTCAGGTGACAAATATACTTTTTGACGATTTTTATATAAAAATGCTATAACGATTATAATTATTACAATTATTATTATATCAGAACTTAAAATAATTATTGAGGAACTGTCGCTTTTATTTATCAAAAATTCAATATTGTTTTCATGCTGGAGTTGCTTCACATACAATGTTTCCAGTCTTAATTCTTTATAAGTAAAATTTGTATTTTCTTTAATTTTAGTTATAACATTTGGTAATACGAAGGATTCATATACTTCCTTCCTTACATTAGTATATGATCTCTTAAATACATTTATTTCACAATTTTTAAATTTTAATAAAAAAGTTCCTCTTTGTTTTATATTTTGTTTATTACAATTTTGTGTAAATTTTGATTGGAAATTTTTAAATATTAGTATGCCTGGTAGCACTTCGTTTAGAGATTGCTCATTACAAATTCTGAGCTTACAGTCTGCTTCTTCAAATTTTAGTATATTTGCTAAACATTGATCCTTCTATTTAATTAAATTTTTCTCCAAATTATCCTTAATTTCTACATTGTACATATTATTATCTTCATCTACTAGTACATCGTATTTGTCTAAAACTAATGATTTATTGTTTATATGGGAAGGGGTTCAATTTTGATTTGGTATAGGATGCTGTTGGAATATTGAGGTATGGGTGTGGCTTGTAGTTGCGGCTTTAATGGGTGGCGATCGTACTTGTTCTCCTTACAAGTGACGCATTTTTTCATTATCTTGTTTATTTTATTCGCCATACTTGGAAAATAGAATTTTTTTTAAATTTGTATCTTATTCTCCCTGCAATTTCTATGCGCTCTCTTATGTTCTTTTATAATAATATTTTCTTGCTCTTCTTCGTTTGTTATGTCTTCCATTTGGAACTGCGAAAACCTAATTTTATATTTGTCAAAATGTAAGGGGTAAATTTCTTGAATCTTGCCCATAATGTGCTCCTCCGTTTTGATGCAGTTTATTACGGACGGATTTAAATATATTTTTAAAATAGAAATCAAATTTTGTTCGCAGTAATCAGGTTCGGATACTATATGACGATGGTAGGTAGGAAATATGATTTTAAATTGATATGTCGATGTTACATCCTTATTTAAAAATATTTGGTTTTTAAACGCGTTAATTGGTGCTTCTACGCAGTATATTAAATTGTGGGATGAGCTGTCATCCGAATTTGTCGCTATTGATAGCGTATGCAAATCTGATTCTTGGTGTGGAATTCTTGACAGTGCGTCGGCCACGATGTTTGTTCTACCTGGTTTATAGTGCATTTCATAACTGTATTCCTCTAGTATTGCTTTCCAGCGTTTCATTTTGCTATTAGCATTCTTGTTGCTTAACGCATAAGTTACTGGTTGGTGATCGGTGAATATTTTTACTCTGGCCGATCCATACAGATAATTACGAAATGAATTCAATGCCCAAATGATGGCTAACATTTCTTTTTCGTTTGCGGCATAGTGCTCTTCCGCTTTGCTTAATGTCCTAGATAAAAATGCTATTGGTCTATCTGACTGAGACAATACTGCGCCTATGGCGAAGTTGGACGCATCCGTGGTCAGCTCAAATTCTTTGCTGTAATCCGGATACGTGAGGATGATATCCTCTGAGGTGAGGGAATTTTTTATTTTCAATTTTTCTTATTCAAATTTATTTTTATGTGAGTACATTTATTCTTTGACGTACGACCGTCTTCCCCTCTTAAAAGAGATGTTAGGGGTTTTGCAAGTTTAGCGTAATCTCTAATAAAACGCCGGTAGTACCTTGACATGCCGAGGAAGCTGCGAAGTTGTTTTAAATTTTGTGGTGGTGGAAAGTTTGAAATGGCTTCAATTTTTTTTGGGTTGGTTCTTATGCCAACCGGTGTGATTACATATCCTAAGAACTCTACTTCTTTTTTGAAAAATTTACATTTTCCTAACTGAACTTTCATATTAGCGTTTTCTAATGTTTCAAACACCTTATATATATGTTTGAAGTGTTCCTCCTCCGTTTTGCTAAAAATAATTATATCGTCGATATACACGTAGCAACATTTCCCTATGTGTTCTCTTAATATATCATCTAATGCGCGTTGAAAAATAGATGGCGCATTTTTTAGGCCAAATGGCAGTCGAGTAAATTCGTACTTCCCATTATTGATAGAGAAAGCAGTTTTTTCTATATCAGATTTTTTTAGTGGAATCTGGTGAAAACCACTTTTTAGGTCGAGAACGGAGAAGAAATTGCTATTACCTAGTTGAGAGATTACTTCTGTAATTTCCGGAATGGGGTATCTGTCCGCGATCGTTACTTTGTTTAATTTCCTATAATCAATGGCCATACGGTATTGTTTATTTCCTGCCTCGTCTGGCTTCTTTGGTACAATCCACACTGGGGAGTTGTAAGGTGATTTAGATGTTCTAATTATACCATCGCTTAAAAGCTTTTCTACTTGAGATTCCACTTCCTGTTTCAATGCTGCAGGATATGGATAGAATTTTGTATAAACAGGAGAATCGGATGTTGTACGAATTTGTCCGACAACTTTTGTTGTATAGGTTAGCTTTTCGTCAGGTTCGGAAAAAAGCTTTGGGTATTTATTTACGATGTTTTCCATCGTGTGCATTTGATTTTCTGAGAGGTTTCCCTCATCTACATTAATTGCGTTCACTCGCTGTGAGGGAAGCTGTTTGAGGTGAACCTTAACGCCGTTACTTAAAGTCATGTAATTTTCTCCAGTGTATATAATGGCTTTAAATTCCCGAAGGGTATCATTCCCTAGAATACCGTCAAATGTTTTGAGAAGTGGCATTAGATAGAATTTAATTTTATCTTTAAAGTTAAAAAGTTTAACATAAGTATATTCTCTGATTTCTAAATTTCCGGCAAAAGATTTTGCAAAAAAGGGGTTGTCGTTTCGGATTCTTTTCTTTGCCAGCTCTGGCTTAACATAATTTTTACTGGAAGCTGTGTCCACTAAAAATTTTAAAATTCTACCGCTCTCCGCCTTTACTTCGAAGTAGGGGAGCGAAGAGCTAATTATTCTAAAAAATGGATATCGCTTGGTTCACCAAATTGCCCGTATTCCTGTGACGTTGTGTTAATGTGAAATGTTCGTTGCTCCTTCCTTCGTTGTTGATTCGGAAATTGTTGTGGCCTCTTGCCAAAGTGCTCGCTTCCTTGAGGTCTGTTTATGTAGTTAACGCGACGAGACTGTATGCTCGGGTCGACGTCCATGGGCTCTGGACGTGGCTGCGGTTTCGGAGATCTTGAGGGGTTGTTATCGTAATGAAAATTATTATGTTGTTGTTGCCTTGGTTGCCAAGTTGTCCGCTGTAGTTGTGGCTGTTAAAAATTCCTTCTTGGAAGTAAGGGTGGAGGCTGTACTAGTCTTCCATTGTACCCATGGTTCATACGAAAGTTCTGATTCTGTAATTTTAAACAGAGGTGAAGAGCCTGCGGCAGGTCTGCCGGCTCTCGTATTCCTAATAGTCTAGGTAAACCCCCGTTAAGCCCTCTTATAAAAGTATCTAATGCTTTGTCCCTATATGCTTGCGTCAGCATGCGAAGGGATTCATTGCCCATATCGAGACAACCTAATTTATTTAGTATCAATGAAAGGCGGCTATACACCTGCTGGTAGAAATCGGAAACTGTTCTATTTCCCTGGACCAATGTGGTCATTTGATATTCTAATGTTGACAAGTCGCGCTTGTCACCATAGTGCATAATTAGACATTTAGAAATTGATTGCCAATCAAGTGGCGTATTATATGCTTCCAATGCCGCATCGGCATTGCCTATATTGCGCAATACTTCGGTGTCCCCTTTTGAGGTTCATATATCGCTAAAACTCGATCTACGCTTTTTTTCCACGAGTTGAATTCTCCTGGATTGCCAGAGAATTCTTTTAGACATTTTACGATGTCAGGTATCCTATCCAATTCGCCTAAGTTATTCCTATGTTCTATGTCTATAGTTTGGTCCGTAATGTCGATTGCAATTGCATTTGGGTGTAATGCCACATGTACCACTTGCGGTCCCTGTGCGTTTACTATATCTGAAGCTATACTAGCTATGAGCCTGGACAGATCGTCCATACTCAATTGTGTATTTTGGGATGTCTGAGGGATATTAGGTGACGAATTGAGGGGAAGGATTGGAGGGCGGATTAAATTATTGGGGTTCGCCATTTGTGTACTTTTAATATTCTTATTAATATAATGATATATTGATATTCTTAATATAATATCTAAATAGTTATTATAGGCTGCTTCCACTTACAGGATTGTTGAAGATTCTGTTGTCGCTGCTACCACCGATAGTATTATTCCTATTAGCTGCTGTGCCGGATATCTCTACTTGCTGAGCTGCAATTCGCTTGTTAAATATCTGCCTTGATTTTTTCCTTTGCCTGCAATATGCGTTGATTTTTGCTTCCACGAAATTTTGTTGCAATAAATTTAATTTACACTTTGGCGTATTTCGTTGCACGCACACACGTATATTTTCATCAATATTTAATTCACGCACACCGCTTACTGCCTTTTTCAGCCGTGATTAATTGGTCGCTTTTTATTTTTATTTATATTTTTATTGTATTTTATTAATTTGTGTTTTGTATTGTTTTTGTAGTTTGTTAATAAAATTTTTTTTTTTTTATTATTATTTTTTATTAAAGATGAAATAATTTGTATCCCTGAACTTGCGTGTATTTTACGCTTAGCAAGTTGCAAGTCACCACACTCTTCAATTTGTAATTCTAAGTTTTTTTCTTAACTCTTTGCAGATTTAGTTTCTTAAGCGCTCTTTCGATATTTTTTAGTTTTCACACATCATTAGGTTTGTATTATTGCTTTGTTCGTTCTTTCACTTGTGCACGCCTTTCTTCAGTTGTTTGGTATTTGTTACACGTGTGGTTTTTAGATTTGCTTTAAATTTTATTAATAATGTCTCCGCGTTTTTATGCACATTGTAATAGATTTCTTAATTAACAGATAACACTTTGTGTGTCTTTTGTTTTTCACTTATTTAAACACTCGCGAATAGAGTTGGCTAGCAACTATTGCTTCCCGTTTGCTTTACGCTACTAGGGGGCCTTTATTCCTCTATTATTTATAGCTTTTTAGCTCGGGCGCCAGTTAATCTTTTGGTTATTGGAAAACCAAAAATATATATTTTTTTTTTCACGGAGCTGCATTGGGGCAGCGTTACCGCGTATCTTTATTTGAGTTTTCAAACTGAAGTTAGCTTAACCGAATTACAATATTTATGCTTAATTCTAACTTTAATAATTATAAGTGGCGTGATTCGCTTCCACGAATCTTATGCTGCACAACAGGTAGTGCAAACGCTGACCATGCACTTGCTGGTGCATTTCGGTCACACGTGCCGGAAGTTGTAAGTCGATACTTGAGTAACAAGTGTTGTGTTAACTTATATATGTATATATGTATATGTACATATGTTCATGCATTTACATATAACTCGCGAGTTATAGTTTCCGAAAAAAAGGAGCTTAGGTTTTTTTTTTCTACGACCGCCTTTATTGAATTGAATCTTAAGACTGACTAACTCTATTCTAATGCTGACTGTACTGACATTCTTAGTTAGTTAGCTTCTAATATTAGGCTTAACTGTATTATCGTTCGACATTAGCTTATTTACTTATATATACTTATTTATATATATATGTATGTACATACATATTTATGTTTTAAGTTGAGTTGGCGTCAGCAGACCCGAAATACGCTCACTCTCTTATTCCACAACTAAGCCTAATGTGGAACCTAATTTTATGTTAGTAAGCTATTAAACATTTACTATATACATACATAAGTATATATTATTACAAGGTGTTTAGAGTATAGGAATGTAACTCCTCCATCCTTTGATTTGAGATTCTCCTTGGATCTCATTACAAAAATATATAATAATTTTATTAAATTTTAATTAATTCAATAGATAAAATAAGTTTTTTTTTTTTTTATAAATATGTAAATTGTAAACATTTTTAATTTGGAGTTGTTTTAAATATGATTTTAATAGCGTAGCGTATCTATGTACATATGTATAGTGCTTAAACAAAAGAAACGTTGTTTTATATTAATATTAATATAAATTATGATAGGTAATTATTGTTTTATATTTTTACAATTTTATTTTCAACAATGGTAAGTATGTATATATTTATTAAAATTGAGACGATCGATGGGAATATAGGTTATATACATATAACCGGAATTAAAAAAAAATGTATATTTAGTTTTTTTTATCTTCTTTTAAAAGATATATATTGCGCATTACACTGAAGGGGATAGATTTTTGTTTTAAAATGGGCTAATTGTCGTTAGAGTTATATTGTGATTGTTGTCATTTGCAAATTTAAAAGGGCGTTTAATATTTGAAGTATGTACGTTTTCTAGATTTCTTTTAATAAATTTTGGTTCTTCTTTGTGTCTAACGCTTTTGTAATTTCGAATGAAACCTTCTCGCCTTTTTTCTAGGTAATTTTCCTTTCTTGTGTTATGTTTAGAAATGATCTTCAATTTTGCTTCTTCTAACCGATTTTTAATTATGCTATGATTAACTTTGTTGTTTTGAACATCTAAAGGAGTAGCTTTTATTGTGGTATGAAATGAATTGTTATAAAGTTTTACGGCTTTACACATTTGGATGGTAATTGGAACTTTTTCTTCTAAATTTAGGGTTCTTATACGTTCGGTAAGGGTATTATTTATTCTCTCTACATCTGAATTTCCCGTATGACTATGTGGTTTAGTGGCATGAAATTCTATATTTTCTCTATTTAAAAATTCCCGGATTGGTTTTGAATTAAATTCATTATCGAAAACAAACTTTTTTATATGGCCTTTAATTGACAAAAATTCATTAATTTTATCTATGATCGTTAGACTATTTCTATCAGGTAAATGGAAAGAGATAACATGTTTTGAAAATTTATCGATGAATATTATAAATGACTGTTTACTGTTAACATAAGTATCTATATGAACAATTTCATTAACTGTATTTGGTGTTTCGGTAATTTGAAATTTAGCTTTGATCGGATTTCTATCATATTTTCCACCATTACATATGTCGCAATTATTTATTATTTCATGGATTTTAATTTTTAGTTCTGGATGATATACTTTATGCTTCATTCCCTCGTAAGTTGGAATAATGCCTGAATGTCCTACTTCGATTTTATGGAAAAACGATATTTGTCTCTTTAGTTCGTATTCATCTTCGATATCTTTGGCAAAGTTTGTGCAATTTACAAAAGAAATATTTTGATTGTTTGCGAAAGAATTTAAAAGTATTTGTTCTACTTCATTATGTTTTTCTTCATTAAGTTCAAAATATATAGCGATCTTACCTTTTTCAAAATGTTTATTTATAATATTAATAACGTTGTGAGAGCTAATATCTCCTATATCGATAAAAATGCGTTTGTTTTTGAAAATATTTTCTACTTCTTTTTCTTTTGCTTGAACTAAAATTAATTGCTGTTTGAAACGATTTACCCCTGTATTGAGAATGTTAAAGTGATTATAAAGATTTTCTTCATGAGAATGGCTAGTTTGGACTTCTATTGAAAGCATTGTTTGGTCTTGTTGTTCACCAGCGTTTAAATCTTTTATTTGCAACATTTTGTTAAGGGTCATTCCCAAATTTTCGGAATTCACCATGTTTATTTCATCACTGTTAATTCGGCTCAGAAAATCCGCTATTTTATTTTCTTTACCGGTTATATAATCGATTTTTGCATCGTACTCTCCTAATTGTACCAGCCAACGTTGAAGTCTTGGATTTATATCCTTACCACAATTTTTCTTTTGTAGCCATTTAAGTGGTTGGTGATCTGTTTTTAGATCGAATTCTCTTCCATATAAGTAGGGTCTATAGTATTTTACTGACCACACTATTGCTAATAGTTCCTTTTCGATGGTTGAGTAGTTTTTCTCGTGAGTATTTAATGTGCGTGAAGCATATGAAATTGGGTGGTCGTCTTGTGTGAGAACTGCGCCAATAGCAAAGTTGCTAGCGTCTGTAGTTAATTTAAATCTTTTTGTAAAATTGGATACCTTAAAATGGGGATTTGTAATAATATTTTTAAATTTTCGAAAGCGGTTATATAACTTGGGTTATTAACGTTAATCTTTGCATCTTTTTTCAGATATGCGACCATAGGATAAGCTATTTTAGAATAGTCTTTTATGAATTTCCTGTAAAAGCCGGTAATGCCTAAGAAAGATTTTATTTGCTTTTGAGAAATTGGTAACTTTAATTTTTGGATAACTTCAACTTTGTTTGGATTTGGTTTTATTCCTTCAGGAGTTAGTATATGACCTAGAAAGTCTGTTTCTTTCTTTAAAAAACTGCATTTTTCTAAACGTATTTTCAATTTTGCTTGTTTTAGTTTTGTAAAATTTTCCGCATATTAGTTATATGTTCTGACAAAGAAGTACTAAAATCAAAATGTCGTCTAAGTATACAACGCATATCTTGTTTATGAAATCTCGAAGTACTGAGTTCATAAGACGTTGGAATGTCGATGGGGCATTTTTAAGACCGAATGGCATTCTTAAGAATTCATAATGTCCTAACGGAGTAGAAAACGCTGTTTTCCTGTCTTTTTCATCTACCAGTATTTGATGAAATCCTTTCGCGAGATCGATAGAGGAAAATATTGTGCTCTACCTAGTTTATCCATGATACCATCAATATTAGGTATCGGGAATTTATCGCTAATAGTAATTTCATTTAATCTCCTGTAATCGACGACGATACGCCATTTTTTATTTCCGTCTGCATCCGCTTTTTTGGGGACTATCCACAAAGGGCTGTTGTAAGCAGAGTTGCTTTCTCTAATTATATTATGTTCTAACATTTCTTTTATTTGTTTTTGTATTTCTAATTCATGAACTTGTGGATACCTATAAATTTTCGAATGAATGGGTCTATCGTTTGTTGTAAAAATTTGATGTTTGATTTCATGCGTAAAAGAAAGTTTATCTCCTTCTTTGAAAAATAATTCGTTAAATTCTTGTAATAGATCTTTTATCAATTGGCTTTCTTCGATATTTAAATGATTCAAGTTTAAGTTTTTCATATCACTGAATTCGAGTGCGCAAATTTCCGTTTTTCCATAAGAATTCGTTGATCAAAATAAATTATGTTTCCTAATATATTAATAAACGTGTTTTCTACATCAATTTTAGCTTTAAAAGGATAAGAAAATTTTGTCCTATAATAGCTTCGTATTTGTTGCTGTTAAAATCTATTACTTTCCATGATAAAGTACCTAAGACGTTAAATTCTTTCGGAAAAGGTGTTACAATTTTATATTTTATTTCATTAATTCCGTTGATAGTTCCATAGCATAACGGTTTGGAAAGTTTTTCCTTTTGAAAATTTTCGAATAGGGCGTTTGGTTTTATGATGCTAGTTGTTGAACCTGTATCTATTAAACATTTAATTCTGTGATTTCCTATTGTTACTGTTATTATGGGGAGTTGAGGGTTTGAGGCGGTGTTAAAAAATTTACTTTTTTTCTTCACCATTGCCAATTTCCATCAAATTTGAATTATTGGACAAACGACTTGTACTTGATTGTAATCGACGCTCATATGAGAGCTTTTAGTTTGTCTCGGTAAATTTGGTTGTATTTTATTTGTAGAATTGTTGTACCCGTAATCGTAGTTATTCCGATTGTTGTAATTGTTACGATTAAAATTTGTATTACGTATGTAATTGTTATTGTTCCCGCTTTGTTGTCTATTGTCGTTTGTTGGTTTGGTTTGTCTATTGTCTGAAATTTTATTATGTTCGTAAGATCTATAATTTTTCTTGAAACCTTCATAATTTGCTTTATTTTTATCGACATACTTTCGATGTCTATAATCTATCGCTCTTTTGTCCTGCAGCAATTTTAACTTTGAATATTTTACTATTATATCATTTAATGTTTCCGTTTCGGTTATATGCTCTTATAGGCCCATCGATTTTCTGTAACAGTATATCAACAAGGTCCCTATCTACATTTTCAGGTTTGTAAATGCCCGGTTTTAAAGGGTAAAATATGTATATTTCATTTATTTCTGCCTTACATTTTTCAAAAATTATAAATAATTCATTAAGATTACTTACTTTGACCGTCCTACAAAAATTGAATACCTCTGCGTATGTCTTCCTCAGACGAGATCCTTGTAGAATTTTGGCCTTAATCGCTTCCCACGATGAGTTGTCCTCCAGTTCTCTTGTTCTTTTTCCAGCGGTGCCCAGTATTTTTTCGTTCGCTATAATGTTGATACAATGTTGGACGAGTTCCTGGTCTGTGCCGCAGAGAGAAATGTTGGTTTCGACCGCTTTAATGAATGCTTTTGGATTATGATGGTCGTCTAGTGGCTTCATTCTCCGGAATTGATCCATGATGTCCCTTGGTGACATGTGAAATCTGTAGAATTGTGGTTGTTGGTTTATTTGTAGTTGTAGTAGATGTTGAGCATGTTGTTGTTGCATTTCTTGTTGTTGGGTTTGTAGCAATTCTTCTTGCCTTGCGATAACTCTTTCCAGCTCGGCGATGGTTTGGTTTAGATTCTCCATTGTAGTAGTAGTTGTAAATAGGTCGTTTTAATTGTGGTTTGAAGATGTGGTCCGCGGAGTATTTCTTTTTGGACCAGTTGTGGAAAAGTAAAGATGTATTCTCCTTTTGTTTAGAAGTCTTTTAAACGTTGTAGAAACTTTTTTATATGTATTTTGTTTCTATTTCTGGATGCACATGAGCTTAATTATTTCTAGGCCGCTGTACTTATTATTTTTCGGGTAACTGTATACATAGCCTTTGCTTTTAGAAATTTCTCATTAACTTTTTATTTTTATATTTTTTTTCTGTTCTCAATATTTTCACTATAACCAGTATTACTTGGCGTGTTTTGTTTTATTTTGATGGTTAAATTCGGTTGTCCGTAACTGTATACACTTTTATGTTTTAGAAATGTTTTTTTTTTTTTTTAATACTTGTTAAATTGTTTAATTTTCACAAAAATATTTTAACTCTTTTTCTTAATATTTTTTTTCGTTTTCGTTTTGTTGTTTTTTTTTTTTTTAATATATATTTGTTTTTTGACACATTAATAATATTTCAATTCTTTTTTTTCTAATATTTTTCGCGTGTGAATATTTTTTTTTTTAACTGTGAATTGGTTTTGTTGGTTCAGCAAAAATATTTGTTTTTAACTTGCTGTTTTTTTTTCTTTTTTTTGTGGCGGTTCACAAAACGGTTTTAAGAAATGTAGTTGCTTTTTCCGAAACTGTGCTATATATACACATATATGAATATATGTATATACCGCAAGTTCCGTTCTTACTGTTTTAACGCGTGTTGCAAGCTGTAAATTTTAGCTTTGTCGATACTGTACTTTTTACGGCAAACGTAATTTCCGTTGTTACTGTTGCAAGCTGTGAATTTCTTAAATCTTTGTCGAAACTGTACTCATTCTTTGTGATACGTGACACTAGCACTTTTTGGACGACTTGTAACTTTCTGTAAATTTTTTTCTTTTTAGCACTTATTTCGCTCCTCTTTTCCTTCAAGATTTTAATGCTTTTTGTTTAATGCTTTATTTTCACTTATTTTCAACAAAAAATTTTCTAATTTTTTTCCACTGTAGCTTTCGTTTTCTTTTTTTTTGGAAATTTGAGTTCGATTTTCACCAAAAAAAAGTTTTTATTGTTTTTTTAATTTTCACTGGAGCTTTCGTTTTTATAGATTTTTGTACTATTTTCACGCTCACTTTTTTGTAAAATGTATACTTTAGCATTTATTTTAAACTTTTGCACTATTGTTTCGTTTTTTATAGAATTTTTGCTATTTTCGCACTTTCCTTTTTTTGTAAAATGTATATTTAACTATTTATTTAAAATTTTTGCACTTTTGTTTCGTTTTTTATAGGATTTTTACTATCTTCGCACTTCCTATTTATTTTAAACTTTTTGCACTTTTGTTTCGTTTTTTATAGAATTTTTTTTACTATTTTCGCACTTTCTTTTTTTTGTAAAATGTATATTTAAGTATATATTCTAAACTTTTTGCACTTTTGTTTCGTTTTTTATAGAATTTTTTTACTATTTTCACACTTTCTTTTCTTTGTAAAATGTATATTAAAGTATTTATTTTAAACTTTTCGCTTTTATTTAATTTTTTATAAGATTTTTTTTACTATTTTACTTTCTATTTATTTTAAACTTTTTGCACTTTTGTTTGTTCTATATATCTCACTAATTTCACTAATTTATGCATCGTTTACTTTTTTTTGTAAAATGTATATTTAAGTATTTATTTTAAACTTTTTCGCTTTTGTTTTTTTAATTAAACTTTTTAAATATTTTCGGCAATACGATTCGATTCCTTTGATCTTTTGATCAAAGTTAACCCGACTGCGCCAGTTATAGTTTCCGAAAAAAAAGGTGCTTAGGCTTTTTTTTTCTACGACCGCCTTTATTGAATTGAATCTTAAGACTGACTAACTCTATATTCCTTATTAGTTTACATACTCCTTATTCTAATGCTAACTGTACTGACATTCTTAGTTAGTTAGCTTCTAATATTAGGCTTAACTGTATTATCGTTCGACATTAGCTTATTTACTTATATATACTTATTTATATATATATGTATGTATACATTTATGTTTTTAGTTGAGATGGCGTTAGCAGACCCGAAATACGCTCACTCTCTTATTCCGCAACTAAGCCTAATGTGGAACCTAATTTTATGTTAGTGAGCTATTAAGCATTTACTATATACATACATAAGTATATATTATTACAAGGTGTTTAGAGTATAGGAATGTAACTCGCGCGAGTTAATATTCTTATCAAATAATAAAAATATATTTTTTAGGTCCAAGTAAAGGGACTGTTTTTATACTCTCGCAACAATGTTGCTAAGGAGAGTATTATAGTTTTGTTCACATAACGGTTGTTTGTAAGTCCTAAAACTAAAAGAGTCAGATTATATATACCAAAGTGATCAGGGTGACGAGTATAGTCGAAATCCGGATGTCTGTCTGTCCATCCGTCCGTCTGTCCGTCCGTCCGTGTAAGCTGTAACTTGAGTAAAAATGAAGTATCATGATGAAACTTGGTGCACGTGTTTCTTGGCTCCATAAGAATGTTAAGTTCGAAGATGTTCGAAATCGACCCACTGCCACGCCCACAAAAACCGAAAACCTATAAAGTGTCATAACTAAACTAAAGATATTAAAGTGAAATTTGGCACAAAGGATCGCATTAGGGACGGGCATATTTGGACGCAATTTTTTTGGAAAAGTGGGCGTGGCCCCGCCCCCTACTAAGTTTTTTGTACATATCTCGGAAACTACTATAGCTATGTCAACCAAATTCTATAGAGTAATTTCCTTCAGGCATTTCCATATACAGTTCAAAAATGGAAGAAGTCGGATAATAACCACGCCCACCTCCCATACAAAGGTTATGTTGAAAATCACTAAAAGTGCATTAACCGACTAACAAAAAATGTCAGAAACACTAAATTTTACGGAAGAAATTGCAGAAGGAAGCTGCACCCAGGCTTTTTTTAAAAATTGAAAATGGGCGTGGCCTCGCCCACTTATGGACCAAAAACCATATCTCAGGAACTACCAGACCGATTTCAATGAAATGCGGTATATAATATTTTCTTAACACCCTGATGACATGTACGAAATATGGGTGAAATCGGTTCACAACCACGCCTTCTTCCAATATAACGCTATTTTGAATTCCATCTGATGCCTTCTCTGTATACATTAGGAACCAATGATGATAGCGGAATAAAACTTTACAAAAATACGGTATTTGAAAAATATGTAAATGACGTATAATGAAATCTCGATTATCACTTTATCATGCGAGAGTATAATATGTTCGATGACACCCGAAATTAGCCCTTTCTTACTTGTTTTTATTGATATTTGTTGTTACTACTTATACTAACAATTAAGAACGTTGTCTGCTTGATTACAATTCTTTATATGTGACCTGGTCTATGAAAATGGAGCTAACTAGTTTTCTGGGAAACAGCTGTTAAAAATAAACAACTCGTTTCGTCAGTTTCTCGTTATCTCATTAATTGTTCTCCTTTCCAGAGGCTTCAAGGACGTCCAGTAAGTGTTGTTTTTGGTCCGAATATTATGATAGTTCATCGTGTAAGTTGCCAGTGTGGAACATTTAAAAAAGTAACACTGAAGAAGTGACGTTTACTCTAATACCGCGCAGCTGCTGTTGTCTTGTTTTCATTCGTCTCTCTTTCCGGATGTTCTGTTATCACATTTGTGTAAGTGTTTCTGTTGATTATCGTCTTCGCATTTCGCATGAAATGAAACATGTTCGCGCCTGATCGTTACTTCGGTATTTTCAAAAGTAAGTATGCTGTCAGTAACATCGACACGTATGCAGATTTACTGCAGTGTGTCGAGGCATCATCACCTGGGGGTTATAATAAAGCTGTATCGCCTGAAAAAGTCGTCTGGTATGAATGGGACAGCTATTTTAAACCACTGTACAAGTCACTTGTTGGAATAACGCAATTCCATCATTTCATAATTTCTACAGATTGTGTAAAAACAAATAAATTCGCAGACAGTGAAGAAGTGTAGTCCTTTAAGCTTCTGTTAAAACCTATCGATAATGAAATGCCGAAAGTTATACAACCAGCCGGTTTATCTTTGGAACGTCAGTGGTACATCTATCACAATCTTCGCAGCTTAGTTTCGGATATATCTAAAGTAGATATTGTGGCTCCATTGCCGAAAGATTTGCCATCGAAGAAACGGAAGGCAAAAACTAGTGAAGATGTTCTCAAACCAGACGAAGAACCAGGTCCATCTTCCTCAGGATCAACAGGTAAAAAGATCTCAAGGAAAACGACAACAAAGAAAAATACATAAACTACTCAGCATTATTATTTTTGGCCCATAATACGTTTTTCTAGTGTATAATCATGTCTTTATAGCTTATAATTCAATGTATTTTGTTCATTACAAAAAAATTATATTTTTTTATTTGATTTTTTGACACCTAAGCCCCCTTTCCGTAGACCAGGTCACATATAGTGTTTCTATAATAAGCTGGAGCTCTGTGATTGGTTAATATTATCTGGTGCTGCATGTAGAAGATAAAACTATGGAATGTTGCGGTTTCCGCTGTGATTCACTTAGCAACTGGGTGTGGCACATTTAGTGTGTGGTTTTGACTGTACTTAGGTTGATATGCATGGTCTTGTAAAAAAAGATCTCAGGATCTACAATTTACATTCTTGGTTGATGAGATGTTGCATTCCGGCATTTGTGAGCGCTTGATTATAATTTTTTATATATTTCATTCTCTGATACATCATATATAATTTGTAAGCTATGTATGTATGTATATACTTAACCCGATAATTATTATTGTGGCTATCAATACATATAAATGTATTTCTAGTGGGGTGTTCTTCGAATGAAATTATTAATTTGTTTAATTTCTGAATGTTGTCAAATAGATATTTTGATAATACATGAATTTTTTCGTACCCTTGGGATTCGTGAATTCTCTTACCTTTTGGTTCTGGTTATGATAATATTCGGAATCAATTTCTACAGATACAATGAATTGAACTAGGTTAATTCCTTTTATGGTTTCGTTATTTACTTTATGCGTTCCGTCGATTATAATGTTACCATGACTTAAATCTATTACAGGATAGTTCTTTTCTTGGATTATGTTACAATGTGCTTCTTTTTTTAGTATAATGTGTGTGGTACAATTGTCTTCCATTTCCTGTTTAATTATGTATTTGCTTAAATTGTTTTTACTGTTTCGTACAAGAGTGTAATTATTGTTACATATAGTGACTAAGTTGTCCAATTGTAATTTGCCTTGTTTATACGTTAAAGGAGTTAGTTTGAAAGTTTGGCACAATTTGTTTATGATTGGATATTTTATATTACAATAAAGGTGTCTTGTATTCTTAGTATGTGAATTCTTGCATATTCTAAAACATTAATAACTGGAACATTGTATTGTTCGGTTGTCATTATCCCTTCAATTTCTTCTAAATTGATTGCTGCCGAATAGAAATCTCCATTTTCTGCATTAGGGATTCAAAGTTTGAACTTATTTTTATTTATAAAATCGCTAAGGGTGATCTTGATTTCTATAAGATCGTCATGATCTGGTGCACTCGTTATAAATTTTAATACCGAACCTAGGATGTCAATTGATCGTTTACGTCTGTCATTTGCTAACAGTTGGTTCCTGGGGATTTCTATACGACTGACTAAGGTTTCGTCAGTTACGTCTTGTTTTCCTTCCGCTTCGAACATTCCTTGCATCTCGTGGTATGGTTTCAGGATTGCTGTCAGCTTCGTCATATGGAATAGATATTCTTCTTTCTCGAAAACGTAGACTGGATCTGTTTCCGTCAGTATGTATTTCTTGTCTTGCAAGCTAGTTTTCTGAGCTGTCATGGTGGACAGGAGGTTTAGGTTTATTTGAGTTTTCGTTATTGCGACGTTCTTCCCCTCGGTTCTTAGGATCGTGTTCTCACGATTTTCTTTAACAGTTTGTTTAATGTATCGTCGAGTGAATTTCTCGCGACGGTTTTGTTTTTCATATACCTCGTCTCCTGGTGTATACTATGTTTTATTCTGCCTTTTTTTGTTGTGATATGTTAGCATAGACTCTTGTTTCTTTTTTACGTTTCCTTTAATTTCACTGAATCTGTTTCTTTCAAAGAATACATCCACTGGTTTGTGATTTCTAACCGAATGTATGGTGCGAATATATTATTTTACGGCACTAAATATTTCTTTGACTGCGGTACTTTTATTTTTCGCTATTTGGGAACGAGTTATTTCCAATAATGTGGAATTCAACCGTTCATCTTGAGCGTTTGATGTCGAATGGCCGAGCGTATTCATTGTATGTTGTAAATGTAGTTTTTCGTATAAAGCTCATGACGCAATACTTTTAAATATAAACTCATTATCAGTCTTGAGTTGTAAGAAGAATGAGTATTTTTGAGTGAGAACTTCTTCTAAAATTTTATGGAATTCTCTTTTGTTTTCTAGTTTCCTAATGTACGCATATTTTGAATATCTATCTATGCTTTTTAAATATGTGGTATTATTAATGTGAAAAATGTCCATTTGTATGGATGTACCTATGCATTCTGGTATTGGCGTTTTTCCATATACTTGTTTTGTTGGGTGACGTTCATATTTATTTTCTTTGCATATCACACATATATTTGCTAGTTTCTTTGTATCTTCTCTCCGAGTTGGCCAATAGCATGTTTCTAATATTTCCTTGATATTATTTTTCGCGCTTCTATGTGCTCTTTCGTGAGTGTGTTTCATTATTTCATCTCGTTCTTTCTCTGCTATGTCTTTCAAAAGATGTTGGCAAAATACCTTTTTCGCTGAGTCAAATGAAATATTTATAATTTCGTGTATTTCGTACCAAGTTTCTATGTAGTTGCGTGTGGAAAGCTGTTGTGATATTTGGATTTATTATTTTTTTCAATGTTACAATTAAATCATTTTGTGTTGTGAAAATATCGTAAGGCCTAAGCATGTCATCAACACATCTCTGGAAGATTGACGGGCGTTCGTATTTCGCACTATTTATTGAGAATGGTGTTTTCTCTGTCTTGTTCCTTGATCATGATTTGGTGAAATCCTTGATTAGCGTTACCTAAATTATGCAGCATCATTGTTATGTCTGGGACAGGATATCTGTCTGAATGGTTCTTCTTCTTCTTAAATGGCGTAGACACCGCTTACGCGATTATAGCCGAGTTAACAACAGCGCGCCAGTCGTTTCTTCTTTTCGCTACGTGGCGCCAATTAGATATCCCCATCGTAGCCAGGTCCTTCTCCACCTGGTCCTTCCAACGGAGTGGAGGTCTTCCTCTTCCTCTGCTTCCCCCGGCGGGTACAGCGTCGAATACTTTCAGAGCTGGAGTGTTTTCGTCCATTCGGACAACATGACCTAGCCAGCGTAGCCGCTGTCTTTTAATTCGCTGAATTATGTCAATGTCGTCGTATATCTCGTACAGCTCATCGTTCCATCGAATGCGATATTCGAAGTGGCCATCGCGCAAAGAACCATAAATCTTTCGCAGAACCTTTCTCTCGAAAACTCGTAACGCCGACTCATCAGTTGCTGTCATCGTCCAGGCCTCTGCACCATATAGCAGGACGGGAATTATGAGTGACAAACTAGAGTTTGGTTTTTGTTTGTCGAGAGAGGACTTTGCTTCTCAATTGCCTACACAGTCCGAAGTAGCACTTGTTGGCAAGAGTTATTCTGCGTTGGATTTCTAGGCTGACATTTTTGGTGGTGTTACGCTGGTTCCAAGATAGACGAAATTATGTACAACTTCAAAGTTATGACTGTCAACAGTGACGAGAGTGCCAAGTCGCGAGTGCGACGACTGTTTGTTTGATGACAGGAGATATTTCGTCTTGCCCTCTTTCACTGCCAGACCCATTTCTTTTGCTTCCTTGTCCAGCCTGGAGACAATCAAGCCAGCCTGAAGATATCAATATCATCGGCATACGCCAGGAGTTGTAAACTCTCATAGAAGATGGTACCTTCTTTACTTAGTTCTGCAGCTCGAACTATTTTCTCCAGAAGCAGGTTGAAAAAATCGCACGAAAGAGAATCGCCTTGTCTGAAACCTCGTTTGGTATCGTACGGCTAGGAGAGGTCCTTCCCGATTTTGACGGAGCTTTTGGTGTTGCTCAACGTCAGCTTACACAGCCGTATTAGTTTCGCGGGGATACCAAATTCAGACATCGCGGCATAAAGGCAGCTCCTTTTCGTACTGTCGAGAGCAGCTTTGAAGTCGACGAAGAGCTGGTGTGTGTCGATTCTCCTTT
The DNA here is from genome assembly GCF_016617805.1 of Bactrocera tryoni. Taxonomy (NCBI): domain Eukaryota; kingdom Metazoa; phylum Arthropoda; class Insecta; order Diptera; family Tephritidae; genus Bactrocera; species Bactrocera tryoni. The sequence continues at coordinate 13,806,550 of NW_024396366.1, read as the reverse complement.
CACGGGTCTTTTCCAAGATTTGGCGCATGGTGAATATCTGGTCGGTTGTTGATTTTCCAGGTCTAAAGCCACACTCATAAGGTCCAATCAGTTTGTTGACGGTGGGCTGTAATCTTTCACAAAATACGCTCGATAGAACCTTATATGCGATGTTGAGGAGGCTAATCCCACGGTAGTTGGCGCAGATTGTGGGGTCTCCTTTTTTATGGATTGGGCATAGCACACTTAAATTCCAATCGCTGGGCATGCTTTCGTCCGACCATATTTTACAAAGAAGCTGAAGCATGCTCCTTATCAGTTCTTCGCCGCCGTGTTTGAATAGCTCGGCCGGCAATCCGTCGGCCCCTGCCGCTTTGTTGTTCTTCAGGCGGGCAATTGCTATTCGAACTTCTTCATGGTCGGGTAATGGAACGTCTGCTCCATCGTCATCGATTGGGGAATCGGGTTCGCCTTCTCCTGGTCTTGTGCGTTCACTGCCATTCAGCAGGCTGGAGAAGTGTTCCCTCCATAATCTAAGTATGCTCTGGGCATCGGTGACTAGATCACCTTTGGGGGTTCTACAAGAGTATGCACCGGTCTTGAAACCTTCTGTAAGTCGCCGCATTTTTTCGTAGAATTTTCGAGCATTACCCCTGTCGGCCAGCTTATCAAGCTCTTCATACTCACGCATTTCGGCCTCTTTCTTCTTCTGTCTGTAAATGCGTCTCGCTTCCCTCTTCAACTCTCGGTATCTATTCCATCCCGCTCGTGTTGTGGTCTATCGTAACATTGCGAGGTAGGAAGTCTGCTTTCTCTCCGCTGCGACACGGCACTCCTCGTCGTACCAGCTGTTCTTTTGCACTTTCCAATGGTTTCGGTTGCAGCTGTACGTAAGGAGTTTGAAATGCCGTCCCACAGTTCCCTTATACCGAGTGGTTGACGAGCGCTCTCAGAGAGCAGGAGTGCAAGTCGAGTAGAAAATCGTTCGGCTGTCTGTTGTGATTGCAGCTTCTCGACGTCGTACCTTCCTTGTGTTTGTTGACGTGCCTTTTTTGCTGCACATACCATATTTCGGGCCCCGGCGAAGTCGATCAGCCTCAACCCATTTGGGGATGTTTCGTCGTGGAGGCTGAATTTCCCACCCTGGCGTTAAAGTCACCAAGCACGATTTTGACATCGTGGCGGGGGCAGCTCTCATAAGTGCGCTCCAAGCACTCATAAAAGGCATCTTTGGTCACATCGTCCTTCTCTTCCGTCGGGGCGTGGGCGCAAATCAGCGATATGTTGAAGAACCTCGCTTAGATGCGGATTGTGGCTAGACGTTCATTCACCGCAGTGAATGATAGTACTCGGCGACGGAGTCTCTCTCCCACCACGAATCCCACACCAAACTTGCGCTCCTTTATGTGGCCACTGTTGTGAATGCCACAAGGACCTACTCGTCTCTGTCCTTGTCCCGTCCATCGCATTTCTTGGACGGCGGTGATGTCAGCCTTTATTTTCACGAGGACATCAACCAGCTGGGCAGCGGCACCTTCCCAATTAAGGGACCGGACATTCCAGGTGCATGCCCCCAATTCGTAGTCCTTATTTCGTTTGCCGTGGTCGTCATCAAAAAGGGGGTCTCTCATCCGAGGCTGGTTGTTACTGTTCATTGGGGGTGTTTTTTACGTGGCGGGTCCCAAACCCAGCGCACAACCCTATGTAGGGGATATTTCGCCTTCTCACTTTAGCTCGCCTTCAAACGGATGTTCTTAGGCTACCCAGAGGATACTTGGTCAAAGACCGGAAGTAGTGAGCTGCTTGAGTCATATGTAAAAGAATCGTTTCTGGCTACTCCCAAGTGAATGGCGATCAGAGAACTTTCCTCACTTGCGTGAACTTCTACACATGACTCCATCCTCCATCCGTCTGAAATGGTTACATTAATTTATTTTTGAAAGTCTAAAATCCATCCTTCTTTTTGCTTTCCCTTTATCGTCAGTACCCTTTTTAGATAATGTCCAAATATGGGAGTTATATGGACTTTTATTTGGTTGTATTATTTTATTTTTCAATAAATTATTTGTTTCTTCTTCTATAAATCCTCTATCTGTCTGTGGGTAGGGATATTGTCTTACCCATACTGGTTCGTTAGTTTCAGTTCTGATTTCAGCTTCAAGTGTAGTTACGTATGATAGTAATTCATTGTTATGATTGTCTTGCATTTAAATTTTTATCTCGTCTTCATATTTTTGGTCTCTTACAGTATAGTTTAGGTGAACTGAATCTGTAATTTGTGATAAACTAATAGAGTAATCGAAAATATTTATGTTGGCTTTCATTTTTTAAGCCTTTAATGCCTAGAATAAAATCATAATCTTTGAGTTTATCTAACTCCAAGAATTTCATATCGAATCCTAGTAAATTCACTTCTCTTTTATGTGTTATTACTGAATACCCATGCGTTGCTTTTGTATTTACTTGTTTCACTAACTTAATTCTTTTAGCAAACTGATAATTTATACTCACACTAGCGTTACCCGGCGCGCTTCCCTACGCAAAAAATTGATTGCTTAAAAGATGATTTCTTAACACAATAATGAAAAAGAAAAGCAATGTTCAATTTAATACAATTGTATACACAACATTTTTTGTTTTATTTTGTGGTGCATAAATAAACAAATTTTTCGTGGCTCCAACTCTCGAATGCAACGTACAGTTGACCGTGAGAAAAGCAAGCTTCCTCTAAATTAACTCCACACACCTGGAGCGTTCGCCCTTGAGCTTTGTTGACGGTCATGGCAAAAGATAGCCGAACAGGAAATTGAAGACGTTTAAATTCGAATGGCATGTCCGTTGGTATTAATGGGATGCGCGGTATTAGTACAATTTCACCTTTTGCTTTGCCAGTGAGAATTGTTGCTTGAATTAAATTTGGCATCAATTTCTTCACTGAAAGTCTCGTCCCATTACAAAGTTTCGGTGCATTAAGATTTCGAAGAAGTATAATCGATGAACCAACTTTCAAATTCAAATTATGCGGTGGCATGCCTGGTGGTTCCAAAGAATTTAAAAATTCAACCGGATAATTGACTGCGTCTTCATCATTCATAGCAGTATCAAAGGATTTATACGTTTCCGAATTACCTGACAATTTTTCCTGGATGTGGAAATTGATTTCATTGACATTGACATTTTTTGCTGCTAAAATTGCACGTTCTCATAACCAATCATGGTTATTATAATTTTGAGCAATATTTGGAAAAACGCGATCAATGAGTTCTTCTTTTGATGATACAATTATTGAAAAATTATTCGGTAACGTGATAAACCCATTTTGATCACTTGCCATTTACATATTGTGGAGTATACGTTTGCACGAACGCACGCAATTCATAACGATCGAATTGCAGTTCGCGTTGCAATTCTCGTTCAAATAAATCATGCATTGGACGATTTGGTGGAGTCAATCCTAATTGCCCTAATGCCTTATTTGCAATCGTAAGGCACAAATCTTCGATCATTATCAAGGCTTCATTGTACATTTCCAATGTCAGCAGCAATGCAGGATCATTGTAACGATGTCGAAGTCGAATCAAAATGTCTTCAGCCATTAAATCTTTGTATTTATTCCACAATTCCAGTGGATTTGATGGAAAACATGTTGATATTATGATCACAAATAACATACGAGTTTGAATTGGTGGAGAAACAATTGATGCATCACGAAGCGAAGCATCCCAATGCGTATCATCTTCCAGCAAATGCAAGTGTTGACATGCTTCACGGTATGTTGCGCACAGTTGACCAGTAACAGTTCGTAAATGTTGGAATGATTGAGGTCCATGTACGTTCACCAACAAAATTCGCAAGTAAAAACATTCAACATTAGCTGGACTAACTGTAAAAATGCGTCCCAAAGCATCTGTTCGAAAAATACCTGGATAACCATCAACAGGTGTGCCTTGTTTGCGATGTTGAAATTTTTTTGTTGATGCATTCCATGTGAAATAGTTGAGACACTTCCGAATATAGCAAAGTCCTGGAAAATTCATCAGTTTCACATAACTGGAAATAAGCTGTCAGTGTAGTTACTGGTGGCTCTACTACTCTTTGTTCGGCTTTTGCAGCAGTGTAGTAAACACGTTGGTAGTTTTCAAGATGAACTGCCAAATGTACAACAACCGGATGTCTGTCATGAATTGGAAACGATAAAATACGCCATACAGCTTCATTCGTACTAATATAACGCCCCATTTGGTACTGCAAAATTTCGTCATGATTATTCTCAGGAGCCACTCCAAAAACAGCCATATTGCTGCCCTTATTCACATACTTGCAAATATATTTGATTGATTTTACAGAATTGCAATATTCTACATTGTTGTGAGCGTTGAACATTTTTGACAGCATCGGTGAGTATGGAACTATCCACCGGTTATCGATTTCAACATCTTGATTTTTAATTTTAATTACAGTTGATTTACCGTTGTCTTCAGTTGATCGTCGACGATACTGTGATACTGATATCCATCATCTCCTGTAATTGTTTCAGCAATCAATTGCTTTGGAAAACGTTTCGAACATTTACCATCAATCATACAAAGTAGATTTCGATTAATATCACCACAGAGACCGTGAATCATATTTTTCGTGACAACTTCGAATAATCCTGGCGATGGTTTGATCTGGAATTTCGGCCGATATGACGGTATCAATCATATCATGGGTTATTTTGTTTACGCACCAAATCAAAATATGTGCCTGAGGTAAGCCTCTTTTTTGCCACTCTATGGTATACATAAAGCACCGCACTTCTCCAAATACACGGAGTTTGACAATCAGATCCATTAATTTTTTCAATTTTTGTTGGAATACACGGGCAGTCATGTCATGCCGATCTTTTGGCACCTGACCATCAAGTAAACAATCAGACACATCGACCCACTTCGGGTTGCACGTAAATGTTATGAATAGATCCGGTCGTCCATAATTTCGTACATGTTCATGCATATGACGTGGGCCACCAACATATGATTATGGTAAAATTGTTAAACGGCCGATATCATTCACATTTACATCATTGATTATTGCGTCACGCAAATATATGTATTCCTCTGATCTTAATCGGGCTTGATTGTAACGGATGAAATTTAATCGCTCACTTTCAATTTTGGCGTACATATCGATGATATATTGATGCGAAAGTTGATTGGAACGCAAAATAAAATTTGTTTCTGAGGGCGAATCATCAATCGGTACGAATAAAAATTCATCGCACTGACTTTTTCAGTTGATTCTTGACCTGTATTGCAAAAATTAATTAGCGAATGAAAATGATTTATAAATCATATTTAGCACATTCGCGTAAATTGCGGGAATTCCCGTCATTCATGTTTCCTTCAATAAAACAATTGCAGGAATTCCCGCGCTATTGAATAGCTATTGATAGGCTTTTCTACCGTCAAAAATTGCTCACTTCTTATCACTTCACATTTTTAGTGTTGGTAAAGTCGTGAACTACCATCCTAACAGGCCAACCGCAATTCAAACAAATTTAATTTGGGAATCCCATTCAAGGTTAACGTGCCAGTCATTTGGGGTTTGTTGAGGGAAGTTTCAATAAAACGAAATGCGGGAAATCCCGACAAAAGTGCATAGGAAATTCATGTGGTAATGGCGGAATTCCCCTAATTTGTTCAGACTATTTAAAAAAATTAACCTGTAGAAAAAGCGGGAATTCCCGCTATTCAATTTGTATGGAAAAATTAAGTGATTATCTGGCAGCCACCGCTAAATTCAAATGAACGCGAACGTGTTAAACAAAATAAAATGTAAATGTACCAGTTGTTGGATTTATCATTGGTATGTTGATGTGATAGCCATCGTCCCCTCTCCAAAAACAAAATGGGGTATTGCAATGCATCATAACAGCGATGGAGTTCTGAAATACGTTGTAAATTCTCATTTCTACGATACAAAACAATGTCTCGTGACTGAAACTGTTCGCCAACCACAACAATGGCTACTTCATCAATCGTTGGTGCATTGAATCGTCTGGTGTGCTCCCCAATTGGTGTTTTATCGGCTTTTATTATGATTTTGTAGGCCATCGGAGGGCATCCGTTCGAGTGCCACTTTAAACAATTTCACCAAATCATTGTGTTGATGAAAAAATGTTTGCAATTCATTCACGATTGATCTTCTCGTATTCGTCGAAATTGCACAGCGCTTATTTAATTCACGATTCTCACCATCAATGAAATATATTTTGCAAAAATTTATGATCATCATCTGGGAATGGTAGCAAAGACCAGCCTTATGGTATAATTGACCTTGAATCGGTAACGGTTGAGAAATATATATAGATGATAACGGATCTTAATTTCTAAAAACATCGAACACAGGGACGGCACATAAATTAAAAATGATATTGCTAATTCCACACGAAGAAATCACCTTAAACGTCGGCATAAATCCATCTTTTATGATATTTGTAGCTCCAAAAGATGTCATTTGAAAGCATGAATTGTATTTTTGAATATTTAAGAGGAAATGCTTTGACGTTGGCGAATTACCAAAACCAATGAATGCAAAGGTTCTGGCGGAAGTTCTAGCACCGGTAATTTGACTTTCCCACCAGCACAACACATGCCAGGCGTTTCGTTTATGAATTTAAATGCTTTGCAATGTATATGTACATTCTATATTCATCTGGCCAATGTAGAGCATACATGCTGTAATCAATGGTGGCATCGTAATTGAAAGCCGCGTGTTCCATTTGACGTATATCATAAACGGACGTACGCCCACGACGGTTTCTTGGTGCTTCACTCTTATCCAAGTGAGTTCTCCGTCTGTGTCGTTGTGTTTCCATTTCATTTCGTCGAACACGATCTTCTTCACTTTGTGATCACCGATTTAACGCTGTAGCATTTGATTGACGTGAACGTCTGCCAATGTTTGGTCGTCTTGAACGTGGCATTCTTTCAGTACAGTGTATGACTAATTGAATGTAAAAGCAATACATTGAAAATTATTTCTAGAAAAAATTATACATTTAATTCAAACTTCAATGTGTGTGCGTGGAAATATGAATTCACATACACTCACACTGGACATAACCTCAATTGTGCAAATAAAGAAAACACTCAACGGAAAATGAGATCAAATTAAAATTGTGAAAATTAAGTAACGCTTGGCAATTGAACTATATACATATATAAAAATTAAGCAATTAAAATACAATCAAAAAAGAAACACATGGTTAACACTCACCAAAAGTATGTTTGTTCAAAATGAGAGCGAGATATAAAAGAACTCAAAGCACATAAGAAAACTGTCAACTGAATTCCAATGACAGCAAATTACTATTCTGTTCGCAATGAGAGCACGATGTAAAATTGATAAATCGTATTGAAAATACTTGATTTTGGTACAGTGTATTTACTCACAAAAAATGTCAAACTCAGGAACGGCTGCACCGATTCCAAACAAACTTCACACAAACCACCTCCTTATAGATAGGAACGAACTCTAAAATTTTTGTGTCAATCGATTCGGCGGTTCTTGAGTTATAAGATTACCAAGGAAATGTAACTTCTTTTTATATACATATATAGATAACTTTCTTCTGAACCGGTATCTATTAACTGTATTACCATCCGGAGATGTTCTTTGTAATGTGAGCAATCCATTCCTCTTTATAAAAAATGTTTTTGATTGTTGCATTAATTTCTAGTAGGTTCATTGTATATTTAATCGTTGTCGAATTGATCCCTGATGATTTGATTTAGTTTCCTATCCTTTAGTCGTTGTTGATTGAATGATTCTTCTCGATCTCTCTTCCTGAAGTGGTTAATTGGATGTCGGAAAGAATTAAAGCGTTGTTGTTGCTGTGGTTGTTGGGGAACATTCTGTTGCACTGGTTGATGATGAGGACGTCGTCTATATTGAGCGGACGAATCTACGTGTTGCATCTTTCGGTGCAGATTCTGTGAGGTTTCCTGCATATATCGATTTCTCGTAGGTTGATATATCCTTGGCAAGTATTATAGGTTTTGATATTCCGCGTCGTGTTGCATTGTACTGGCTATTACATATTAGGGTGGGTCGGTTCCGGACTTTTTTCGATTCGGGATTTCTAATAGTGCGGAAAAGTTGCCTTAGTACTTCCTGATTCCAATGCAACTTTTTGTTTTGAGATCGGATTGCATCTTCAATCCCAACTCCGGCCTTGAAATTTCGGAAATTCGCCTAAAATCGTGAAATTGTCTACCTAGCGCCTGAAATATGCATCTCATGGAAAAACGTATAAAACAATAGTTATTTGTCACGTCATTTGCTACCGAAATGGTATAGGTGATCATGGCCGTAGGACGAACCGTTCTCGAGATACGAGCGCAAATGCAGCGCCCCACAGCGCAAGGTGAAAATCGGATTGCGGCCACACTTCTTGACGTTGATTTCGCCGAGTGCTATCACTCACATTCATTCACCTACGCCAAAGAACACGTTCGGATAGGTCTCCACACAAATATTTTTTCATCGAGTTCCTTCACTCTTGTCGTTGATTTCGCCGAGTGCTATCACTTATATTCTCTCAATAGAACACCGAACTCAAAATGTCTGTATCTAAATTTAAATTTAGACAGAAATGTCCTGTGTTTGGCATATATCCGTGCAATCTCTCTGAGCCCCACTTACCTAATTACCAGGATGTTCTTTTGTGTTATCAGTTTTAAAGATTTCGTATAGGGCGACTCCGAGGCGACAACTACATATGAACCTAGGAGTAAAGAGGTTACAGAAATAGTTGCAAAAAAGGTTGAAAATACTTTCAAAAAGTCATCTATTCCGATAGTTTCACACACCAGAGTTGTACAAATGCTCACCACATAATAAGTAAATGTTGCCATATAGCTTGCGTCTCATCCTCAGCTGACCCGGAAGGAGAGGTGACGTGGCCAAAGTAATGACAACCAGGTTCCGCTATAAGAGAAATATCGAGCCCTAACCGCCAAAAAGACGTAAGCACCATGATTATCGATTTTTGTTTTTTAATAAAAATCGATAGTTTTCGATCATTCGCATCATCTCACAAAATACCATAGCTATAAAATGAACCGTTATGATTTTACAGCTAAAACAATTTAGACGTATGTACATATTTCGTTTGTTTACATATTTTGTTACAACGAAGTGGTGCTTACGTCTTTTTTCGATTCAACATATTAGTTTTGATTAGTGGCAAAATCGCAAAATATTTTACTTTTTATCAGTGATTGTGCAATATGGAATTGTGTCAAGAAGTGGTAAGTGCACTGGGTTGTTTTTGTAAATATATTTCGATAAATTTCATTTTATATTTTGGTGTTGTAAAACTTTGTTTCAGATTGCATTCAAAAATGGTCTTGTTCCATACAGCGATACTGATTCTAATCATTCTTCTGAGCAAAAAACTTATTCACAAACAGAATCCGAAAATGATATTGGAGAAGAGACATGTGTGGGCAAAAGAGGTTACAGAAACAAAAGAATATTACCTAAGAGATTACAAAATAAAAAACAACGTGATACTAGTGTTCAGCCGAATCCTTGTATAAATAAAAAGTGTGGAAACCTTTGTGATGACCGAGTCAGATCGATTAGCAATAAATGAACATTTTTGGGGCTTCTGAAACAAAATTAGACAAAAAGACTGGCTCCTTTCGTGTATAAGACGGTTATCCGTCCGAAGACGAAGAGGTGATAGTAACAGAAGGCAATATACATATAATTATGCCATTAATTATAATGATAATACTATTAAAGTGTGCCAACAGTTTTTGCTGAAAACGCTTCATATATCGGAAAAAAAGTTAAGATTGGCCAGAAACAATGCGAGTGGTTTGAAAAGTTTTAGTGAGGAAAAAAAAAATCTACGCCTCATGATAAGTCTGACGATTCCAAGGTTGCACTTTTAAAATCATTTATTGAACAATTGCCAGCAGTTCCCTCGCAATATTGTCGTAATAAAAGTAACAAGCTGTATCTTCCTCAAGAATTTCGCAATATAAAAGGATTATATGATTGCTATACCAAGCATTTAAATAATATTAATCAGGAGTCGTTACTGTTATCCTTAAGAGTCTTCCGAAATGTTTTTACAAATAGTTTTCATATCGGTTTCACTTGCCTAAAAAAGACAAATGCGTAACTTGTGAAAATTACAAAAACCTGGACAGCGAAACACAAAACCATTCAAAGCAAACTGGAGAATACCAAACACACATAAGAAACAAAGATAAGTGTAAAGAAATCTTTTTGGAGGATCAAAAAAAAAGTAAAGCCAATTCGTCCTTCCTATGTGCTAGCTTTGATCTCCAAAAGGTTTTAAATGCACCCCGTGGAAAAAGCATAACATTATTTTATTCTCGAAAGTATGCATACTATAATGAAAGCGTGTATGAAAATGGCACCAGAAATGGTTATTATTTTTTGTGGGGAGAAGCTGACGGAAAAAGAGGATCTAATGAAATTTCCACTGTGGTCTTTGAGTATTTGAAAATTGTCGACGAAAGAAGAACTCACTCTTCAGTAAGTCATTACTGTGACAGCTGTGCTGGTCAAAATCGGAATAAAGCTATGCTTTCCACATTAGTATTTTTTCTTACAATTTCGAATTTTATACACAACATAAAAATTACGTATTTGTTACCTGGGCATACTATGTTGCCAGTTGACTCTATACACAGCACTATTGAGGCATTTACTCGCGATAAAACTATTTGGGCCCCTAGTGAATGGTGTACCATGATTTCAAACGCAAGAGCTAATCCCGAAAATTATAAATGCATTATAATGAATAATTCTGATTTCAAAGATTGGATAACATTTTCTCAAACTATGTTTCCCACTTCAATTAAAATCTCTTTTCCAAAATTACGTTCTGCTTCGTTAGAAAAAAATAATCCTATCATGAAACTTAAGTACGGATATTTTGACGATTCCAAAATTGAAGAATACGATCTTAACTCCATTGCAAGATCTAGACGAAATAATTCTTTAATAGAAAATGGACCTCTATGTTTATATGATAATTTATTAAAAATTTCTTCAAAAAAATACAAAGATCTAAAAACACTATGTGATAAAAACACAATACCTACAAGATTTCACAGCGAATTTTTAAATTTAAAATACGATGAAATTATTAAAGATGTTCTACCTGAAACTGATCAAGAAGACAATTAGTATTTTCTAGAAAGCCAATTATTTTTAAAACTATTCAATTAAAGTTTAAAAACTATTATTATTTATATAAGTTTGCAGTTAAAATTAATTCTGTACTCTAAAGTATTTTTCATATTAATTTTATTTTTTATTGACACTAATGAATTTAAGGTTAATTTTTGTACACGAAAAAATTTGAAAAATTGAAAAATTAAAAACAGAACAAAGTTTTTTTTACTAATATCATTGGGCGTAACCGCCAAAACATAAATTAGTAGCTATCCAGCATGACAGCAAAAAAGACGTAAGCGACATTAATACCCGTTATCTTGGAAATATATGAAAAAAATAAATACAATGTATAGTTAAGAAGTAGCAGTGCATACATACTCAATTCCACTGCACTACTTCTTCCTGAACCAAAGATTTAAAAAAAAATCTTCCCCTGTATAATTTGTTTTTTTGGCGCTTACGTCTTTTTTGGCGGTTAGGGCTCGATATGTTCCTCTTTGACAGTGTCGCGGTAGTACTTTTCACCTTCGCTGACTTGTGTAAGTGTATTGTCTTTGCGGCCGTCAAAATACAGCCCATATACAGAGTCAATACTTTCGGTGTTTTGGAGCTTAACTCCAACACTTTTTTTGCCCGACTAAACTTGCATTTGTCTGTGACAAAGCTAGAATGATCCTCTGTTATCAAACCAGCTTTTCTGCATCCAGAAAAGCAGATGAAACAATCAAGGCCGCTGCTCTATCACTTACTCCAAATCTTTGGGCAGCTAAAGCAGTGTGTTCTAATACTAGTGTGTTTTGTTTGGTTTTAGAGGATGGAAGAGAGAATTCATCATCAGCATCGTTTTTGAAAGAATTCATGGGCGACGCACCTACATTGTTGTCGTCTGTATGAGAGTCTTGCGGATCTGAATGGTCACGTGTTCTAGCTGATACTTTTCTGGTAAGTGTTGATGTTGAATGACGTTTTGAAAGCTCTTCTTTACGTACTTTTTTTTTTTTGTAATCTTTTTTGTTTCAGGTAGATCAACACTTCCAATGCGACCAATTCTTCTGGTTCTCTGGTCCAAGAGAAATGGTTGTTCATTGATAGGAACTTTCATTTCCTTTGGACAAGTGCAAGAAGAAAAATAAATGCATTTTGAGTTCTGTTTCTGTTGAGGGAATATAAGTGATAGCACTCGGCGAAATCAACGACAAGAGTGAAGGAACTCGATGAAAAAATATTTGTGTGGAGACCTATCCGAACGTGTCCTTAGGCGTAGGTGAATGAATGTGAGTGATAGCACTCGGCGAAATCAACGCCAAAAAGTGTTGCCGCAATCCGATTTTCACCTTGCGCTGTGGCGCGCTGCATTTGCGCTCGTATCTCGAGAACGGTTCGTCCTACGGCCATGATCACCTATACCATTTTGGTAGCAAATGACGTGACAAATAACTATTGTTTTATACGTTTTGCCATGAGATGCATATTTCAGGCGCTAGGTAGACAATTTCACGATTTTAGGCGAATTTCCGAAATTTCAAGGTCGGAGTTGGGGGTGAAGATGCAATCCGATCTCAAAACAAAAAGTTGCATTGGAATCAGGAAGTACTAAGGCAACTTTTCCGCACTATTAGAAATCCCGAATCAAAAAAAGTCCGGAATCGACCCACCCTATTACATATGCATTCATTAGTGTTTTTCATTCTCGATAGTATAGTGCGTTTTCTATTGCGATGTTTCTTAATAATGATACAAATGTGGGCACTGCTTTGAATTGTACTTCAGCTGTTATGGCTCGGGATACTTCCTCGTTTTTATGGGTCATTTCTGTTTTCGATAGAATCAAATTTACTTGATCTTGAGGATCTTGAATATGTTCAGATCTATTTCTTCGGGAATGTTGAATGTACATTTAAAATCTGGTGTAGGTGGTGGTATATTCAGATATGCATTCACACTCTCCTTTGTAAATCTGCTATTATAGCCTGTAGTGCTGCTAAATCTGCTGAGGTTGCCATTTTTATAACTTTAAAATTTTTTACACTTTATTATAAATCTTTCACTTTTCTTCTTTATTAATGTATCCTTCAATGAAGGAATGTTTTGTTTTATGAGACTATGTGCCTTGTACATTTTACGACCGACTTATTGAAGGATTTTATATCCGAAATCCTTGCTATGCAGTCCCTGCTCAGGCGCCAGTTACTATTTTGGTCAAATAATAAAAATATATTTTTTAAGTCCAAGTAAAGGGACTGTTTCTTTATTGATATTTCTTTTTACTACTTATACGTATAGCGTAGGCAGTCTAACAATTAAGAACGTTGCCTGCTTGATTGCAATTCTTTATATGTGACCTGGTCTACGGAAAGGGGGCAAGGGGGCTTAGGTGTCAAAAAATCAATTTTCAAAAAAAAAGTGACGAAACGAGTTGTTTATTTTTAACAGCTGTTTCCCAGAAAACTAGTTTTCGCACGTTAGCTCCTTTTCGTAGACCAGGTCACATATAGTTTTTTTATAATAAGCTGGAGCTCTGTGATTGGTTAATATTATCTGGTGCTGCATGTAGAAGATAAAACTCTGGAATGTTACGGTTTCCGCTGTGATTCACTTAGCAACTGGGCGTGGTACATTTTGTGTGTAGTGTTGACTGTACTTAGGTTGATATGTATATTAAATCAGGCTACTGTTAGAACATACATCGGTTACATAATTAATTGAAAATTTTAATTTTAAGAAACAAGGAAATTTGTAAAAAGTTAAAGACTTTCTTATTAAATTAGTTTGTACATTATACACTTGAATGACACGGTACTTTTATTTCATATGTTCGTGATGACCATTTAAACAATTTCAATTTTTACGTACATGGTGATTACTAAAGTAAAAATAGTAGTACTTATGTATCTACTGATTACAAAGTTAAACAACTTCTTTCCACTGGGCACTTTATCCCATGTCCTATCTGGCTTTGAGCCCCTGAACTTTCGAGTTTGTTTGTACTGGTTTTATATTTCGATTTCAGTTCCTATTACCTTGTTGTCCCCTTACATTGTATTCTCTGTTATAAACTCTTAATACAGATGGATCCATATCCGGCCTTGGTAAGTTATAACGTATATTATTATTTGAGCAGTTGTTCCTTTGGGGAAAACGTAAATTATTACTTGCATATATTGGTTTCGGCTTGTTTCTATCGTACGCGTACTGCTAAAAACACGGTCTTTGATTATTTGATTCGAGTTTCTGAGCTTTTGCTAACGCATCAGGCAAATCTTTCGGGGTTAGAGAAAATATAACATACCTTAATGAGGTATTTAATCACATTGTAAACATTTATGGGGCAGGATCAGTTTGAAATATACTACAGTAGTCCGGCAACTTTGCAGGTTGACTTATGCCTAACTCTGAACACCCACTCCATTGTCTATTTTGAGCCATTTGCATAGATGTTTAAAGTGTTGCGCATAGTTAACATAACTTTACGCCAGCCATCTTTTTCTATATTTACTTTGAGACTTCTTTCCCACTTGAAAAGTGGGGTCAGGTATTCGGTGTTTGCCCAAACGCCTTTACCCACCGAGCTATGCCCGAAGGTTCTATAAGTAAATTCTAAATATAGGTGGCTGGTTTAGTACGAGTTAAAGAGCCACCGTTGAAATTGTTCTTAAAGCTCGCTTATGTTCAGCGCAGTGATGGTATGTATATTTCCGTACCGCTGTCTACCATACCACTACATCGTAGATATGTTTGCGTCGGGTAGTCGTTAAATTTCAAGATTTTGACTCTGCTAAGCCATCCTGCTCCTGCACGGCATTGTCGTGCTCGGTTCGGCGCCCATTATAGAGAAGAAGGCTTACAATATCTTAATTTCCACTATTTTTCACCACTCCTGAGACGTTTGGCTGCCGCCGCTGCCTTGGACGTTGTCTGTTTGGCGTCCGCGTGCTTCACGTCTTGTTTCCAGGTTACGTCTTTGAACTTCCTCTTTTTCGAAAGCGCCTTCGGTTCGGGGTCCGTCGAAAGCTGCCTCTTTTCAGCGAAATACTCTTCAATGCGATAAGCATGCCTCCTTTCTAGCCGAATCCAGACGTTTCATCTTTTTTTCCTTCAGGCTGGATTGCCTTCGATACGGTTGCATATTCGGTCCGCCACCTTGAACCATGCTTTCGCCTTTAACTCCTTCTTGCTTGGCTTCTTCAGGGGCCCCTTCTTGTTGCTAGAGCTGGAACCCTTGGTCACAAAAATCAAAGAAGTTTTTATTTATTTTTTGCGTTTATGCTTACAGCGCTTTTTTGGTCCGAGTCTTCAAGGACTGTGGCACCCGTGCGCTGTAAAGCTGGTTTGACAGTAGTACTACAACCACCGGAACCTGCTCCCGTTGCACTGGAGGTGTGGTCGTAGGCGACACAGCTCATAAGATCGTTGTGCCTACCGGTGCTAGCAGCCTCATCTTGCACTGTCGTTTGGACCAATATTTTCCTCGATGTTGAGTTTTTGATTCTGATTTGTCTAACGTTTTATTCCTACCGCCAGGTACCTAATTGGCAATGGCTGTTGTATTACCCATTCACCTACTTCTAAGGATGCATATAAAACAGTACAGTATAAGCGGATGGTTGGGAAAATATGCCAGCTTTCGCTAAGAGCCGCCTGCCTGCAATGTTATGACCCTGACAGAAGCCAGCTTGAAATCATGGCATTGTAAGCGGCGACACCCATTGCCCAGTCAACACTTGCGCTGAGAATACAGCTATGAGGAAATTTTTCCGACCTTTTTAATACGCTTTTATTAGTTTCACTTGTATGTTTGTTTGTAACTATCTTCAGTGGTACTGAAACTTAGAATATTTGAGCGACACTGTAAGAGGGCGATCACAAGTTTAAGCAAAATTTAGTTTTGCAATTGCGAAGCATCTTTTTGGTGAGCATTCTTACAGTGCCGCTCAAATATTACCCGTAGGAAATAGCGTGGAAACTGAATATTGCAAAAGAAACCTTTTTGCATCGAGAGAATCGTTTGAAGAAAATTATTTGAGAAAGATGCGTCAGTTATGGCAAAACGTAGAGTTTTTGTTTATAGACGAAATTTGATCGACTCTCGTTTGCGAATTGAAAAGACCGGATGCTTGTTTTGGTGGTATAAATGTCTTACTTTTTGGTGATTTAATTTAGTTACCACCTGTCCGAGGACATCAAGTATTTCAACAGCCAGAATATGTGAAATCCACAACACATCTGTGGCGACAATTCCGCCTTGTTGAAGTCCAACAAAACATGCGTCAACAAGAAGACACGACATACATATATAGATATGCTTAATGCTTTAAAAGTTGGAGAGTTGACGTCTAAGCAGCTTGAAGTTCTTCTTGGAAGACGGTCAACGGATACCATTGAACAATTCTCGATTGAGAAAGCTATACGAATTTATCCAACTGATGTCCAAGTTGTTAGTCATTATGAAAAAGTTCTCCAGAGTTTTCCAGATAAAGGGACTGTTATTTCTACGATTAAAGCAAAAGACAAACTCTTTGATGTTGCACGAAATTTATTATTAACAAGTAAGGAAGGGCTAAGTTCGGGTGTCACCGAACATTTTATACTCTCGCATGATAAAGTGATAATCGAGATTTCATTATCCGTCATTTACATATTTTTTTTATTTTGCTGTAAAATTAATTAGATTAGATCAATTTGTGTACTTTGAGTATTGAATTGTATTTTCATTTCCTAATGGATATATTAGGTTGTCAAAAAAGTCTTGCGGTATTTTCGCTAGTTGGCGCTGAAAGCGCGTAGTTCTAGTTTTATTTATCGCATCGGGTCATACTATACCTTTTTGGAAAGCTCATTTCACGCGCTTGATTGGTTGTCGTTTCTTTGAAGTCGTTCGGGAGTTATAGCGTTGCAAACATGGATCAAAGTAAAGAGAAAATACGGCATATTTTACAGTACTATAACGATAAAGGCAAAATGCATCTAAAGCCGAAAATAAAATTTGTGCAGTTTATGGACCCGATACAGTTTCCATTTCCACCGCTCAACGATGGTTTCAACGTTTTCGTTCTGGTGTAGAGATGGTCGAAGGTCTGTCGTCGAAAATTGCGATAAAATCGCTGAATTGGTCGAAACAGACCGGCATAGTAGCAGCCGTAGCATCGGTCAAGAGCTGGGCATGAGTCATCAAAAATTCATTTCAATTTCAATAAATAAAAAAAAATTCCATAAAAATAACGCAAGACTTTTTTTGACAACCCATTATTATATAGAGAAGGCATCAGATGGAATTCCAAATAGCGTTATATTGGAAGAAGGCGTGGTTGTTAACCGATTTCACCCATATTTCGTACATGTCATCAGGGTGTTAAGAAAATATTATGTACCGAATTTCATTGAAATCGGTGGAGTAGTTCCTGAGATATGGTTTTTGGTCCATAAGTGGGCGACGCCACGCCCATTTTCAATTTAAAAAAAAAGCCTGAATGCAGCTTCCTTCTGCTATTTCTTCCGTAAAATTTAGTGTTTCTGACGTTTTTAACCTTTGTATCTGAGGTGGGCGTGGTTATTATTCGATTTCTTCCATTTTTGAACTGTATATGGAAATGCCTGAAGGAAACGACTCTGAAGAGTTTGGTTGACATTGCTATAGTAGTTTCCATGATATGTACAAACAACTTAGTAGGGATCGGGGCCACGCCCACTGTTCCAAAAAAAATACTTCCAAATACGCCCTTCCCTAATGCGATTCTTTGTGCCAAATTTCACTTTAATATCTTTATTTATGGCTTAGTTATGACACTTTATAGGTTTTCGGTTTTCGCCATTTTGTGGGAGTGGCAGAAGGCCGATTTTGCCCATCTTCGAACTTATCCTTCTTATGGAGACAAAAAATACGTGTACCAAGTTTCACCATGATATCTCAATGTTTACTCAAGTTACAGCTTGCACGGACGGACAGACAGACATCCGGATTTCAACTCTACTCGTCACCCTGATCACTTTGATATATATAACCCTATATCTGACTCTTTTAGTTTTAGGACTTACAAACAACCGTTATGTGAACAAAACTATAATACTCTCCTTAGCAACTTTGTTGCGAGAGTATAAAAATATTCGTAGGAGCAAAAGTGATGTTAAAGTTGGCTTCGTTACAGAAATTATCTGGCAAAAGTTTCGCAGGAAACAAGTATGTTACGGAAGATATCCCATCAGTCCGCATTAATTTTGGCTCAGATGGTGAACACGTAATTAAGCCAATATCGATACAATTTCCAGCAAAATACAGCTAAGGAATTGCTGTAAGACGATTGCTAATAATACTGAGTTGGGCTCTCGACTGTTTGCTGCTGGACAGCTTATGTAGCACTTATGTAGCTGTTGTAGACCTTTGGGTGGTATTCGAGCCCCCTTTAAAACGGTTAACAACAGTGTTAAGAATGCCAATATGGCTATGAGTGTCTCCTTCCTGGGAATGAATTAAGAATGTGCTTAATGTCAACGACATGTTATTGTAAATTTGTAGAAAATATTAAAATATTGTCAAGGTAGACGACAAAGATTTTATTAATATCGCTAGAGCTCGAGCTAATTGTCTCATATACTTTCAATATTAGAAATAGGGAATTTGTCTTCGACATTTGGTAATCTATTTCTATTCTTCAGTCTTCCACACCTGAACTATCCTTTTTTTTGGCACTATCCATGAAAGTGCATTATAAGGTGACACTCTTTCCCTAATATCTGTACATCAGACACGGTTTAATTAAACAATTGGTATTACTTAATATTTCACCTTCCATAAATATTAAATCTTGCAAATCGTTAAGATTGGTCTTTAGTGCAGCTGACTCATCGATATTTAGGTCACTAAACAGGTTATCCCTTGCATTTTGTCCGTGGTCTGTTGGCTCTAAGAATTTGGAAAGATTTTTTTTTTATTTATTTAGTTACTTAAGTCTAAGAACATTAATTCTTACAGACTAATAGAAAATTAAGATTTGAATTGATTCTAAAATGATTGAATTACAATTATACAAATAGATAACTTAAACTAAAAAACAGAATTAAGAGTATTAAAGAAGAAAACCCTAGAGTGAGAAAACTCAAGAAGAACTTTCTCGGAAATCAAGTTAAACTCACGCATAGCACGCTTGAGGGGAGCAAATTCAGCAAATTTAGTGTTCTCCTTTTTATAATCAGGGGTGTTGTGGAATCTGATAGTTGTCGGAATCAGAATTGAAACCGATCAAAAAAAGCAGTAGGTGTCATGAATTCAGATATTATTGGTTTGATATTCGAAACAGAATTTGTATCGGTTTTGGGTGTCACGGAAACCAATTTTATCGGTTTTGCTGTCAGAAACAAATCAAGAAGATAGTCGCACACAGATCTGAAATGTAAGTTAAGAAATCAAGTTATTTTATTGTTACGAATTGATTTATCTTTATTTCTATAGGAGAAAACATAAGAATAAAGCACGAAATGTCTTTACTATTGAGTTTTGAAAAAAAATGCGGATATTTAAAAGAAAGGCTGCTTTAGAGGCTTAAAAAATCGATTTTTTGAGTTTTTTTTTGGGAGGGAAAAAAATAATTGATTAAAGCGAAGTTTCTAGGACTTATAGTTATTTAATCATCATCCGCAAATTTTTTTTATACGAAATCTTTAAAGGCTTACCTTTGGGAGGCAATTGCCAGATGCTTTTCGCATATGCACATACATATGTACGTATGTATATGCCGGTCAAGATGCAGGTCGCGATTTCTTTCAGAAACAAAAAATTCAAAGAGATTCATAGTTTTTAATAATTTATGTTCAAGTTAAACTAATAAAACTAAAAAAAAAATTAAAAATTCTAAAATTTGAAAAAAAGTGGTTTTTGACTAAAAAAATTCATCCATTTGCGACATAACTTTCCTTCCAAATTTATACGTTGCCTATAATAATTGAAGTATTTCAAACATATGTTTATGGATGACATTTGTAAATGTTGCCCACAACGTTGCCTTTGACTGTGAAACGCAAACGACTTCTCAGTTTGCAACAATGCTTAGCTAAGATTGCATTTAGGCACAACTTAAGTATGGACTGTGAATAAGAAGCGGAGTGCAAAAAAATCTTTTAAACGCGTTCAATCCTATTAATTGACGATAGGCAATATATGTATACAGTACTTTTAACGTGTAGGGGTCGGAAAAATTGGAAGCATTTCGACGGACAAAGCCAAGCACAGAGAATGATTTAGAAGAGACATAGTTGATGTGAATAATGAAAGATGATCTATTGTCAAAGGTTACCCCAAGAGATGATTTCAGTTACGCATTTTAGGACGCAATTAGAAATATTAGAAGAAGTTTTAATATATCTTGCCCTATTATTGTCTTGTATTGTTTATCTCTAAAATCTTGTAATTTCAATGCCATAGTGGCATTTTTGTTGAACTCAGTTGGTAAGTCGGTCATGATTTCACGATAAATATTTGATTTTGAATTAAGAGAAGAAAATAAAATTGGGTTATAAAAAGGTATTCTTTCATATTGCAACAATTTGTCTTTTAAAAGAGAAGTTATGAACCGAAGAACCGTAGTTCATTACCATCGTAAATTTTCTCAGTTCAAGTGTTATTTCTGTGTTCTTTTATACTTTGTCTGTTCTCTTATGTTTTTTTTCTTCGCACCCGCAAAACCAATACTGGTTATGGATATATGTACGTTTCACAAGAAATAGTTTTGGCGAGAAATCGGTGGAATTTTTTTGCTGGTTTTACCTATACTTGATTACGGGACGCTTTTAGTTTATTTTATTTTAATTTATTGTTTTGTTTTCTTCTTCTTTCTCTTGTTTCACATTGTCACGGTTATAACTAATGGAAATCAGTAAAAAAGTCACGTTCTCGTGCTTTTTGCTGAGCAAGATAATAATTTTTCTTTACCGTTAAAATTTGCACGCTTTATTGTTTTTTCTTTAATAGCTAGTTACACTGTAAATATAATAATCAGTCATATACATACTTATAAATCTATTAAAATTCTTTTCTTTCTTCAGCGACAGTTATACTAAGACATCCGATTCCGAAGAGTGATCAAAACTTACAATTTTATTGTATTTTTAGTTCAAGGGAAGAACAACATTTATTGGTATAAGAATAAATAAATTAAAGAAAATAGGAAAATGTTCTCTGCAACTTAAGTGAAACATAATATACATTGTTTATAAGCATAATTCTTGTATACATGTTTATACACATAATTCCTATGCAAAATCCAAGCGGGATAAAATTGCATCGAAATTAAAAAACCATTCCATGGTTTGTTAATTAATAATAATATATTATTTTATTTCCTAAAAATTGTAGAGGCAGCGAAGCAGTTTCTATTTCCCTTCACGTATAGGCTCATAGCGTTATGGGCTGCCTCCCTCCAACTAACATATGAGTTCATCCTACCAGAAAATTCAGGTAAGGACTTCATAAGGTGTAATGACGGTGATCGGTAGTCATTTTGCTTTATTTTTTTAAATCATGGTTTTGTTGTTTTTTTTAATAAGGTGGTTTTTTCCATCGCAACCGCAACAGTTCGAGATAAATTATTTTAATTTTCATTTGTGATCCCATCCTTGAGAAAGAAGGCTTTTATATTATGGAGAATCTAGTTCAGAATCGCAGAATTGAGCTTGATTATAGATTTTTTATTTAAGTTTATCCCTTCTAGGAAAATATGCTGTTTTATTCTGGAGGTTCTGGTGTTCAGAATATTGTATTTTGTAATACAACTACGTAACACTTGTACCGTTGTTCTTTTCACGCGCCCTATTCTTATCGATCGTCTCAGATAGTATTGTATCCCTATTGTCGTAGCCTTCAACCGCTGCAACTTTGTTTTTTCCTATACCAAATACAAGGAATATAGAATAGGAAAATAAATAATGATCTTGCCATCAGAAGACATCCCTTAAGCTCTTAATTTAATGCACATTTGATATACATATAGTAAATTAATAAAAGCAATCAATAAGAAGTTTATCAATCTGACTCCGCCATCATTGTATATGAACATGTCAAAACGTATCAACTTTATTTGTGATGTGCGATTTTCTTTATCAGCCTCTATTCTCAAATAACGCAGCCTAATGAACCCACCTTATTCACTAGTTAGTTCCCACTACCATACGCAATACAGTGAAAATTGTATTTGCAAAACGAAAACAATCCCAGGGAATATTTGTTGTTTGAAAAGAGAGGCGCAAGAGCGCCAGATCGCATGCGGCCGCACTTAAGCCCTTTGTGCTCAAGGGTTGTAATTAAATTAAGTCTAATTCAGCAACTTAGTGGATTTGGTAATATAGGTAATTTGTTCCATATTTTTTCTTTGCTGCTGTGCAATCTACATCGACTGGTTTTAGGTGATCCAAATAACCGTTAGCTGGACTAAACTGTTATACTTTGTAGCAATAATTTGAAAGGGTATAAAAATGATGCGTAAGTATCTACGCATCTTAATGAAATTTTATACCTTAAAAATAGATAGACCAGCAGTTAGTGGTGACCGATTTTAATATATTCAAAACCTAGATATTTTGAAAAGAAACACATTACGGACTTCCTTTACCTGTTATATACTTTTGATTGCGCAAATATGTATGTCTATATTTTGGCAAATAATCGTAATTTGCAGGAAGTGTTGAATTTTTTCTTTCAGTCAGAGAAATCAGCGGCTGAAGCACATCAGGAATTCCCTTAAATTGACAGAGGTACATAATAACCCAAGCGAAACGACATGTCGTGATTGGTTTCGCCACTTCAAAGACGGCGATTTCGATATTAACGACCGTCCGCGTGCAGAAAGGGCAAAAGCCTTTGAAGACGGTGAAAGCAAGAAGATATATTGCTTCAGCATTGAGAGTTAACCGCTAAGCCACTTCAAAGCAACTTCATACGCTGGGATTGACTCAGAAACAATCCACCGTCCGATTATTATTTGTTTCATTCGATAGCACATGGTCTGGCTCAACAGAAGTTCCACTTACAAGACGACATCGAAAAATGGCTTGATTCTTGGATAGCGTCGCAAGATGAACATTTTTGCGTAATGGTATTCGAGCTTTACCAGAAAAACAAAAGTCTGATTACACATTTATATCTTATATTTTCTTTAAATAACATTTATATAATGAATTTTGGAACATAATCATATTAAGTTCTTTATTATTAGTCTATTGGACAATCCCATGGTATTTAAAGCAGTAAAACCCCGACGCCATTATTTTATAGATAAATTAAGAAAAACTAGCCATTGGCAATATAGAGAAAGTCTGAGTACAAGTAATAAAATGGAAGTTTCCCGCCAAGTAATCAAATGGAAAAGTGTACTTGTTTTCATAAAAGTAATATTTTTTAAAATACTTTTTTTCTATTCAGCTTGTTATTAAATTCAGAATATCGAATCTAAAAGAAAAGAAATAAGCCTTTTTTAAGGGAAGTATTGTATAAACATTTTCCTCATATTTTATTTTGTATATATGTTTTTGTTAGCAATTTAATCAGTTTTGTTTTCAGAAACCACATATTAATTAACTCAAATGAGATATATATTCGCCAGAAAAAGTCTGAGTGCACGCTTATATAATATATTTTTTGTCAAAACATACTTCTATACATATATTGCAATCCCATCGCATTCAATTGAAAATGTGGCACTATGTACAAGTAGTAAAAAGGGAATTAATCTTACTTATTTACCGTTATGTAGGCTATAAGTTGAACCGGCAGTTTTGAATTCGTATACGAGGTACATGAGGGCTATAGTTATTACTGTCCTGATTTTATTAATTGTAGGCGGGACATACTGTAATTAGGTCGTGACGCTACTCATTGACGGGTATTTACCTGTATGATGTAAATAGGTGTATAGGGGTTAGGGGAAGTGTTGATGTTATTAATCCATTTTTTCGATTTTGATGTTATTAATTTCTTGCATCACGCCAAGTTATATTTAGAAAAAGATGATCTCTGACTTTCGTAATGAAAGTCTTACATATTGACCGATATTTCTGGTTAAAACATTGGCCCCAGGTATCAGGGTCCACATATCCGATAGAACTAACGAAGCAGATTTTTAGGCCAATGATATGCTGTACATTCTTATGAAAGATTGTACCTTCTCTATTTAGTCCTGAAGCTAAAATTTTCACAAACAAGAGATTGAAGAAGTCGCATGATAGGGAATACCTTCGTCTGAAACCTACATTGGTTTAAACGGTTCTCAGAGGTCCTTCCCGATCCTGACGGAGCTTCTGGATTTGCTCGACGTCAGTTTACACCGCCGCATTAGCTTTGCGGGGATACCAAATTCAGACATCGCGGTATAAAGGCAGCTGTCAAAAGCAGCTTTGCTATCGACGAAGAGGTGGTGTGTGTCGATTCTCTTCTCACGGGTCTTTTCGAAGATTTGGCGCATGGTGAATATCTTGTCGGTTGTTGATTTTCCTGGTCTAAAGCCACACTGATAAGGTCCAATCATATTGTTGACGGTGAGATTTTGTCTGAGTCTGGGTTTTCCGCTTACAGGGCACGGGCCTCTGAATGCATTTTTGCATCAGAGGCACCTATCGGATAGGTCGTGGTGTTTTTGTGGGGCGGGGGTAGAAAATTGGTCGCATTTAATTGCAGAGTGCCCGATGTACTCGGACATTAGGGATTTGGGTGGTATGGGGATTAGCTGGACTGTGGACGATTAGATTTTAGTGGTGTGATCTCCACTAGTCAGAATACTGAACAGTTAGGGTAGTTTGCGCCTGAATTATTTATGCGGCGAAGGCAGTTAGCTAGGAATTAGGGTTAGTTTTTGTATGATTGGTGTTTGTATGTGATGTATGTATGGGGTCCAACCCCTGGCCACCAGTCCTGAGCCGTATGGAAGCTCAACTGACCGGAGACTTAATTCTGGTACCACGGGGAGCAGGAGCCCTTGGAGGTAACTCCAACTTGCTCATGCGGACTGGCCCCTCGGGAAGTATCGTGGTGGTTGTAATTAAAACCCAAATGCGTGAAGAACTGACTTTGTCAGTTGAATGCGGAATTGCATTGCAACCAGGTGCCGTACCCAAAGCACGACAGAGGTTTTAGATGGGCCTCGAATCCGACCAAGGTGGTTAGTGTGTCCATTCCACACTGCCAATTGGTACTGAAAATGCTTAGCATTCCCAGGGCGCTGATCAACGCATTAATTTGATCCGCTGTGCTTTTGAGCACCGTGCAGTAAGGCTGCCGTCAGCAGGTACCCACACTAACACACCGGGCGTTACCAGCTCTTTACCGCTTTATTTGAATAGTTCGGCCGGCAATCCATGGGCCATCTCCGCTTTGTTGTTTTTCAGAGGGGTAATTGCTATTCGAACTTCATCATGAACGGGCAATGGAACGTCTGCTAGATCGTCATCGAGCGGACATTCTAGGTGCATGCCCTTAAATCGTAATCCTTAATGCGTTTGTCGGGGCCGTCATCAAAAAAGGGGTCTCTCTTCCGAGGCTTGTTGCATATTTTACGTGGCGGGTCAAAATATTGAATTGAAAGAGTGCAATTTCTTTTCGGTAAAGTCCGCCGACTCTACAAAAAAATGCGGCGGCTAACTAAAGGTTTCAAGACTGGAGCATACTCTTGTAGAACCCTCAAAGATGATCTAGTGACCGATGCCCAGAGCATACTTAAATTATCGAGGGAACACTTCTCCAGCCTGCTGAATGGCAGTGAACGCACAACGGCAGGAGAAGGCGAACCCGATTCCCCAATAGATGACGATAGAGCAAACGTTCCATTACCCGACCATGAAGAAGTTCGAATAGCAATTGCCCGCCTGAAGAACAACAAAGCGGCAGGGGCTGACGGATTGCCGGCTGAGCTATTCAAACACGACGGCAAAGAACTGATAAGGAGCATGCATCAGCTTCTTTGTAAAATATGGTCGGACGAAAGTATGCCCAACGATTGGAATTTAAGTGTGCTCTGCCCAATCCACAAAAAGGGAGACCCACAATATGTGCCAACTACCATGGGACACACAACACCTCTTCGTCGATTTCAAAGCTGCTTTCGACAACACCAAAAGCTCTATCAGGATCGGGAAGGACCTCTCCGAGCCGTTCGATACCAAACGAGGTTTCAGACAAGGCGACTCCCTATCGTGCGACTTCTTCAACCTGCTGCTGGAGAAAATACTTCGAGCTGCAGAACTTAATCGAGCAGGTAAAATCTTTTATAAGAGTGTTCAGCTGCTGACGTATGCCGATGATATTGATATCATCTACGGTGGAGCGATGAGATGTATGATATATATGACGACATTAACAGAGTTTAGCGAATTAAAAGACAGCGGCTACGCTGGCTAGGTCATTTTGTCCGAATGGACGAAAACACTCCAGCTCTGAAAGTATTCGACGCCATACCCGCTGGGGGAAGCAGAGGAGGAGGAAGACCTCTACTCCTTTGGAAGGACTAGGTGGAGAAGGACCTGTCTACGCTTGGAATATCCAATTGGCGCCACGTAGCGAAAAGAAGAAACGACTGGCGCGCTGTTGTTAACTCGGCTATAATCACTTAAGCGGTGTCTACGCCAATTAAGGAGAAGAAGAAGAAGGATGATTTCATTATTACGAGTATTTATTGTCTCTTTCTTTATTAGTTACAGTTACGTTTTGATTTTGTCGGCGGTTGGCAAAAAGCATAATTTAACGAGCGGTTTGTTCAGCGTTACCGATTGTTACGGAGATCGACTATGCGAATATGACTGTCGGAACCGTAGTAGAGCTTCTCTATGCGGCCAAGTCGCCACTCGGTAAGGGGAGACAATAGTCGGCGACTGAAATCATGATGGAGAATTTTAATTCTTTCCCAACGATTTAATAAGGAGAGGAACTCCACGCCTGGCTCAGATGTGGCCAGAATTGGCGCTCCTTTTAGAAAATGCCCTGGCGTGAGGACAGTAAAGTCTTGGGCATCTTGCGAGAGTGCCGCGTGAGGCGTGATTTAAGAACAGCTTCAATTCTAGTTAACAATGTCGTGTATTCTTCCTAATTAAATTTGTGGTTGCCAGTTTCCTTTTTAAAATAAGATTTTAAGCTTTTTACAGCTGATTCTCTTAAGCCACCCATATGAGGAGCGCTTGAGGGATAAACTGCCAATTGATTCCTTAGGGAGCACATATTTGGACAATGTCAAGATTTGTTTTATGAAGTCCGCAAACTGTTGTTTTATGAAGTCCGCAAACTGTCTTTCGGTAGTTCTTTGAGCTTCGATGAATATTTTACCATTATCGCTCATGGTTTTTGATGGAAAGCCTCGTCGTCCGACGAAGCGAGCAAACGCCGCGAGAAAAGCCTCCGCCGTAAGATTCGTGCATAGCTCAAGGTGTACTGCTTTTGTCGTGAAACAGACAAAAATAGTCACATAGCCCTTCATGAGGGTAGGAGACCTTAGTATGGACGCCTTTTTCAGAAAAGGCCTAGCAAAGTCGACACCTGCAGTGGTGAAAGGCAGTGCAAAACTGCTTATGCATAGTGCAGACATTGCACATGAAAATGCACTTCTTTGTTTGGGGCTTAAGTTGGGGTATGTACAACTCTTGGGGGACCATTAGTTGCATGAGGCTATGTTCGGCGTGGAGCATTAGCTAGATCAGCGGGACTGTCATCACTGGCTACGTGTCGCCAAGTGGCTGATCTTACTAGGTCAAGTATTTGAGACGTTCGATTGCAAATATAGGTTTTCCACGAGGGTGGTGGCTTTTCTACCCAGGCTAGAATTACCTCTGAATCGGTAGATAAATATAATTGTATTATGTTTAAGTGGATCAGCACCATGGAAGCTAGTTTTGCTAATAGCCGAGCGCCACAGAGTTCTAGTCGTGGGAGACTTATCGTTTTTATAGGCGCAACTTTTGCTTTGGCCACTAGTAGGTGGTTTGTAGTTGCGGTATCGCTTTAGGTGCGTACATATATAGTTGCACAATCTACTTCGCAGAAGTCGTGTAGTTCCACTTTGTATTCGGGGAATAGTTTACCCATCGAGGAATTTGTATCTGCGAAATGGCGGTCAGATTTTTAGCGAACTTTTCCCATTTTTCTAAGCTAAGAAGTTTCACTTGTTCGTCTCAGTTCCGTCTATCCATAATTCTTGAATCCGAATTTTCGTTTGTATCATAATTGGCGAAAGCCATCCTGCGGGGTCGAAAAGTTTTGATACCGAGGATAAAATCTAATCTTTAATCCGCTAAACCTAACCTACTCCAAACTCGGGACTCTCCCACGGAACCACCGATTAAGTATTACTTCGTGGGAGGGACAGGACGTTTAAGTCTCCTCTATTGCGCGGACTGACGGACGCCTAATCTGCTGAAAATGTCTTAGCTTTGTCATTATGAATGCTGACGCTTCGCTAACAGCTTTCCATTTATCAGTCGACTGACACATGAGTGTCGTAAAATTATCCACCGTAAATGCACCGAGTGTGGTTTTCAGTTTTTCCCTTACATTTGAAAAGCGAGGGCAATAAAACAATACATGTTCAGAGTCTTCTACTCATATATACTCCGTACACGTCGGACAGTTTGGACTAAAGTCAATGTGGAATCTAGAAAGGTGGCTTCTAAGCGCCCATATCCATTAAGTATTTGGGTCAGATGGAATTCTAGGCCCCCATGTCGTCTGTCTATCCACGAATGGATGTCCGGTATAAGTCGATGGGTCCAGCGCCTTTTGGTTGAGGAATTCCACCGCTTCTGCCACAATTCAATGCTCTTGTTCCTTTCCTCGGACTTTGCCGATACTGTTTCAGGCGCTGATAGGTACTATAAACGCTCGAGTTCATCTCCCTGGATGTCAAGGGGCGGCATACTGGCTAATACTTCAGCAGCCTCGTTTGATATTGTCCGGAAAGAACTTACTATGCACTGCAATTATTTGTTTAGCATACGCTTTTACGTTCATTGCCTGTATCCATACTGGCGCCGCATACAGTATTACGGAACTCATTGCTTTCGCTATTAAGAATCGCCGGCTGGAACGCACACAGCCTCTGTTGGTCATCATTCTCATGCTCAAGAGAGCATTATAAATTCTGTTTGCTTTACCGGAAGAATGCTCCAGGTGTTCTTTAAATTTTAATTTGGAGTCGAAAATAACTCCCAGATACTTCAATTGCGGCTGTGAGGCAATTTCGCACTCCCCTATGGTGAGCCCTTTGCGTTCTTCTACCTTCCTGGTACTTATTAGTAGAACTTCTGTTTTGTGCTCCGCCAGTTTAGACCATTTAAGTTCTCATTACATTTATTTCTTAGGTCGGCTAATCGTTTGGCCACTGCTACCACCATAAGATCGTCCGCATACGCTAATAGTTCCACGTCTGTTGGTAGCTGTCTTCTTAACACTCTGTCATACATGTGGTTCCATAACAGTAGGCCCAACACTGACCCTTGGGGTAATCGACTCGAGATAGAGTAAAATAATAGTACCTTCGTCCGTATCAAAAGTCAACCTTCTATTTTTGAAATAACTCGTTATAATATTTATGAGGTATTCAGGGGCGCGTCTTTCATCCAGGGCTTTAACTGTGTAGGCCCATTTTGCCATGTTGAACACATTCTTGACATCCAGGGTAATCAGCGCGCAGTAATTTTTTGTGCCACCTTTCCATCTTTTGCCACTTACTGCACATTTCGCTGTATCGACGACTTCTCGTAGTGCGTCAATAATGGATCTCGTTTTTATAAAGCCGGCTTTCTGGGGTTCTAACTCCAAGCGGTTTCTTATTATATTTTCGTACACTTTACCCATTGTGTCGAGCATACAAAGAGGTTGTTACGATGAAGGTTCTTCAAGTGGTTTCTTTGGTTCTGGGAGCAGAACCAAACGGTGTACTTCCCACGAGTCAGGGAACACCTCTTCCTTTATACAAGCGTTGTACATTTTAGCGAATAGTTAAGGTTGTGTGATTAAAGCTTCCTTCAGGGCTCTGTTTGGTATGCAATCCAATCCAGGCTCTTTGGTGTTTTTGAGTTTCTTTGCTATGGCCAATAGCTCTTCTTCCATGACTAACGGGAGTGAAACCGCAGCTTCATTTCCTCGATTAGCATAGGAAATCCGGTCGTGTCTCGGGGTAAAATGTTTCGACGAATTTTCCCATAAAAGAGGAATATTTAGGTTGCTGCTGCTTATTTTTAAATATCGTCATACAGACTTTGTAAGTACTTCCCCAAGGGTCAATGTTTGCTTTTTCACGGAGCTTCTCAAAACATGATTTTCTTCTCCAGGTAATTGCCGACTTCCGGAGATTCTTGTGGCTTTTATATTCTTCTCTAACGCGATTTTCGTTCGCTTCATTTCGGTTACACTGTAGACGCCGTCTGGCTGAGTGACAAAGCTTTCGTAG
The DNA here is from genome assembly GCF_016617805.1 of Bactrocera tryoni. Taxonomy (NCBI): domain Eukaryota; kingdom Metazoa; phylum Arthropoda; class Insecta; order Diptera; family Tephritidae; genus Bactrocera; species Bactrocera tryoni. The sequence continues at coordinate 13,775,957 of NW_024396366.1, read as the reverse complement.
CGTGGAAATTTCCTCATTCCACCAAAATACAGGCCGCCGCTTGTTGTGATGTGATGTTCTACGCATTGTTGCATCACATGATGCGACCGGTTCCTTTCGCACTGTCGATACCAAGTGGGCGGCGTCGTCACCTGATGCTTTTTATGCCCTCCAGACTAGCTCAAACAAGTCTGAGTCGAACTCCTGTTGCTTCCAACTTCGCTTTCGGCAAGTGTTTGTGCTAAGAAGTTCGGGCTCTCGGGAGTACGAGATTTGTGCTATAATTGCCATATGATCGCTGTTTTTGTATATATTTGACACCGCCCACTTCATGTGCCTGCCAAGCGAATCATTTGCAATCATAATGTCAATAATGGATCCTTTATTCCCTTTTTGGTACGTATTTTGTGTTCTGGTGTTCAATATTGTTAGGTGCCACATTGCATGATGTGGTAAGTCTTGTTTGAGCCCACCTTTTCTAAGTAGATTTTTTCCATGCTTGGAAACTGCTGTATTGCAGAGGTGCGAGAGTGACATATGGCAAGTGTGTTTGGAAATTGTTGTTTTAGTGGTAGTCGTACGACGTACCGACCATTATCTGATCGAGTAGTTCTGGTTTTGAAAAGGTCTTCACAATACTGATCTTCTAGTGTTGTAATTGAAATGGGGGGAGTTTTTCTATCTCCCAAAATTTTCTAAATTGTGAATTGAGGTACACGTTTGAGATTTCTTCAACTTGAGTTGTCATTGCGGCAACTGGTACCGTAACTAGTCCACTAAGTATCCAGTCGAATATGGTATTTTGAGCTATAATGATTTTTGAAATTTTTTCAACACCTTCTAGTATAATTTGCGATATAAGGTCGCTGCCATTTGAACGGGGGTGTTGCAGTTGGGATCTGCTAACTTTAGGTGTCTAACCTTTTTCCAATGCTTGCTATCTATATTATAGCTTGGAAGCATTTTGGTAAGTTGCGGCAAGACTATAGCTTTTGCTTGAATGTGCTTATCCGCTATGAACGATCGTTGTGATCCTTGGTCTATTAGGGCTCAAAGTTGAACAGTTCTCCCGATGTTCAATGGAGACGACTGCTGTGGGTAGTAATACTCTACTTTGATTCTCGCTGTGTAGCGACAAGCAGTTTGTACAGAGTCTTTTTGATTTGACAAAGTTGTTCCTTTCATTAACATAAAATTTTTTAAACTTCTCGCAAGTTTTTAGTTTATGCCCTCCTGTGCATATTTCGCATGTCGTGTGTTTATTGTGTTCAGATGCGAACGATTGTGTTTTGAAAAAAACACTATTTAAATGATTGGTGCGTCCGGCTTTTGGTATATTGAAGGTTCCATTTAGGTCGTGTTGAACGTTTTTCGTTCTGACTACTTTTCTGTATAACCTTTCCGCTATTTCATATTGGGTAGTTAAGAAATCTTTCATTTGCTGCCACGTTGGGCATTTTCTTCTTGATGAGAGCGATTGCTCCCACAAACGTAACGATTTTTCTGGTAATGCGGCGGTACATATGTTTACCAGAATAGGATCCCAATTGTGTGTGGGAATATTTTGTGTCGATAGAACCGACGAACAATTTGAAACAGTGGATTCTAGTTTGATGAATTCTTCACTAGCCCTTTTTAATTTTAGGCAAGTTCATAAGTATCGTTACTTGCTTGTCGACCAATATTCTCTTACTTTCATATCTTGATCTTAGAGCTTGCCAAGGTAAATTGAAATTATCGTCATTTAATGCGAACTGCTTGACTATTACGCCTGCTTGACCTTTAGTTTTGTATCGGATATAACACAATTTTTGCGCTTGTGATAATTTTGGATGGTTTATGTACACGGCTGTAAACATGTCCCAGAAGGACGTTGTCCTGAATCGGTGAAGATGCAAATCGAGTGCAGTATTTAGTCAGAAATGAATTTATTTTACGAAATGTCTTTCAACTTTTTTGCTTTGTAGCACCTTGCTTTGAGCGTGTAGAGTCTGCAGGTGCACATGAACTTTTGTCGTCAGTAATTATTTTCGGAATTCTTAAGAATTCTGCTGTAGATTATTTTGAATCTGTTCACGTGTGACACTAGTTTACTTACTCTTACTGAAAGTCTGAAAATCTGAAAATAAATTGGAACTCAATCGCCATTTCAAATATAAAATATTTATTCAATTTAAAATGGATTTGCTTGATGTTCGGTTTTCACAAGAAATGTTTGGTTTTCACAAGAAATTTCGAATTTGGTGATGATGTGACTCCGTCACTTGAACCTCATTATTATTTTCGGAATTCTTAAGAATTCTGCTTTAGATTATTTTGAATCTGTTCACGTGTGACACTAGTTTACTTACTCTTACTGAAAGTCTGAAAATCTGAAAATAAATTGGAACTCAATCGCCATTTCCAATATAAAATATTTATTCAATTTAAAATGGATTTGCTTGATGTTCGGTTTTCACAAGAAATGTTTGGTTTTCACAAGAAATTTCGAATTTGGTGATGATGTGACTCCGTCACTTGAACCTCATGGTTCATGAAAAGCTAAAAAAGGTAGTTGTTGCGATCGAACGTCTTTCTTCACGGATGAAATGATAAGAAGAAGGATCCCGTACGGATCTATCCTGCTACCGAAAACTCTTTTCAATAAATAAGAGTTGTTATTTCCGAAAAATAACTCAAGAATGCTTTTATTGATCGCGTTTTTATTTATTGTATTTTTTTTATTCCCTGTACAGAGTATATTAAGTCTGCCACAAAGTTTTTAACACCCAGAAGGTAGCGTCGGAGACCCTATAAAGTACACATATAAATGATCAGTATGTTGAGCTGGGTCGATTTAGCCATGTCCATCAGTCTGTCTATCCGTCTGTCAGTATATATATTATACTATATATATATACTAGTCCTTCAGTTTTTAAGATATCGTTACGAAATTTTGCAAAAATCATTTTCTCTTCAAGAACTGTTCACTTGTCGAAACTTCCGATATCGGACCACTATAACATATAGCTGCCATACAAACTAAACGATCGGATTCTAGTGCTGTTATGGAAAGCTTTTGCATTTGACAATGTAACTTCATGAAATTTGGTATAGATTACTTTCTAAGGCAACAATGTAATCTCCGAAGAAATTGTTCAGATCGGTGAACTATAGCATATAGCTGCCATTCAAACTGAATGATCGGAATCAAATGCTTGCATGGGAAACTTCCTCATTTAACGCGATGTAGTGCAGGCCGCCTCCACGCTGGTGCATTCTGGGTAACGCTAAATGGCCTGCGGCCTTCATGGCCTTTCAACTCCTTGAGACGACTTTTGGCATCGGACTGGTTTTTAGAATAGGAAAACTTTTTGGATCTGTTGGAACTCTGGGCTGGTGGTGGCGGCATTCTGGCACCTGAGTATGATGGGGCGACACGCATCAGAAATGGCTGTCGGGCTAATGTCGAAACTGTCTCCGTCCCGTTAAAACCCTGGCAGGCCTCGGAGTACGTTCCCCCCCCCCCCGTCGTCGTTAAGTTGGCGTGGTAGGTGTAAGTTGAGAGGACTCCTTCTTTACGCTGGTCGGCTCGGAACGTACTGCCCAATAAGGCGTACGTCAACCCTCGCCTTGGCCTCATCACTGAGATAACCTTGGGACCATAAAAGGCGAATACTTTTCCGGGGGACGGATATCGGCTCTGAGTGTGGACCCTTTTAGAATGAACACATCGAACCAACACACGGACGAGAAGGTGACATAGGGAGGCGAGGGGACGTCGAAATCGACACCCAGATCTGTCCCAGGCGAGGCTGCTACTCCCGGGGCGACGAAACCGTCGCTGGGAAACTGCAGCAACAAGACCAAGACTTCAGTAGGAATCAAGATAAGGGAATCCGGCGCAAACCCGCCAGAGAAGGAGGTAGTGAAGGGTGGAGCCTTCATACACGGCGGAATCGCCAATACTAGCAGGGAAACTTCTGCTAGATTTATGAAGGGTTTCGCAGGGGACGTTAGTAAAGGTGCTTTGGCTAGGATGCTGAAGTCGGACCGTCGATTAGCGGCAAAAATAGTGGAACGCTACGGTGGTAAGCACGTTGGCCAGGTAACTGAGAAGCATGCTAACACGCTTGAGTGGGCCAAGAGGGGTTGAGCGAGACCGAGACCAATAGGACACGACTCGAGACAAAGAGAACTGAACCAGCGGTTAAGCGGCAAAGGTCGCATGAGGGAGAAACCCTTTGGTAAGAAACCGCGAACGGGGGCTGCGCCAACCTTCAGCGAAATCGCAAAAAGTGCCGACGCAAGAGTACTTGGTGTGCTCGACCGCAGCAGGGAGGACGGTGCCATCTCCCATGAAGAGTGAAAGAGAGTAGCTGCGGCTATCTCTTCAATCTTCTTCAAGGTGGTAAAGGAAAACCCTGGGCCACCCCCAAAATGTATAAGTGCCGGTTGGCACCATGGGCTGCACAAGCTGACCAGATGTGCCGATGAAAGATCAGCCATCTTATATAAAAAGGCAGTTTCTCTGGTGGGGGAGGTCTGGAAGGGAGCCAGACTGGAGGCCGTGAACTGCGAGAATCTTCCTCTTCGCCCCAGGGCTCGCGTCTGGCTGCCTGCCGAACAGTCCACTGCAAAGGAGATCGAGGAAATCCTCCGATACTGCAACCCCTCACTTTCCGCGCACGACTGGAGGGTCATACGGCTTGAGAGAACCGATGAACCATATCGGCAGGCGCTGATAATGCTAAACGCGGAGTCCATCGGTCCTCTCAGCAAAACGAAGGGAGCCATCAGTTATGGGTTCGAAATGGTAGTGCTGAAAGTACTCTCGACGGATTCCAGGGCTGATGGCACCCAAGCTGCAGATGCTGGGGGGAAGACAGAGGGCGTCACGGATGATCAAACGAAAATGGAAAACGACCCAAACCTCTCGGACGTGGCGAGTTCTGGAGGCGGTTCGTCAATCGGCGACTCCGTCTTCAGCCTTGAGCAATTGTTTGAGGAGGTGAGGGTCGATCACGACCTGAGCGCTGAACTGGCGCTCATAGAGGAGAGTTTGAAGGATGAAATTTCTCCAAAGTAACCACCATCACGCAAAGTCGGCCTCCGCCAGTCTACTGCTTCGTCTGGAGCAAGACGAAGCCGATGTGGTCCTGGTCCAGGAACCGTGCTAACTAGCAACGGAATCTCTGGATTGAGGACGAAGAGCCATAAGCTGCTGGCGGCCAAGGATGCAGGTAGAAATAGGGCCTGTATACTGGTCAGAAACGAACTAACGGTATTTCTTTTACCTAATTTTAGCAACGCTGACATGGTGATCTCCGCCTATATGCCTCACGACGATGAGGTGGAGCCACCTTCCTTTTTGCTAAGGAGGACCTTGGCTGAAGCCTCCCGGAACGGTGCCGGTGTCATCATCAGTTCGGACGCCAACTCGCGACACTCGACCTGGGGGAGCTCGGACACCAACACGAGAGGTGAGTCGCTTTTTGATTTCATTGTTAGCGAAAATCTTTGCGTTTGTAATAGGGGAAACTCTCCTACTTTTGTGACCGCAAGCAGGGAGGAGGTTCTCGACCTCACCCTGGCCTCACACGGGATTGCCTCACTGATCTCAAACTGGAGGGTCCTCGATGACCACTCCTTTTCTGATCATCGGGTCCATCGGGTTTAGTCTGGGCGGAGAAGGTCCGCCTAGAAAATCCCTCAGAAATCCCAGGAACGCGAACTGGGAAGGTTATCGCAGGATGCTTCGGCAAACTCTTCCACGTGCACCGAGGATGGACGAGTTGGGCACCGCCGATGTAGCGTATGGGTGGGTCGAAGTTTTCAGCTCGGCGTGCATCAATGCACTGGAGAGCTCCTGTCCACTGAAAACACCGAAGGGCAGAAGAAAGCCTCAGTGGTGGACTTTGGAACTCTCGGAAATTAGGGCGTCCTGTAGACGCTTATTTAACAGGGCCCGTAGGAGCGCGTTATCTGACGACTGAGCCTTGTATAAAACAGGACTCTCGATATACGAGTCCGAGCTACGAAGGGCTAAGAGGACCTCGTGGAAGAGCTTCTGTGAAAAAGTGAAAGGCGCTGTCACGAGTCCTCTAGATTCAGGCGTATCCTCGCAAAAAACCCTGTGTCCCTGGGGTATCTAAAGAACGTAAGTGGGAAGTGGGCCCTGAGCAGTGAAGAGACACTTCAGATGCTCTTTGATGCTCTCTTCCCTAGTAACACGTCCTATGCGGAGGTATCTCTCTGAGCGTTGCACTGCACGGCCTTTGTCGACCTTCTGAATGAGCGACACTTGACTTGGGCGATAAATTCGTTCAAGTCCGCGGGACCGGTCGGCATCATACCAACGCAGCTTCAGCAGGCTGTTAAGGTATCATGCGGCTGGTTGGCACCGATCTATGAGAACTGCATCAGATTAGGTTACATCCCGGGGGTCTGGAGACGAGTCACAGTTACGTTCATAACGAAAGCTGGCAGGGGCTCCCACATCACGGCCAAGGATTTCAGGCCCATCAGCCTCTCCTCCTTTTTACTAAAAACGTTGGGAAGACTGTTGGACTGGTATCTAAGAAGGCATATTCCGAGAGACTATCTATCAGGAGCGCAGCTAGCGTATCGTAAAGGAGGTCAGTTGACACTGCTCTGCACACTATTGTATCTTGGCTTGAGGAAGCAATTGAGGCTAAGGACTTCGCTGTTGGAACCTTCCTTGATATTGAGGGAGCTTTCAACAATGTCCTGCCGGAGTCATAACTGCTCTAGATGGTCTTGGGGTTGAATCGAATCTGAAGCACCTCATCTTCAGTCTTTTGTGCGACAGAGTGGTCGAAACAGAATGGGGCAGCGCGAGTGCGCGGCGGAATGTGAGCAGAGGAACACCTCAGGGTGGGGTTCTCTCTCCTCTTTTATGGATCCTAATCGTTAACGACCTCCTCAAAAAACTAGAGGATCTTGGCTGTCGGGTGATTTCCTATGCAGACGATGTAGCACTTATGGTGAAAGGAGGTTTTCTTAGCACCGTGTATGAGTTGACGCAGGGATATCTCGGCGTGGTAACAAAATGGACGGTCGGAAGTGGACTCGCCATCAATCCAAATAATACAGAAATGGTTTTATTTAGTAGAAGATACAATATCCCTGCGGCACCTTTGCCGCAAATGGAAAGTGTTCGCCTGCAACCGGCGGATACGGTGAAGTATTTAGGGCTCATCCTGGATAAGAAACTTTCATGGAAGCCGAATATTGAGGAAAGAGTCTTTATGTGGTTGAGGGCTTTCACAGAAGACCACCACTTGCAAGAAAAGCTTGAGGGCGTTCAGCGGACCGCGCTCATCAGTATATGCGGTGCATTAAGGTCCACCCCAACCATTGCACTCAATGCAATTCCTAAACATAACGCCGGTGGACATTGCTGGAAGGTGTATGGGCCGCAATAGTAGCCATCAGGCTCAGGGAATCTGGGTTCCTAATAGAGCGTGTATCTGGACACGCGGGTATCCTCACAAGCTTTGACTTCATACCGGATCATCTGGATCATTGAGTCGCCATATCGAACTCGGCGCTCCTTCACTGCCCATATACCGACGAGGAGGTTTGGGAGGGAAGAAGCCGCTGGAGAAAGGGGCAATAAGCTTTTTTACGGACGGGTCAAAGCTTGGGGGGATGGTTGGTGGAGGGGTCTACTCTCGGGAACTCTCCATTAAATCCAGCTTCAGACTTCCCGACTACTGGAGTGTCTTCCAGGCGGAAGTCGCAGCCATGAAGGTGGCAGCAGATTTGCTCCTCCGGAGCGTGTCTACCTTCAGAGAAGTGACCATTCACTCAGATAGCAGAGCGGCGATACTAGCCTTGAACTCATTCACGGTGCGTTCAGGGCTGGTCGAAGAGAGTCTGGCATCACTGTCTCTGGCGGCTGGAGCTTTCACTATAAGACTCGTATGGGTGCCCGGCCACAGCGGAATCGCAGGTAATTGCAAAGCTGATGAGCTAGCAAGGAAAGGCACCCTAGAATCGTTATCGGTAGAATGGGGACGGGTCGGTGCTCCCGCATCCTCCTGTGCTCTACTACTGGATATCTGGGCCTCTCGGCTTCTTGGTCAACTCTGGGCCAGCATTGGTACCTGCGCTGTCGCAAAAGCCTTCTGGCCCAGTATAGATCGCAGGAGATCTAATGATCTCTTTGCCCTCAGTAAGGCCAGCCTCTCGTTAGTGATGGGGCTCTTGACGGGCCACTGCCCTATTGGCATACATGCTGTAAGACTGGGAATTCTACCGGACGCCGCATGCAGAAGCTGTTTGGAAGAAGATGCGGTAGAAACTAGCCAGCACTTCCTTCTTGACTGCCCCGCTTTCGGGAGACACTTGGGGGCGCATACCTTCAGCCATCTCACCGAACTGGCGGGCGTAGAAATTATGCGCCTTTGCAAATTTGTATTGGCAACGAAGCGTTTCGCCGATCTTTAAGTCCGAACATGGGAGTTTTATTTTTTTAATGGCTTCACAAAGGACTACTTCTAGTCCACGTGCGATCTATGATCACCCATCTAACCTAACCTAACGATATATCTTCCCGAAGTTTGGTATGAGTTATTGTTTATAGAAATAATGTAATATTGAAAAAAATTGTTCAGATCGGCTAACTATAGCATATAGCTGCCATACAAACCTATCGATCGGAATCAAGGGTTTGTACGAAAACTTTCGCATTTGACGTGGTGTCTTCACGGAATTTGACATGGATTACTGCTTAAGGTAATAACATAATCTCCGAAGAAATTGTTCCCAGATCGGTTAACTATAGCATATAGCTGCTCAAAATTCTCCAAGCGTTTTTGAGAAGCGATAATACATATAACTTGCGAATGCGCGAACAAAGTCAATAAGCCTAATTGCCTGTCACGAAAAATGCGATAAAAATGAAAACGCGTGCGTTCGGTTATACGGTTCAATTACAATAGAATCTTTATTTCACTTAATCTAATTGCTAAGCCTAGATCTTAAAACTAACGGCTTAAACTAGTGGTAATATAAATATGTATTAAAAAAGGGGTAAGCATAACTCTTCAACTTTCGTTAAATATTGTAAAAGATTATGGTAAGTATTAAGGTAAGTAGTAGATTGACATTATGAATGCATTATTAAGATAAGTATTTTATAATAGATTTTCTTAATTTAATTTTTAATAATTCAATATTTTATAATTTGTATAATTCCATATTTCACAATGCATTTATTATTTTTATTTTAAGTATAAATTTGAAGATATGTCGCTTGACGCAACACCGGCCACCTTGACAGGATCAATTTCCTTCAACCTCCATTGGAAGCAAGGCCAGCTTGTGTATGGGACGCTTAATTGTGCCCGCCTTAGTCGCCACGTCTGCGACTCGCACTCGCCTCTTGCTTCGCCGTCTTGTACCCACTGCTGCGGTGGCACGTTGTCCTCGTGGCCGAGAACGAGGTCGTTGAGCTGCATGTTGCGTTTGGGGTGTAGCCACTTGTTGTGTTCCTGAAGGCCCGTCAGGTAAACTTTGGACCACTGTAGCCAGAACTGTTGCTTGAGACAGTAAACAAGTTGCCATCTCTTGCAACAACGAACTGGGTCCATTGGCACCTTCTCTGGAGGTAATGCTCGCAGGGAGCATCCTATCAGTAGATGCGCCGGTGTTAACGCCTCGCCGTCGTTGGGGTCTTGACTCAGGGGTACTAGGGGACGAGAGTTGAGGATGGCCTCCACTTCGGCCAACAGTGTTGCTAGCTCCTCTGCTGTGAGTAACGCGTTGCCGATTACGCGAACGATATGGTGTTTGGCGGACTTCACCGCGGCTTCCCATAATCCGCCGAAGTGCGGCGCCCTTGGTGGTATATAGGTGAAGCTGCACCCTTCGTCTGCTGCGAATCTCCTCAATTCTGGACCCATTGCCAGAAACGCCTCCTTCAGCTCGCGCAGCTTGCGATCGGCGCCGACGAAATTGGTGGCGTTGTAGCTGAATATCTTCGTCGGCATTCCCCGGCGTCCAATGAACCTTTTTAGGGCGAGAATAAATGAATTAGAAGAAAGGTCCGAAACTAATTCTAAATGTACTGCTTTGGACGTAAAACAAATGAAAACTGCAATATATGTTTTTACGGGTGGTCGACCGCGTATTTTTAGAGTTGTGTATATCGGACCACAAAAATCTATGCCACATATAAGAAAGGGCCGTAGTGCTCGAAGTCTTTCGACTGGCGAATTTCCCATTATTTGGTTTTGCAACTTCGGCTTGTAATGAAAACAATGTATACAGTTTCTTACGGTTCTACTGCAAGCTTCTCGGGCATTAATTAGCCATATGCGTTCTCGAAGAAGCGCAACCAACGCTTTAGCTCCAGCGTGGTGATTTCGAAAATGCAGGAACCGTAAATACGTTATAACGAAGTGCGAACTTTTATTTAATAAAACCGGAAATTTGGCATCGTATGGGAGAGGTGCATTTAATAGGCGACCTCCTACTCGGATTAATTTGAATGACAGCGACATATCCGAGTACTCATGCAAAAACGGGTTGAGTTTTTTCAAGTTTGCGGGTAGGGTGGTACCTTTATGCAATTTTTGAATAACATCCGAAAATTCTGAATGTTAGACCACCTGTGCAATTTTTAGAAAACTCAAGTTTAGCTCTTCTGAAGTCAGATCCTATCCCATGGAGGATTTTGGTGATCGTCTTATCCATCGTAATATATATGCGACCACACGAAGCAATTTTTTATGAGAAGAGAATTTTTCAATGAGGTCCAATATTAAATTTTTCTCAGCAGTCGAAATTAATGTAAATGTAGTTTTCTTCTTCTCTAATGCTTCGTCTTCTGGTGAGAGCTGGAAGTGGTTATTAATTGGCCATAATGCAGGGTCTTCTAGGAGGAACTGTGGACCGCCAAACCATATTGAATTATTCAATTCGTCCACGTTACAACCCCGAGACACTTGATCCGCAGGATTTTGTTTCGATGGCACATGTCGCCAATGTACTTTGTCAGTCAACTCTTGGATTTCGGGCACTCTGTTTGCGACGAAGGTTTGTAGTGAAGATGGATGTGTTTTAATCCAATGTAAAACGATTTCAGAGTCTGCCCAAAATGTAATATTTTCGAAATGTCGACTCAACATAGGCGCTACTCTTGACCATAATTTCGAAAGAAGATGTGCTGCCGAGAGCTCAAGACGCGGAAGAGATTTGGTCTTCAGCGGAGCCACTCTAGACTTTGCAGTAAGCAGCATGCATTTAATACCACTAGCAGATTGGCTTCGTATGTATATGCAGCATCCGAACGCCCTTATTGAGGCGTCGGAGAAGCCATGTATTTGGCAGATAGCACTCGACTCAACGTTTACGTAACGAGGAATGCTTATCGATGAGAGCTGCATTAGGTTGGATTTAAAGTTCTGCCAGCTAGTGTCAAGGCGCAATACAATCGACTCATCCCAATCTAGTTTTTGGATCCAAAGCTCTTGTAATAAGATTTTTGCTTTGGTGACTAGTGGGGCTAGTAATCCAAGAGGATCAAAAAGGCGAGCAGAAACTGACAATATGTTTCGTTTAGTAGCTCGCAGATCATTAAAATTGTCATCTAAAACAAATAGAAACAAATCCTCTTTCGGCAACCAATGGATTCCTAACGTTTTAGTGGAACTTTTGTCATTGAAGCTTAATGACTTTTCAGTGCAATCACTGTCGAAAAAATTAGGGTGGTTCGAAAACCATTTCGTTAAGGTGAATCCGGCCGAGTTTAATATTTGAATTACCTCACTTCTCAAAAGATCTAGAGACTCAAAATTTTCGGACCCTGTTAATAAATCATCAACATAAAAGTCTCTTTTGATGGCCAATGAACCGAGTGGATATTTCATTGTATTGGCATCACTGAGCATTTGCAAACACCGTGTTGCGAGAAATGGAGCAGGCGCAGTGCCGTATGTTACGGTATTAAGACGAAAAATTTGAATTTGCTCAGAAGGATGCTCTCTCCACACAATAAGCTGACAATTTCTGTCTTCTTCATGCATAATTATTTGACGGTACATTTTAGTAATGTCCGCTGTTAGTGCACACTTATGTAAGCGAAAACGAAGAAGAGTTGAGTATAACTGTTCTTGGATGGTTGGACCTACCATCAAAAGTTCATTCAACGCTATTTGAGTTGAAGTTCGACTCGAGGCATCAAATACAACACGTAATTTGGTTGTTGTGCTCTCGGGCCTTAAAACGCATTGATGCGGAATGAAGTAGTGTGGCTCACTCGGGATCTTATTGTTCGTTGGGCTCATGTGACCCAATGCTCTATATTCATTCATAAAGTCCAGATACATTTTACGAAGTTCTGGATCTTTTAATGTCCTTCTCTCCAGGGCCTGAAACCGTCGAACTGCGGTTTCAGAGGAGTGACCGAGTAACTTACGGTGTACAGATTAAGATAGTCTTTGCTTAAGTCTGTACTGTGAGAGTTCACTTTTTTTCTTTATTAAAATTTCTTCCCTCAATACATTTCTTAATTCTAATTTCTTAACTATGTATGTATGTATATGTGTGTATGCTTAGTGTGCATAAATAGGTATTATATTTTTATTGCATTTTTTAGATACCAACGCATTGATATTTTATAGTTTTTTTAGATTAGTGCATCTAACGCACTTATACACATACGTACACACGCTTGATACTTTCTTATCTGTTGCTTGTGTGCATTAATATTTCGAGTATGTATATTTTGTATTTTAATATTAGTATTATGTATACTCTAATTTATGAAATTTCTTTTATGTGCAATGATTTTCACATTTTTATGAGCAAGTCTCATATTACAATTTTGTTACTTACCATTGCACTTGACATTTAGTGGACTGTATATACTTTTTATGTAATTTATTGTTTACATGTATATTTTTATGTATTAATGTAGTTGTGTCAAAAATATAATTTTGTGTATATAATTCTATCTTAAGGTTACAAAACTTTCATGTTCATATCTTTATGAACATTCTGCCAGGGGCCAAAGTTGTATCTTAACTTTACTTGTATATTATGTTTTATTATTAATATTTTTTAATTATGTCTAACTGGAAGTTCAAATGGAACAGTCACAGTTCTTGTTACACATTTGGATCTTATATATAAAATAGTAATGATTAATGCTATTATCAAAACTAATGTTAGCGAAACGTGACCACTTCTTCTTCTTCTTAATTGGCGTAGACACCGCTTACGCGATTATAGCCGAGTTAACAACAGCGCGCCAGTCGTTTCTCCTTTTCGCTACGTGGCGCCAATTGGATATTCCAAGCGTAGCCAGGTCCTTCTCCACTTGGTCCTTCCAACGGAGTGGAGGTCTTCCTCTTCCTCTGCTTCCCCAGCGGGTACAGCGTCGAATACTTTCAGAGCTGGAGTGTTTTCGTCCATTCGGACAACATGACCTAGCCAGCGTAGCCGCTGTCTTTTAATTCGCTGAACTATGTCAATGTCGTCGTATATCTCGTACAGCTCATCGCTCCATCGAATGCGATATTCGCAGTGGCCAACGCGCAAAGGACCATAAATCTTTCGCAGAACTTTTCTCTCGAAAACTCGCAACGTCGACTCATCAGTTGTTGACATCGTCCAAGCCTCTGCACCATATAGCAGGACGGGAATTATGAGCGACTTATAGAGTTTGGCTTTTGTTCGTCGAGAGAGGACTTTACTTTTCAATTGCCTACTCAGTCCGAAGTAGCACCTGTTGGAAAGAGCAATCCTGCGTTGGATTTCCAGGCTGACATTGTTGGTGGTGTTAATACTGGTTCCTAAATAGACGAAATTATCTACAACTTCAAAGTTATGACTGTCAACAGTGACGTGAGTGTCAAGTCGCGAGTGCGACGACTGTTTGTTTGATGACAGGAGATATTTCGTCTTGCCCTCGTTCACTGCCAGACCCATTTGCTTTACTTCCTTGTCCGGTCTGGAGAAAGCAGAACTAACGACGCAGGTATTAAGGCAGATGATATCAATATCATCGGCATACGCCAGCAGCTGTACACTCTTATAAAAGATGGTACCTTCTCTACTAAGTTCTGCAGCTCGAACTATTTTCTCCAGAAGCAGGTTGAAAAAGTCACACGATAGGGAGTCGCCTTGTCTGAAACCTCGTTTGGTATCGAACGGCTCGGAGAGGTTCTTCCCGATTCTGACGGAGCTCTTCGTGGTGCTCAGCGTCAGTTTACACAGCCGTATTAGTTTTGCGGGGATACCAAATTCAGACATCGCGGCATAGAGGCAGTTCCTTTTCGTGCTGTCGAAAGCAGCTTTGAAATCGACGAAGAGGTGGTGTATGTCGATTCTCCTTTCACGGGTCTTTTCCAAGATTTGGCGCATGGTGAATATCTGGTCGGTTGTTGATTTTCCAGGTCTAAAGCCACACTGATAAGGTCCAATCAGTTTGTTGACGGTGGGCTTTAATCTTTCACACAATACGCTCGATAGAACCTTATATGCGATGTTGAGGAGGCTAATCCCACGGTAGTTGGCACAGATTGTGGGGTCTCCTTTTTTATGGATTGGGCATAGCACACTTAAATTCCAATCGTTGGGCATGCTTTCGTCCGACCATATTTTACAAAGAAGCTGATGCATGCTCCTTATCAGTTCTTCGCCGCCGTGTTTGAATAGCTCGGCCGGTAATCCATCGGCCCCCGCCGCTTTGTTGTTCTTCAGGCGGGTAATTGCTATTCGAACTTCTTCATGGTGGGGCAAGGGGACGTCTGCTCCATCGTCATCGATTGGGGAATCGGGTTCGCCTTCTCCTGGCGTTGTGCATTCTCTGCCATTCAGCAGGCTGGAGAAGTGTTCCCTATATAGTTTTAGTATGCTTTGGGCATCGATCACTAGATCACCTTTTCCACAAGAGAATGCTCCGGTCTTGAAACTTTCTGTTAGCCTCCGCATTTTTTCGTAAAATTTTCAAGCATTACCCCTGTCGGCCAGCTTGTCAAGTTCTTTATACTCACGCATTTCGGCATTTTTCTTTTTCTGTCTGCAAATGCGTCTCGCTTCCCTCTTCAACTCTCGGTATCTATCCCATCCCGCACGTATTGTGGTCGATTGTAACGTTGCGAAGTAGGCAGACTGTTTTCTCTCCGCTACGACACGGCACTCTTCGCCGTACCAGCTGCAAGAATATAGTGGTCCGAGTCGATGTTAGGACCTCGGAGCGCACGCACATCTAAAACACTGGAGACGTGTCTTCCGTCTATCACAACATGATCGATCTGGTTTGTAGTTTTTCGATCCGGAGACAGCCAGGTAGCTTGATGAATTTTTTTGTGCTGGAATCTAGTACTACAGATAACCATATTTCGGGCCCCGGCGAAGTCGGTCAGCCTCAACCCATTTGGGGATGTTTCCTCGTGGAGGCTGAATTTACCGACCGTAGTGCCGAAGATACCTTCTTTGCCCACCCTGGCGTTAAAGTCGCCAAGCTACGATTTTGACATCGTGGCGGGGGCATCTCTCATAAGTGCGTTCCAAGCACTCATAAAAGGCATCTTTGGTCACATCGTCCTTCTCATCCGTCGGAGCGTGGGCGCAGATCAGCGATATGTTGAAGAACCTCGCTTTGATGCGGATTGTGGCAAGACGTTCATTCACCGGAGTGAATGATAGTACTCGGCGACGAAGTCTCTCTCCCACCACGAATCCAACACCAAACTTGCGCTCCTTTATATGGCCACTGTAGTAAATGTCACAAGGACCTACTCGTCTCTGTCCTTGTCCCGTCCATCGCATTTCTTGGACGGCGGTGACGTCAGCCTTTGTTTTTACGAGGACATCGACCAGCTGGGCAGCGGCAACTTCCCAATTAAGGGACCGGACATTCCAGGTGCATACCCCCAAATCGTAGTCCTTATTTCGTTTGCCATTGCCGTCATCAAAAGGGGGGTCTCTCATCCGAGGCTGTGTTTTCCTTTTCATTGGGGGTGTTTTTTTACGTGGCGGGTCCCAAACCCAGCGCACAACCCTATGTAGGGGATGTTTCGCCTTCTCACATTAGCTCGCCTTCGAACGGATGTTCTTAGGCTACCCAGAGGATACTTGGTCAAAGACCGGAAGTATCGAGCTGCTTGAGCCATGTGTAAAAGAATCGTTTCTGGCCACTCCCAAGTGAATGGCGATCAAAGAACTTTCCTCATTTGCGTGAACTTCTACACATGACTCCATCCTCCTTCAAATCACTAACATCAAATATTTAAGTTAATTAGCATCCTTCATCTTACCGAAGTTGACATAAAGCCATAACGGCAGTGCATTTGGAAGAATTCGACAATCTTATATTCAGGTATAAAGTCGATTTTCTTATATATACACATTTAGCAGTCGATATTGAGTTGCTTCAAATCATTAATTTAACATATTTAAGTTAATTAACCTTCTTCATCTTACTGAAGTTGACATAAAGCCATAACGGCAGTGCATTTGGAAGAATTCGACAATTTTATATTCAGGTATAAAGTTTATTTTCTTGTATATACACCTTTAGCAGTCGATATTAAATTGCTTCAAATCATTAACATCAAATATTTAAGTTAATTAACCTTCTTCATTTTACTAAAGTTGACATAAGGCCATAACGGCAGTGCATTTGGAAGATTTCGACAATCTTATATTCAGGTATAAAGTCGATTTTCTTGTATATACACATTTAGCAGTCGATATTGATTTGCTTTAAATCATTAGTTTAACATATATAAGTTAATTAACCGTCTTCATCTTACCGAAGTTGACATAAAGCCATAACGGCAGTGCATTTGGAAGAATTCAACAATCTCATATTCAGGTATAAAGTCGATTTTCTTGTATATACACAGTTAGCAGTCGATATTGAGTTACTTTAAATCATTAGTTTGACATATTTAAGTTAATTAACCTTCTTCATCTTGCCGAAGTTGACATAAAGCCATAACGGCAGTGCATTTGGAAGAATTCGACAATCTCATATTCAGGTATAAAGTCGATTTTCTTGTATATACACATTTAGCAGTCGATATTGAGTTGCTTCAAATCATTAACATCAAATATTTAAGTTAATTAGCCTTATTCATCTTACTGAAGTTGACATAAAGCCATAACGGCAGTGCATTTGGAAGAATTCGACAATCTTATATTCAGGTATAAAGTCGATTTTCTTGTATATACACATTTAGCAGTCGATATTGAATTGCTTTAAATCATTAATTTTACATATTTAAGATAACAAACCTTCTTCAGCTTACTGAAGTTGACATAGAGCCATAACGGCAGTGCATTTGGAAAAATTCGATAATCTCATATTCAGGTAAAAAGTCGATTTTCTTGTATATACACATTTAGCAGTCGATATTTAGTTGCTTTAAATCATTAATTTAACGTCTTTAAGTTAATTTACCTTCTTCATCTTACTGAAGTTGACATAAAGCCATAACGGCAGTGCATTTCAGGCGTATCCTCGCAAAAAACCCTGTGTCCCTGGGGTATCTAAAGAACGTAAGTGGGAAGTGGGCCCTGAGCAGTGAAGAGACACTTCAGATGCTCTTTGATGCTCACTTCCCTAGTAACACGTCTAATGCGGAGGTATCTCTCTGAGCGTTGCACTGCACGGCCTTTGTCGACCTTCTGAATGAGCGACACTTGACTTGGGCGATAAATTCGTTCAAGTCCGCGGGACCGGTCGGCATCATACCAACGCAGCTTCAGCAGGCTGTTAAGGTATCATGCGGCTGGTTGGCACCGATCTATGAGAACTGCATCAGATTAGGTTACATCCCGGGGGTCTGGAGACGAGTCACAGTTACGTTCGTAACGAAAGCTGGCAGGGGCTCCCACATCACGGCCAAGGATTTCAGGCCCATCAGCCTCTCCTCCTTTTTACTAAAAACGTTGGGAAGACTGTTGGACTGGTATCTAAGAAGGCATATTCCGAGAGACTATCTATCAGGAGCGCAGCTAGCGTATCGTAAAGGAGGTCAGTTGACACTGCTCTGCACACTATTGTATCTTGGCTTGAGGAAGCAATTGAGGCTAAGGACTTCGCTGTTGGAACCTTCCTTGATATTGAGGGAGCTTTCAACAATGTCCTGCCGGAGTCATAACTGCTCTAGATGGTCTTGGGGTTGAATCGAATCTGAAGCACCTCATCTTCAGTCTTTTGTGCGACAGAGTGGTCGAAACAGAAAGGGGCAGCGCGAGTGCGCGGCGGAATGTGAGCAGAGGAACACCTCAGGGTGGGGTTCTCTCTCCTCTTTTATGGATCCTAATCGTTAACGACCTCCTCAAAAAACTAGAGGATCTTGGCTGTCGGGTGATTGCCTAGCACTTATGGTGAAAGGAGGTTTTCTTAGCACCGTGTATGAGTTGACGCAGGGATATCTCGGCGTGGTAACAAAATGGACGGTCGGAAGTGGACTCGCCATCAATCCAAATAATACAGAAATGGTTTTATTTAGTAGAAGATACAAGATCCCTGCGGCACCTTTGCCGCAAATGGAAAGTGTTCGCCTGCAACCGGCGGATACGGTGAAGTATTTAGGGCTCATCCTGGATAAGAAACTTTCATGGAAGCCGAATATTGAGGAAAGAGTCTTTATGTGGTTGAGGGCTTTACAGAAGACCACACTTGCAAGAAAACTTGAGGGCGTTCAGCGGACCGCGCTCATCAGTATATGCGGTGCATTAAGGTCCACCCCAACCATTGCACTCAATGCAATTCTAAACATAACGCCGGTGGACATTGCTGGAAGGTGTATGGCCGCAATAGTAGCCATCAGGCTCAGGGAATCTGGGTTCCTAATAGAGCGTGTATCTGGACACGCGGGTATCCTCACAAGCTTTGACTTCATACCGGATCATCTGGATCATTGAGTCGCCATATCGAACTCCGGCGCTCCTTCACTGCCCATATACCGACGAGGGAGGTTTGGGAGGGAAGAAGCCGCTGGAGGAAAGGGGCAATAAGCTTTTTTACGGACGGGTCAAAGCTTGGGGGGATGGTTGGTGGAGGGGTCTACTCTCGGGAACTCTCCATTAAATCCAGCTTCAGACTTCCCGACTACTGGAGTGTCTTCCAGGCGGAAGTCGCAGCCATGAAGGTGGCAGCAGATTTGCTCCTCCGGAGCGTGTCTCCACCTTCAGAGAAGTGACCATTCACTCCAGATAGCAGAGCGGCGATACTAGCCTTGGAACTCATTCACGGTGCGTTCAGGCTGAATCGAAGAGAGTCTGGCATCACTGTCTCTGGCGGCTGGAGCTTTCACTATAAGACTCGTATGGGTGCCCGGCCACAGCGGAATCGCAGGTAATTGCAAAGCTGATGAGCTAGCAAGGAAAGGCACCCTAGAATCGTTATCGGTAGAATGGGGACGGGTCGATGCTCCCGCATCCTCCTGTGCTCTACTACTGGATATCTGGGCCTCGCGGCTTCTTGGTCAACTCTGGGCCAGCATTGGTACCTGCGCTGTCGCAAAAGCCTTCTGGCCCAGTATAGATCGCAGGAGATCTAATGATCTCTTTGCCCTCAGTAAGGCCAGCCTCTCGTTAGTGATGGGGCTCTTGACGGGCCACTGCCCTATTGGCATACATGCTGTAAGACTGGGAATTCTACCGGACGCCGCATGCAGAAGCTGTTTGGAAGAAGATCCGGTAGAAACTAGCCAGCACTTCCTTCTTGACTGCCCCGCTTTCGGGAGACACTTGGGGGCGCATACCTTCAGACATCTCACCGAACTGGCGGGCGTAGAAATTATGCGCCTTTGCAAATTTGTATTGGCAACGAAGCGTTTCGCCGATCTTTAAGTCCGAACATGGGAGTTTTATTTTTTTAATGGCTTCACAAAGGACTACTTCTAGTCCACGTGCGATCTATGATCACCCATCTAACCTAACCTAACGATATATCTTCCCGAAGTTTGGTATGAGTTATTGTTTATAGAAATAATGTAATATTGAAAAAAATTGTTCAGATCGGCTCACTATAGCATATAGCTGCCATACAAACCTATCGATCGGAATCAAGGGTTTGTACGAAAACTTTCGCATTTGACGTGGTGTCTTCACGGAATTTGACATGGATTACTGCTTAAGGTAATAACATAATCTCCGAAGAAATTGTTCAGATCGGTTAACTATAGCATATAGCTGCTCAAAATTCTCAAGCGTTTTTGAGAAGCGATAATACATATAACTTGGGAATGCGCGAACAAAGTCAATAAGCCTAATTGCCTGTCACGAAAAATGCGATAAAAATGAAAACGCGTGCGTTCGGTTATACGGTTCAATTACAATAGAAATCTTTATTTCACTTAATCTAATTGCTAAGCCTAGATCTTAAAACTAACGGCTTAAACTAGTGGTAATATAAATATGTATTAAAAAAGGGGTAAGTATAACCCTTCACCTTTCGTTAAACATTGTAAAAGATTATGGTAAGTATTAAGGTAAGTAGTAGATTGACATTATGAATGCATTATTAAGATAAGTATTTTATAATAGATTTTCTTAATTTAATTTTTAATAATTCAATATTTTATAATTTGTATAATTCAATATTTCACAATTCATTTATTATTTTTATTTTAAGTATAAATTAGTAGATATGTCGCTTGACGCAACAGCTGCCATAAAAACTGAATGATCGGAATCTAATGCTTGCATGGGAAACTTCCTCATTTGAAAATATATGTGACCTGGTCTACGAAAAGGGAGTTAACATGCCAAAACTAGTTTTCTGGGAAAAGCTGTTAAAAATAATCGTCAGTTTCTTGTTATCTCATCTCCTTTGAAGTTGGTCGCCTTGTCGTGGCGAAGGGGCTTAAGTTAGAGTAAAGTGTGCATCCCAAAGGAAACGCACTCTAATCTTACGAACTAAGAGGGACACTTCATAATTCCCACAATAGTGATATGGATGAATAAACTCTAGGTTTTACGCCCATCTCCTATTGTGGAAGTATGGGGATACCCGAACCAACACCACCCTAAGCCAAGGTGTCGAGGTGCCAAGGTGTCGAGGTACCCTTGCCGAGGGCTGAATGGTCAGCGGGGGGTAATAAATAGCTGATCGCGAACGGTCCCCTCCGATGCCCGGGCGAGGTCGGAGGTATAAAAGCCTTCTCTCCGCATACCGGCTCTGCGGACGAGTGACCAACCCTTTCCGGATTACTCGTGGGACCAAACATGAACGAAAACAATAATGCAACAACAACAACAACAATAACTACAACAACCAAATTGACGACAACAGCAACGACTAAGGACATGAACTATCGGAATCCTATTACGGAATCCGAAGAAGAAGAAGAGCTACTTGCCTCCAGCCAGGAGACGAGTAAGAGTACTACCGGACATACCAACCAAAGTATACCGTTAGATACAGCAGTAAAAGCCCCTGATATAAGGGTGGAAGCGTCCACCTCCAAGGCTGCCATGAGCACCAACCAAAGTGCACTGGCGGCTAAAGGAGAAAATAGAAAGAAGCGCAAGAAATCCCAGAATCAGCTGAGGAAAAACCGGTACCAGAGGGCAGTCTTCATACTAGGAAGATAGCCAAAGACCAGGCAGCCGGTACCCAGTTGATGAGGCCGAAACAAAGCGCCTCAAATCTATCGTAGAGGAATATGAAGGCTACCTGAAAAGGAAGCAATCACAACCTCAAGAAGAGAGCAAGCGAGAGAGCACTTCTCAGAAGAGAAATCGCTCCATCACAGAAGTACCGGAACTCAGCCCAAAAAACCGAGGCGAAGCGAAGGTGAACACAGCAGCACAACAACGGCAAGGCATTTCTGCGATGTTGCCAGAGATAGCCTGCAGGTGGCCATCATAGACGGAAATTCCTCCTCTCCGAGCACAATGCAGGAGAGATGGGTGGAGATCGACGTCAGATTGTCGAGTATGGTGCTAAGCTATGTACTCGACAATCCTGCGGGTCCTCACCTGGAGTTTGACTCTTCTGAGACCCTCAGAGGCTACAGGGTCATCAAGTGCGCGGACCAGGCCTCGCTGGATTTCCTGACGGGTAGTGTGGCTAAAATTAGCAACGCCTTTGTAGGCCTCCATTTGAGGCTTATACCCGCCAAGGACATTCCGAAGAGACCTCGTGCTCGCATTTGGTTACCCCTCTAGAGGAGCCAGGCGAAAAACTCCTGCAGGTGCATTAAGCTGCAGAACAAATCTATACCTAGTATAGATGAGTGGCAGCTAATCAAGGAGGAAAAACCGAATAAAGCAAGCAAGCCAATACTAGTGGCCATTTGTGATGAGTCCATTGAGGCTCTGAAGAAGACTGACTACAAAATCAGCTTCGGAATCCGCAAAGCCAGACTAAAAATATTCCAAGGCGACAAAGCGGCTGACGAAGACGACACGGAAGAGGTCGACGACGCCAGCCAGTTGCTAAAGAATGTGGGCATCGAAGAAACCCGAGATGCCCAATAACATAAGATGCGTGCAGATAAACCTGCAGCACTCGAAGAGTGCTACAGCGAATCTGACAACCCTCGTGAATGAGGGGGCATCGACATCAGCCTAGTACAGGAGCCCTGGGTCAATGAAGATACCAATAAAGGGCTAAACAGCAGCAACCATAACCTGTTTTACACATGGAACAGAGGTAAACCTAGGGCATGCATTCTTATCAATAAATATATAAATGCATTTCTTTGTCCTAATTACAGCACAGCAGATATCACAGTGGTAAAGGTGGAACAGAAGGATAAGCCCTTCTTCTTGGTCTCGGCCTACTTGGCCCATGACGAAGACATACCACCGGCCCCGCTCACCAGACTAGTAGAGGAGAACAGGAAGGAAGATGTCCTAATAGGGTGTGATGCAAACGCAAGGCACACCGTATGGGGGTAGCTCCAGTATAAACACCAGAGGTGAGTCACTCTTGCAGTATATTTTGAATAGTAATCTAAGTATTTGCAACAAGGGCGATAAGCCAACTTTTATTTTCCCAAGCTCGGATAGGTTTCCGGGGTGGGAGGAAGTGCTTGACCTCACGCTATCAACAGACACAGACAGTCTTGTTGTGGATAACTGGAGGGTATCCGATGAGCCTTCCATGTCGGATCACTCCTGGATACTTTTCAGCATCCGCGAGAAGTACAGTGCGCCTCTCACTTACCGGAACCCTAGAAGAACGGCTTGGGGAAAATTTACCAGTATAGCAACAAAATGCCTTGAAAAGGGAGGCAATAAGAGCATCAGAAATCCTGAGGAATTAGATTTAGAAGTAGAGAAGTTGGAAAAAATCCTAACCACAACTTTTAATAAATCTACTCCGCTAACAGTTTTGAAAAAGAGAAGTCTCTTCCTTGGTGGAACAGTGAACTCAAGAATTTGAGAACACAACTAAGGAAGGCTTTCAATGAGAGTTTTAGAACCAAAATCTGGCAGCCATATAAAGACAGTATGAAAGAATACAAAAAAGCAGTCAGGAAAGCTAAAAAGGACTCATGGCGATCTTTCTGTACATCGATAGAAAGTTGCACAGAAGCCGCCAGGCTTAGTAAAATGCTATCCAAAGATCATGCCTACATAAGGGCGGAGGGAAGTGATTGGACCTCCTCGGCAAAAGAGTCTCTGGAGGTACTTATCACAACGCACTTCCCCGGGAGTCAGCAAATACCTTCAACGAGGGTTCAACCAGAACCACCGCTGAACGCAGCTGACTATCGAAGCCAAATAGTAGACAAAAGAAAAATCAAATACGCCATAAATAGTTTTGCACCATATAAAGCGGCAGGTCCTGACGGGATTATGCCCATAATGCTGCAAAAACTGGTAGAACCAATGGTTCTAAGGCTAGAAAATATATACAAAGCAAGCATACAACTATCTTACATCCCAAGAAGTTGGAAAAGAAGTAAAGTTGTGTTCCTCCCAAAACCAGGCAGAAGAACACACGAGAATACCAAGGATTTTAGACCTATAAGCCTTACCTCCTTTATGCTGAAGGTACTAGAAAGGCTAATAGATCTACATGTGAGAACAATAATGGCGGAGAAGTTATCGAAGTCCCACAAACAATACACCATGGCTGCATTTCTAGACATAGAGGGCGCCTTCAACAACATAGAAGTAAATGCGATAATTAATTCTCTGGCACATGGTGGCATAGACGACACTGTGTGCAAATGGATACTATCGATGCTTGAGAATAGGAAAATTATAGCTTCAAACGGCGCTGCAACACAAACATGCTATGTGAGTAGAGGAACGCCTCAAGGGGGGGTCCTCTCTCCGCTTCTATGGGTTGCAGCGCTGAACGAAATACTACTCCAACTAAACGGTGGAGGAGTGAAAGCAGTAGCGTATGCAGACGATATAGTGTTGTTGGTCTCAGGCATGTTTCCTTCAACAGTCAGCGAGATTATGGAAAGAGCACTTCGTAGGTTAAACCTATGGGCTAAAAACAATGGTCTAGGAGTTAACCCGAACAAAACAGAATTGATGCTATTCACTAGCAGAACCAAAATACCTCAGTTTCAACTTCCGGTACTAAACGGTACTACACTCACTCTATCCCCCACAGCTAAATACTTGGGGGTGGAGATTGACCCCAAACTGTCCTGGATAATAAATATAGAAAAAAGAATAAACAAAGCATACATGGCCTACTATACTTGTAAGAAAATCGTCAACAAGAATTGGGGCCTTAAACCAAGTATAATCATGTGGATGTATACGGCTGTCATAAGACCTATACTTACATATGGAGCTCTGGTATGGTGGCCAGCGCTAAACAAACAATACAATATTAGAAAATTAAATGGAATACAAAGAGCAGCATGTGCGGGTGTTACGGGTGCAATCAGGTCATGTCCGACTGATGCGCTCAATGTGATCCTGCATCAACTACCAATGGACATTTTATTCACAAAACAGCAGCTATTGCGGCGATAAGAATAAAAAGAATTGGGAGGTTGGAATCAGCAGAACTACGGACATAGTGTAATTTTAAAGAAGTTCACTATTAATAAATCAGACTACATTCTCCCAAAGCTGGATTTCAATAGACACTTCCAGGTGAGGATACCATCTAGACGAGAATGGAGAAGAGGTTCAATGGTAGAGGAAGATACCACCTCAATCTATACCGACCAAAATGGACTGTGGAGTAGGCACGGGGGTATTCTCCGCTGATCTAGGCATATCTCTCTATACGTCTACCGAACTCGGCTAGCATCTTCCAAGCAGAAGTACTAGGCATAGAAAAAGCCTGCGAAGTTCTATTAGAAAACCACGGGAATATACATAAAGCAACTATATTTACGGACAGCCAGGCGGCCTCCTGGCATTGTCTTCACCCATGACAAATTCCAGTACAGTTCACAACTGCAAGAGAGCACTAAGCTCAATAAAAGACAAGCTCCAGCTAAACTTGATCTGGGTTCCCGGCCACAGGAACATTTTCGGTAACGAAAAAAAGCAGACGAGTTGGCAAAGGCAGGAGCTTTCCTCAATGAATCCATGGCGGAGCTAATACCAAGCCCGCTAGGATCGATAAAAGGAGAGATCAATAGACTATCTCAGCAAATTGCAAACAACAGGTGGAAAAACATTACAAAATGCGTCATAACTAAACAATTATGGTCAACATATGACAGAAAAAGAACCAATGACTTATTAAATAGGTCAAGAAAAAGTATTTACAGAATAACAGCTACCACAACAGGGCACTGGCCATTTGGGGAGCATGCGTCCAAAATGGGATTGCCCTACAACGACATCTGCCGTGGCTGCGGAGTAGCAGGGAACAAGGAAACAATCTTCCACTTTCTCTGCGAATGCCCAGCTCTAGCACAGATCCGACACAAAACACTCGGAATCCACCAAGCACCAAACCTTGAATGGATTTCCACCAAAAGCATATCGGACATAAGTAGTTTCATCGAAACCTCAAAATGGTTTGAGAGAGAAGGTGAAACGTAATAGCAGATACAGGAGGTTCTACGAATAGTGTATCAAAATGGCACATCAAGTGCTAATTGAGCCCGATAGGGCTGCACTCCTACCTACCTACCTACCTGTTATCTCATTAATTGTTCTCCTTTTTTTTGACACCTAAGCCCCCTTTCCGTAGACCAGGTCACATATCTTCACGAAATTTGTTATGAGTTATTGATCATAGAAATAATGTAATTTCAGAAAAAAGTTTTCATATCGGCTTACTATAGCATATAGCTTCCATACAAACTGAACACATAGTTACTAAAAGAAATGAACCTGTGAATGTATATTAGTTTCGGTGCAACCAAAGTTAACTTTTTTCTTGTTTTAAATATTTTTACGAATTTACTCGCATGCCCTTGTATCAGCTCCCACTGAAACTAGGTACCTTTGTACTACATTCGTGTGGACCTTATGTGCATATAATACCCAACGATTACCCTCCTCCCGCCCAACCGACGCGAGGGGCGCAATCCGCGAAAGAGCGGTATTAGCCGAGTCATAAAAGGCAACAGAGTTTTAAGCGTTGCGATCTTAAGCTGCTCAGCTACAGAAACAAAAATTTCAACAGCCGAAATTAAGAATTAGATTAAAGTTTATAATTTTTAAATGTTGCTTGTTAAGAGTAGATAAAATAATTTTTTTAATGGTAAAGAGTGAGTCTGTTAGATCAAATGTGCTGGAATGAAAATTGAAATCATGACATATACGGCGGAATGGTTCGTTTAACTCAAAATTTGTTCTAGAAAATTTTAAAAGTAAGGGTCTAAACTGCCTGGTAGGGCAAGCGGGAACGTTAAAATTAATATCAGATAAGAGAGATGGGCTACGGACTGACCCATTCATGAGTTTTACAAGAAATATTATACCAAGCATCTCCCTACGACTAGCGAGTGTCGGGAGATTTATTAGTTTTAAACGGTTAATGTAAGGGGGAAGATTTAAACTGGAATCCCAATGCAAATGATTTAAGGCAAGAAGTAAAAATTGTTTTTGAACAGACTCTAACTTATCCGAATGGACTTGGTAACTAGGGTTCCAAACCACAGAAGCATACTCCAATATAGGCCTCACCAGAGATGTAAAAAGAATGTGGTAAGCGGATCTCTAAATTCTTTAGACCAACGTTTAACAAAACTAAGAGCGCCTTAAGCTTTAAAAACCATGGAAGTTGCGTGAAGATTAAAATTGAGTTTGGGGTCCATAGTTACTCCCGGATCAACAAAATTGCAAACTTGCTCCAACCTAAAGTTTTGTATTGCGTATGAGGTAGGGTCTACAGCTCTACGTGAAGAGCACATCGTTTTACATTATTTAAGGTTCAATGGCATGTCATTTCTATCACACCAAGAAACTAGGTTGTTTAAGTCTGTTTTCAACTGACATCTTTCGCTGTTTGAAGTATACGTTTTAAAAAGTTTTACATCGTCAGCATACATACATTATAATAAAACTTTTGAAAACTTTACAACAGATGATATGTCGTTAATAAATAACAAGAACAGAATTGGACATAGATGGCTACCTTGAGGAAAGCCTGAAGGAACATTGATTATGTCAGAAAAAGTATCTTTGAATTTGACTTGTTGAATTGTTGTTGGAGGATGGAATCATGTGTAGAAGTTCACGCAAGTGAGGAAAGCTCTCTGATCGCCACTCACTTGGGAGTGGCCAGAAACGATTCTTTTACACATGACTCAAGCAGCTCACTACTTCCGGTCTTTGACCAAGCATCCTCTGGGTAGCCTAAGCACATCCGTTCGAAGGCGAGCTAATGTGAGAAGGCGAAACATCCCCTACATAGGGTTGGGCGCTGGGTTTGGGACCCGCCACGTAAAAAAACACCCCCAATGAAAGGAAGCAACAAGCCTCGGATAAGAGACCACCCTTTTGATGACGACGATGGCAAACGAAATAAGGACTACGATTTGAGGGCATGCACCTGGAATGTCCGGACCCTTAATTGGGAAGGTGCCGCTGCCCAGCTGGTTGATGTCCTCGCGAAAATAAAGGCTGACATCACCGCCGTCCAAGAAATGCGATGGCCGGGACAAGGACAGAGACGAATAGGTCCTTGTGACATTTACTACAGTGGCCATATAAAGGACCGCAAGTTTGGTGTTGGATTCGTGGTAGGAGAGAGACTCCGTCGCCGAGTACTATCATTCACTCCGGTGAATGAACGTCTAGCCACAATCCGCATCAAGGCGAGGTTCTTCAACATTTCGCTGATTCATCAAGCTACCTGGCTGTCTCCGGATCGAAAAACTACCAACCAGATCGATCATGTTGTAATAGACGGAAGACACGTCTCCAGTTTTTTAGATGTGCGTGAGTTACCAGTTTTGTGTAGGTGCCTCTTCCTTTATTCAGTTAAAAATCAGTTTTTTGTAAGTGCCTTTTCCTTTATTCGAACAAAATCTAGAAACGCTGTGCCGTCGCTTCTGTTTGCTTCCGTTTCGGATCAAAGTTCGCGCTCGAATGATCATAGAAAAATAGCCGCTTCGCGATTCTCTCTAAAAAAATAAATGCTTAGTGATTCTCTCCTCTCTTTTCAGCATCTGTACAAATAGGGTAGAGAAGGTAACTCCTCCCCCTAAGTACTGAGTGAGTTCCGGAATGGTGACACATCTGACGGTACGAACAAAGGTGTCTTCCTTAAAACGTGACCCTTCCCTAGTCTAGATTAAGTATGGTTGGTAGTATATTCGATTTATATAACATGAATAAGTATAGTATGTGGTTGTGAATTTGCCTTCTTAGATAAATACATTTTTCATTGCGTTCATCGCTTCTTCTATAAATACAGTGTTTATAACTATTAAATTACTTATCATTCCGACTTTTGAGCTTATATACGTACACTGTATATTGTAACATAAATACAGTTTTCATTGCGTTCATCGCTTCTTCTATAAATACAGTGTTTATAACTATTATATTACTTATCATTCCGAGTTTTAAGCGTATATATTGTATATTGTAACATAAATACATATTTTTTTTTTTTGTTTTTTTTTAACATTTAAATGGACTGAGCTTCTTGTTTCTTTACTCTTCTTTTAATTTTTGATTTGTGAATCTTCTGATTTTTGGTTGTGATAAAGGTTGGACCTTTATCTTGTAGTACTTGATGCTTTGTGAATCTTGATGTAAGCTTATTTCTTCTATTTTCTTTTCTAAATATTACATCATTATTTTCTAGCCTTTTCGGATCTTGCCTGTCGTTGTTCAACTTATTGGTTCTAATTTTCATTTTTCTTTCAACTTTATCTTTAATCTCGGGATATATTACTCTCTGAAAATCATTAAGTTTTTGTATACATATAGTCATGTTCGTTGCTAAAGGTCGTCTGTTTGTTAAATAAATGTGGTCTACCGAAAAAATGTCATATGGAGTGTATTTAGTGGTAGAATGGATAGCATTATTATATGTAGTAAACGTTTCTGTAAGAATATCATTATGGTCACAATCCAGTTTTTTCTCCTTTTTTTATTTATTATAATGCGATAAATTTCTGTTAAGGAGGAATGTAACCTCTCAACTGGTGAATTGCTAGATGATTGTTGGAAAGACGTGAAATGTATTTGAATATTATATTGTTGGCAGAAGTCTTTAAATATTTTTCCTGCAAATTCAGCGCCTTGATCGCAGATAAGTTTTTTAGGAATACCGTAGTAGGAGTATTTTGCCATTGATGCTGTATAAGTCGATGTGTAATATTTGCATAGGAAAATCTGGGATTTCTGTTTCTTGATAAGGTAGTTTTTGTGGCTGTCTATCGCATTTTAATGTTTGACAAATATCACAACTATTAATTAATCGGGAGGTTTGAGTTTTAAGTTGTGGAGAATATATCTCCCTTTTTAAATGAGCTACCGTTTCGTCTATGCCTCTATGGTTGCTGTTTATGTGATAATTTTGTATTTCAATAATTAATTCTTCAATATTTTCAATGTCTTTCAGTACTGTAATAGCTCTTACAATTTTGTAAAGATTTTTTGGTAAAAAAGATTCTTTTAATACATCTTGAATGATATTGAAAATTTCATCTGCAGCAAAAATAGCGTATACTTTATTTGGTTTTAATATTGTTTTCAATATTTCTGTTATTTTTTATTATCAAATGAACTATCCGTGACCACTCTCCTGATTTTATTTTTGAAATGAGTTGATGTTATTATTTGAGAATCTGTATGGATTCTAAATGTAATTTGCTGTTGTATTCATTAATTGGCTTATTTACGGTCAAAATTGTGTTTGTCTTTTCATTGCAATTATTTGTTATAGAAATGTTGGTGTGTACTTCCGTTGAAATGCGACTAAGTGAATCTGCTACTACATTTTCAGAACCTTTTTTATATGAGATTTCATAATCATATTCTAAAAGTTGCAGTTTCCATCGCACCAATTTAGAATTAGGTTCTTTAAAATTCATTAACCACATTAGTGGTTTGTGATCGGTATTAATTTTAAATTTTTGGCCATGTAGATAAGGACGGAAATATTTAGTAGCCCATATAATGGCTAACATTTCTTTTTCAATGGTTGAATACTTTAATTCAGTATCTGTAAGTGTGCGACTAGCAAATGATACTGGTTTTTCATTATTAGGTGTGCCTTGGGAAAGGACTGCTCCTTGTGCCACATTACTTGGGTTTCGAAAAATCCGGATATTCTAACAATGGATCATTACATAATAAGTTTTTACAATCTTCAAAGGCGGATAAAAATTCTTTGCTAATTTTGACCTTTTAATTGTTGAGTTAGGGGTTTGGTAATCGTAGCGAAATCTTTAATGAATTTTTATAGTATCCAAGCAAACCTAAAAATGATTTTATTTGTTTTCTGGTCTTTGGAAGGGGAAATGATTTTATAGCACTAATCTTTTTTGGATTTGGTTTGATTCCTCTGTCCGTAACTATATGACCTAAATACTCGATTTCCTTTTTCAAAAATTCAGATTTTGCAGGTTGCAGTTTAAGGTTAATTTAATTTCTTTAATATGTTCCTGTAGAGATGCCGAGAATATTATTATATCGTCTAGATATATAAGACAACATTTGCCATTCATGTCGGCCAAAACATTATCCATAACCGTTTGGAAAGTCGCTGGGGCATTTGTAAGTCCAAATGGCATTCTTACAAACTCAAAGTGTCCTCCTTCTGTGGAAAATGCCGTCTTGTTTATATCTTTCGGATGCATCTCGATTTGGTGATAACCGCTAGCTAAATCTAATGCTGTGAAGTATTTAGCCCTGCCAATTCTATCTAACACATCGTTGATGTTAGGCATAGGATATTTGTCTTTAATAGTTTTCTCATTTAGTTTGCGATAATCTACCACTAACCGCCATTTTTTGTATTTGAAGCGTTCTTTCTTTTTGGAGCACTCCATGGAGAATAACTATGTCTAATTATATTTTGTTCCAGCAGGTTATCGATCTGTTTCCTAATTTCTTGTCTTTCCTTTTGGCTATAACGAAATGGTTTAGTGTGAATGGGAATTTCGTCTGTGGTTCTAATCCTGTGCTTGATTAAGCTAGTGAAAGGTAAGGTATTTCCATCTTTGAAAAAAAGCATCGGGAATTCTAAGCAGAGTTTTTTGAGTTGAGTAATTTCCTCATTATTAAGGTGCTGAGTTCGCATATAAGTTTTAAAATCCTGACTATCGAATGTCGTTTCGTTATTTTCCTTTTGCATTAAGTTGACTTCAAAATAATCTTGTTCTCTGCAGTTTTGTACTTCTAAATATGTATCTAAGCTGAATTGTTTGTCTTGGCTTGAAAAATTATGAACTTCCATATAACTAAGACTATTTTCGGCAGTATAAAGTCCACCTGATATTACAATGTCTTCGGAAATAGTTGTGGTTTCAAACAAGAAAATTCCGTCTGTGACGTTTACTGGTAGCTGAATAATCTTTTTTGATTCCTCTTCAATTGCATATTTTCGAAGTTTTTGTTTCAAGTATCTTTAATGGAATGTTTACAATAGCTCTTATTTCTTGCAATATATCTATTCCGATAAGCCCATCAAAATATGGATGAAAATCAAATAAAAGAAATGAGTATTGTGTATTTTAAGTTCTCTGGCTACACATCGCTTTTTGTTGTATACATATAAATGTACATAGACAAAATTTTTGACGCTTCAATTGCTTCAACAAGAAAACGATATTTACATAAGCAAAAATTTTATTTTGCCCCACTGATATACATATACATATGTATGTGCTTCACGCACCGCTCCAACATATTATTAGAAAAACACAGAACAACGGAATCCACACAAGCAAACTATTTACTTTGCTCACTGATATATGTAAGTATGTAGTATACACTTCAATCGTTTTTTGTTGTATACATACAAATGTACATAGGCAAATATTTTGACGCCTGTTCGCACTGTGCCGAATGATCCCGTTATCCCTGTGTGCTTCACGCATTGCTTCAATAAGGAAACGGAATTTACATAAGCAAGAATTTTACTTTGCTTCACTGATATACATATAGCATATGTGTTTCACGCACCGTTCTAACATATTATTAGAAAAACACAAAACCACGGAATCCACACAATCAAATTATTTATGTACATTACTTCACTGACACACTTGTATGCATGTATATGTTCATATATATATTTTATTTCCTTTTTTTTATTTGATTGAACTTCACACCACTATTCTATGTGTTTTTACTTTAATTTGAAATACTTACATACATACGTACAGTTTATAATGTAGTGTCCGGACCGAGATGGAATAATAGGTACAATTACCGACTGCGCCAGTTACCAGTTTTGTGTAGGTGCCTCTTCCTTTATTCAATTAAAAATCAGTTTTTTGTAAATGCCTTTTCCTTTATTCGAACAAAATCTAGAAACGTTGCCGTTGCTTCTGTTTGCTTCCATTTCGGATCAAAGTTCACGCTCGAATGATCATAGAAAAATAGCCGCTTCGCGATTCTCTCTAAAAAAATAGATGCTTAGTGATTCTCTCCTCTCTTCTCAGCATCTGTACAAATAGGGTAGAGAAGGTAACTCGTGCGCTCCGAGGTCCTAACATCGACTCGGACCACTATCTTGTTGCAGCCAAGATTCGCACCCGCCTCTGTGCAGCAAAAAACGCACGCCAACAAACACAAGGAAGGTTCGACGTCGAGAATCTGCAATCACAACAGACAGCCGAACGATTTTCTACTCGGGTTGCACTCCTGCTCTTTGAGAGCACTCGTCAACAACTCGGTATAAGGGAACTGTGGGACGGCATTTCAAATTCCTTACGTACAGCTGCAAACGAAGCCATTGGTTTTCGGAAAATGCAAAAGAACAGCTGGTACGACGAGGAGTGCCGTGTCGCAGCGAAGAGAAAACAGGCTGCCTACCTCGCAACGTTACGATCGACCATAACACGTGCGGGATGGGATGGATACCGAGAGTTGAAAAGGGAATCAAGACGCATGTTTAGACAGAAAAAGCAATAGGCTGAAATGCGAGAGTACGAAGAGCTTGATAAGCTGGCCGACAGGGGTAATGCTCGAAAATTCTACGAAAAAATGCGGCGGCTTACAGAAGGTTTAAAGACCGGAGCATACTCTTGTAGAACCCCCAAAAGTGATCTAGTGACCGATGACCAGAGCATACTTAAATTATGGAGGGAACACTTCTCCAGCCTGCTGAATGGCAGTGAACGCACAACGCCAGGAGAAGGCGAACCCGATTCACCAATCGATGACGATGGAGCAGACGTTCCATTGCCCGACCATGAAGAAGTTCGAAAGCATGCCCAACGATTGGAATTTAAGTGTGCTCTGCCCAATCCATAAAAAAGGAGACCCCACAATCTGCGCCAACTACCGTGGGATTAGCCTCCTCAATGTCGCATATAAGGTTCTATCGAGCGTATTGTGTGAAAGATTAAAGCCGACCGTCAACAAACTGATTGGACCTTATCAGTGTGGCTTCAGACCTGGAAAATTAGCTGTTTTACGAAAATTTTTATTACTCAACGTATTTTTAATATAGCAATTCCATCGCGAAAATTCAGTTATTATAGGGCACGTTTTAGCTTGTGCGCAAAACTGGGTATAAGGAAAGTTGAATTGCGAAAAATTATAAATTATAATAATGCGCATGATATAGTACTAAAAAAGAACATGTTGATGAATATTTTCGCAACCAAGCTTCTTTCGTAATATTATTTCAAACGTCGTTAAACTATTTTTATCTAATTATTATGTTTGTATATCCACTGGCCTTGTCGTATTAAAGTAAATGAAAACTCTCGACAACAAACAGACGAAAGTGTTCATTTACTTTATTTTTATCTAATACTTTTAGCAACTTGACTAAAATATGGAAGATTATGAAAGATGAAACGTTACTTACAAATACAACATTAATTCTTCTTCATTTAAAGCACATATAAGGAACACCATGAGTTTCTTACAAGATGTTTACTGACACTGTAAAGTGCCAATTTATAGTAATTACATACTGCGCATTATTTGCACAATTGACCCTCGGCAACATAATTGCTATTTGCAAAGACACAAAAATTAATTAATTTACAAAAATGGAACTGAATAATCGCAAAGAGCAAAACATTGCCCTAGACTTGTAAAAAATAGCATTTAACAGAAAATAAAGTCCGACAGGCTTATTTTATGCGGCAGAGTAGCGTTAAGCGTACGATCAAATCTGCCTTTTTCTAATTTTACGCTTGTGAATCATTTTCAGCACACAAAAACATGCGCAAATCTTGTAACTTATTATAATTGCTTACAATTTGAGGTGATTTTTTTGATCAATAACCTCATTCCAAACCCATATCAACAAACATATGTATATTTTTCTCTGAGTTTAGGGGGTGTTTTAACACCAAATAAAAAAAACAAAACTGTTGTATATTTAAGTCAAAAAATGATATGTGCGACACCTGCACATCATACTAATCGAAGAACTTAACCCAAGATCAGTACGACATTCATAGAAAGGATATACAAGACATGAGAAATGAAAAGTTAATTGACATAGAAAACGTCAAATCAGGATTACACTTGTTGTTATGCATTGACATGCAGGCAGTGAAATTGATTCCACAGACAAATGCAAATGTCACGTACTATAAAATGAAATTACAAGTGCACAATTTCACAATTTATAACGTTATTTCACATGAATCTGACAATTTTGTCTGGGACGAAACAGATGGTATCCTTGTTGATTCTACCTTTGCTACATGTATAATAAAATACATACGAAATTCCATTAAAAAGTCACCAAATATTCATCACATAATTATATATTCCGATGGTTGTTTCTACCAGAACCGAAATGTAATTCTCTCTAATGCAATAGTATCTTTATGTGTTCAAGAAAACATAACGGTAGAACATAAATATTTAATAGTGGGACATACACAAATGGAGTGTGCTCGACCCACTCCCTCATTCAAAGAAAAATCAACAAGAGACAAATAAATTTACCATCTGAGCTGTCTGGCTTGATTAGAGAGTCTCGAAAGAACCCATTTCCTCTAAAAGTGCACCATGTTGATTACAAGTATTTCCTTGACTACGAAAGTATTCCTAAGCGCTACGTATCTATTCGACCAGGTAAAATTTAACACACATGTATAAATTATGTATAAAAAACTCAGTATCTTCAATACAGGCAAAAAATCCGGAGAGCCAACTGTTAATATGATCCGTGCCTTGGCATATGATCCATCTGGAATAATTTATTATAAAACAAATATCAACGACGTTTATAACGTTTTGCCACAACGTACACAACAAAAATTTAGGGACATCGAACCTTCACAGTTACATACCGAAAGAATATCAATATCCAAAAAGAAAAGGGAACACCTGCAGGCACTTACATTTTTACTTCCGACTGACTGCCACAGCTTTTATGGTAATATACCCTTTACATCTTAAACCTATTCTAATTTGCTATTTGTATTGCAGGTTTTGTTGTTTTCAAATGAATTATTTTGTTTTTCTTAACCAGTTTAATTTAATTTTATTTCCTCGAATTAAATGTATTAATTAAATAATTTCTTTTGTGTTAAAATACTTAGAATCAATAGATACAAAAAGACATAACTTGTTAAAAACTTTTTTAGTTACAGCCTTAAAGCACATTTTGTTATTTTAACCATTGCTTTCATTTTATACACAATTTTTTTCAAGTAGTTACGGCTTTTTGGTTTCAGAAAAATAGAGTGCAAAAGGCCGTAACTAACAGTTCTTAAAAACTGATTTTTTCCCATTAATTTGGTTTACAGAAACAAATCCGCCTTTGTTTTATAAGCTTAAATCTACAATTTGGATATTTAGCTTTAAGTAGTCTTTAATCTATAACGTTTTTTGCTTCTCCCGAAAAATACTAAAAATGTTAGTTACGGCCTTTTGCATTTTAGGTGACCTCTCGCCACCCTTATTCACCAGAGGTGGCCATGATGTTTTATTGTTAACGTACACTTGAGGGGTATGTTAAGGACTGTGAATGGCTCTTTTTTCTATTGTGAATGGGACTTTCCCTACTCCTCTATACTATGGTAAAAAGCACGTGTATCCGAACGCTACATTGTTTTGTACATACATTTAGAGACTTTTTGCTGCGCTCCTACTTTAACATCCTTGGTTTTGTCATCTCATGTTAAAAAAAAAGAAACATTTAATTGGAGAAATAAGAAAGTAATAAGTAAGTAATAAGTGTATCCGTACGTTCCATTGTTTTGTCATCTCATGTAAAAAGTACGTGTATCCGAACGTTACATTGTTTTGTCCATAAATTTAGAGACTTTTTGCTGCGCTCCTACTTTAACATCCTTGGTTTTGTCATCTCATGTTAAAAAAAAGAAACATTTAATTGGAGAAATATTGAAATACTGCTAAAAGTGATTTTCTTCTCGCTGCTTACAATGCCGAGGAAAAGAAAACGACCTGACATGGGTCGTCGAAGTCGTGTAAATGAGCAACGAGCTACTTTACGCTCCAACCGCACTAATGACCAGCGAGATGCTGATAATGATAACAGTCATACAAGTATGGGAGAATTAAGTACGTTCAAGAGTAAATAACTATCAAGTGGATAGGGGGAGAATGGAACGAGTTCGTGCACATCGATCACAACAGCAGCGAGCACGGGACAACGAAGTTAATCGATTCCACAGACGCAATGCTCCTGTAAACCTCGAACGAGGAGCATTTTCCTACGATCCAGAATTTGATTATAGTGCCGACAAATCTGTGACGATTGGAGAAATGTCAATCATTTGTCAACATTGTAAAGCATTAAAGTACAGTAGTGATCCTGCAGGATTATGTTGTGCTGGTGGCAATGTACAATTGCCTCAATTGGTTCCACCACCTGAACCGTTACACTCATTAGTTAATGGAATGGAAAGTGAGTCTAAACACTTCTTGGCTAACATCCAAAAATATAATAATTGCTTCCAAATGACATCGTTTGGTGCAACGCATATAGTACAAGACGGGTTCATGCCTACTTTCAAGGTAGTATACCATAATTGTTTTAGTGAAATTCTAATTTGTATTTGTATCACAATTAATTTAACCAGTTCTTAAACACTTACAGATACAAGGACAAATTCGTCACCTACTGGGGGCAATGCTGGCACTGGCAGCTGATCATAAATTGTTGCAAATTTATTTTATGGGCAATCACGATGTGGAAGTTGATACACGTTGTGGTCATAATCCAACCGTCAAGCGAATCATTGTCCAACAACTGCAAGCATTTCTTCACGAGAATAATGAATTAGTGAATATGTTCAAAATGGCACTGGATCGGATGCCATCTGACAGCCATAATATTGTAATAAGACCCGACAAAACACCTGCTGGAGAGCATGCAAGGAGGTTTAATTCACCGACAATAGATGAAGTGGCTATTGTTGTTGGAGAGAATTTGCAATCAAGAGATATTGTACTTCATCGCCGGAACAATGAATTGAAACGTGTATATGAAACGTATAGAGCTTATGATGCTTTACAATACCCATTAATTTTCTGGCAGGGAGAAGATGGGTACCATTTTAATATCAAAATGGTTAATCCAACAACAGGTAATTAGATTATACAAAATAAAATATTTTATATGTTCAATATATAAATGTATTTTTTTATCATATGTACTTCCAGGTGCTGATACACACAAAAAAGTCAGTGCCATGAATTATTATGCATACAGACTCATGATCCGTGAGGGTGAAGTAAATCACATTTTGATGTGTCAACGGCTCTTTCATCAGTATGCAGTGGACATGTACGTCAAAATTGAGACTGAAAGATTGACATACATCCGTCTTAATCAACAGCAGCTTCGATCTGAAGAGTACATTCATCTTCGCGATGCAATCAATGCTGACGGCAATGTAAATAATGTAGGAAGAATGACAATTTTACCGGCCACTTACATCGGAAGCCCGCGCCACATGCACGAGTACGCTCAAGATGCGATGTCTTATGTTCGAAAGTATGGCCGTCCAGACCTATTTATTACATTCACCTGTAACCCACAATGGATTGAAATAAAAAAAGAACTGCTACACAACCAAACACCACTTGATAGGCATGACATCACAGACAGTGTTTACAAGCAAAAATTAAAATCTTAAATGAATTTCATTACAAAGCATCGTGTGTATGGCCAAGTTGCATACGATAGTAACTAAGCACATGATACATGGACCTTGCGGAGTTTTCAACAGCAGCTCACCACCGGCAAGTGCTCCAAACGGTACCCGAGAAACTTGCTTGCTGAAACCATCTCGGGAATCGATCGTTACCCATTGTATCGTCGGCGATCAGTTGAGGACGGTGGACGATCTGTAGATGTCAAGATAAAAGGACAAGATTTTCATGTAGACAATCGTTGGATTGTGCCGTTCTCGCCCATATTGTCCAAAGCTTTTGAGGCTCACATCAACGTGTAACTCTGTGAAATCCATAAAGTACATATGTAAATATGTTAACAAAGGTAGAACAAAGGAACATGGCCATGTTCGCAGTAACAAACACAAATGATGAAGTGTCTCACTATCAGATGGGTCGCTATGTAAGCAGCAATGAGGCTATTTGGCGCATATTTTCGTTTGAAATTCATGAAAGACATCCCACTGTATTGCATTTGGCAGTTCATTTAGAAAATGGACAACGAGTGTATTTCAACCCAAACAACGCTGTGGATAGAGCGGCACGTCCACCTGTGACCACATTGACCACATACTACAGAATTTTTAAATTCATTGCACTTGCCTGGACTACCACCATATAATTTGAAATTAAAAGTAGGGCCAGTTGTCATCATGCTGCGTAATATTAATCAACCTCGACTTTGCAATGGAACGAGATTGGTTGTGTAGAAACTCATGAATAACATCATCGAAGCTAAAATAATCAAAGGAAAATACAAAGGAGAGGATGTCTTAATCCCACGAATACCTATGATTCCAACGGATTTGCCATTTGATTTTAAGGGGTTGCAATTTCCCGTGCGTCTGGCGTTTGCGATGACCATAAATAAATCGCAAGGCCAATCGTTGCAAGTTTGCGGAATAAACTTAGAGTTTCCCTGTTTCGCACATGGACAATTATACGTTGCGTGTTCGCGTGTCGGAAAACCAACATCCTTATTTATTAAGCACCGCAAAAAAAAACTAAAAATATTGTCTACCAGAAAGCACTATATTAATTAACTGTATATGATCATAACTGTGTTGTATTTAATTTAAGCAAAGATTTGTTTATCATGTTCACAGTCCAGAAACGAGCACATCCAAGAAAATTTTAAATTTTTGTAAATGAAGTGTATAAATATAAATAAATGACTTAATATGTATATAATATGTGCATTTGGATCCTTAATGTCAACGTGTATTAGTAACTCTTTATTTCCATCTACTTGGGAACCACTTGGCCCGCCAGGACATGATAATATGGTGGAAGTACTAGGCGACTCGGACAAATCTGATTCGATCAGAACATTATCGATGTTGAGCTACTGGCTGTCTTCAATAACATCAATATCTACCAGAACATTCTTGATGTTGGGCTTTTGGCTGTCTTTAATAACTTGAATGTCCTGTATGTCTTCGGCCGATAAATTTAATTCACAGAATGTCTCCTCAGATGATGAAGATGGCATTGTAGAAACGTGTTTTGGTTTAGATAGCAGCTTTTGCTTTAATATATTTTTTTGTACTTTTGCCCTGTTCACGTGTATTATTCGTTCTACATTCTTACCACACTTGGTACAAAATCTGAAGGTAACAGCGATTATGTTGTAGCATTCGTCGGACAATGCGTTTTAAGGAGTTGAGGGATATATAGCTTCACTATAACTATATTATAGTTGTTTGAATTCTTTATTTTCTCGATGACAGATGTAGTTTGATAGTTATAGTGTAAGTATTTGTCAGTATTCACGCAAAAAAAATTGTCTATGGTAAAATGTCACTTGAAATGTTAATGTCTCTTTGCTGTGCATCTATACTATAATTCTTTAATATTCCTAAAAATCTAAAAGCAGCAAATTTCAATAAAATTAAAAAAGTATTGTGTCGTGTGTTTGTGACTTACTAAATATGCCTCCAATAATTAGGCGGTGCGAAGTTCGCCGGGTCAGCTAGTGTATACATATATTATTTTTGTATCTATATAATAATTTCTTGAAATAATTTTTATATTATTAAAAAAAATGTCAAAAGATGAAGGAAATGAATTTAATGTAAATTTAAATAAAATTATTTTATTATTAAAATTTTTATATTTTATAAAAAAAAAATTTTATATTTTAGGGTTTCGAACTTTAGGTTGAAGGAATGACAAACGAGTGGTTTACCCACTAGGCTATTGCAGAATGCACCGTCACGCTTTCCTGAAAGCAGTTTTGTTGATTTATACCAAATTTAATGAAAGTTTGAGAAAGAAGGATATGTCACTAGGTAACATGAGCGTCACTGTTCTCATTGGGATGTGCCAAAGAAATAATATAGTATGTACATATGTGTATGCCATAGAAATTCTATTGGTACAAATATGGAAATGATAACGAAATAATGCGAATATGCATATTTCATGAAGGTCATTAATTTTTTTTGAAGAAATGAAAGGAATGAGTGGAAGTGTTTATATGAGCACATTTAAGTTCATTTTATAATAGTCCAATGAATATAATTTTTGAAATAATATTTTATTTAAAATTATTTTTTATTTAATTTTATAACATAAAATTTTTACCATTTTTCGGAAAACAATGGTTCTTATAACACAAAATAATCACGCATATGTAACAATTGTTCATATAATACAAAATAAGTATGCATATGTCACTCAGAGAATGCTTTTTTACATTCTCTGTGTGACTTTGAATATTTTGCCTCAAAACAGCTCTCTTTATTTATTCTCGCATGTATTTAGTCATTTTATATATATTTCTGTCATTGCACATGCTCAATTCTGCTAAATAGCAGTGAGAATGGTGAATTCCTTACTATGAATCTATCAGCTCTGTTAGCCGCGCAATCGAACCATCATACAGAATCCAATTTGCACCTTCTCTATGTTTTTATGTTCTCTGGCTTGCCCGTTGTTGGACCTTCTCTATAAATATACGTTCTCTGTCAAGTGCTAATTGAGCCCGATAGGGCTGCACTCCTACCTAAGTATCGGTTCACACACGGACTCTTTTGTTGCAAGAATCGAGGTTCTGTAGGTGATAGGACGACAAGGAAAGACGAAGGATGGGGCCACTAGTGCTCGGGTGGCTCGCTTTGTGTTCTTGTTCGTAACAGTTCGCTGTTACACAATTCAGCATTAAGCATTTATATTTATTTCTTTTATTTAAAACAAGAAACGTAATTAATTTAGGAATGTTTTGTGGTAAAAGGAAAATATATGGCGTATAAAAATTAAATGATTTAATGCTTCCGATAGGTTAAGAAATTCATGCCATGAATGTTTTGTGGTAAAAAGAAAAATAAATAATAACAAAGCGTATAAAAATTACGAGTGTTTAATACTTCACGATATACTAAGAAACTCCCTCCACAAATTTGGCCTTGAAAATATTAATAACGGGTGTTTGATATATCCTGATGGATTAGAAAATTCTTGTTATAAGTTTTTATTTCAAAATATTAATATTTTTCTACCATATTTTTATATAAATCGTCACCTAAAATGCAAAAGGCCGTAAATAACAAAAAATTCAAAATTTACTTTTTGATTGATTATGAAGTACTTAACCGAAACACGTGTACACAGCAAATTTTATATGCATACGTCCAAAAATAACGACTTTATAGGCGAGAATCAGAAGGCCGCAACTACAACTTCAACAATTTCATAAACCAAAAAGCCGTAACTACCCTTCTTTCATTCTCTTTGATTCAATTTTAATGTGACACATTGTGTTATCCGTAATTACAGTTGTTTTCATTATCTTTCATTCTTTATCAAATTGTGTTATTGTGTTACTGCCTTAATTCCCGGAATAAAACAAAATTAATAAAATGAGTATTAATTGTGAAAATGGTTGTACTGAAAAACTTAAAAAAAATAATGAAAGGTCTGGAAATATAATAAACCGATTGAAAAAAAAAAAATACATGGGGCTATCGAAAGGCATTATTAGTGAAAAAGCTCCAAGAGAACTTAAAGCTGGATGTACTTCAAAATTCTGTGAGAAAAGTGCTGTACGGAATTGTTCTACATTTTCCGAATAAAATCGTAAGGAAATATTTAATGGGTTCTGGAAAATGTCATGGGATCAAAAAAAAACGTATGTCGTTAATCTTGTTGAACGCGCAAACATAAAGCGAATTGGTGTTGAGAACTCTAGAAGATCAATTACAAAACGTTACTATTTAAAACATCATTCTAAACGTGTTCAAGTGTGCTTTCAAATGTTTTTATCTACGCTTGGATTAAATGAGAAAATGGTCAGGAATTGGGTAAATTTCAATGACTCCCATGGCACCAATATTTCGCCAGAAGAACAAAACAAAATAACATCAGAACGTAAAGCATTTACTATTGAAGGAGTCTTATTTCAAAAACGTTTAAATTTTCTGGAAAAGTGGTTGCATGACATTCCTAAGCTTGAATCACACTACCGAAGACAGTATACGAAGAAACTGTACTTGTAGTTCGATTTTAAAAGCTACAAACATGTCTATGAAGTTTATTCTAAAGACTGCGAGACTAATGAAGTAGTTCATGTATCTTTTCCAACGTTTATGGCAGTATTAAAAAAATAAAACTGTTGTATATTTAAGCCAAAAAATGATATGTGCGACACCTGCACATCATACGAATCGAAGAACTTAACCCAAGATCAGTACGACATTCATAGAAAGGATATACAAGACATGAGAAATGAAAGGTTAATTGACATAGAAAACGCCAAATCAGGATTACACTTGTTGTTATGCATTGACATGCAGGCAGTGAAATTGATTCCACAGACAAATGCAAATGCCACGTACTATAAAATGAAATTACAAGTGCAAGTTTCACAATTTATCACGTTATTTCACATGAATCTGACAATTTTGTCTGGGACGAAACAGATGGTACCCTTGTTGCTTCTACCTTTGCTACATGTATAATAAAATACATAAAAAATTCCATTAAAAAGTCACCAAATATTCATAACATAATTATATATTCCGATGGTTGTTTCTACCAGAACCGAAATGTAATTCTCTTTAATGCAATATTATCTTTATGTGTTCAAGAAAACATAACGGTAGAACATAAATATTTAATAGTGGGACATACACAAATGGAGTGTGATTCGACCCACTCCCTCATTCAAAGAAAAATCAAAAAGAGACAAATAAATTTACCATCTGAGCTGTTTGGCTTGATTAGAGAGTCTGGAAAGAACCCATTTCCTCTAAAAGTGCACCATGTTGATTACAAGTATTTCCTTGACTACGAAAGTATTCCTAAGCGCTACGTATCTATTCGACCAGGTACAATTTAACACACATGTATAAATTATGTATAAAAAACTCAGTATCTTCAATATAGGCAAAAAATCGGGAGAGCCAACTGTTAATATGATCCGTGCTTGGCATATGATCCATCTGGAATAATTTATTATAAAACAAATATCAACGACGATTATAACGTTTTGCCACAACGTACACAACAAAAATTTAGGGACATCGAACCTTCACAGTTACATACCGAAATAATATCAATATCCAAAAAGAAATGGGAACACCTGCAGGAACTTAAATTTTTACTTCCGGCTGACTGCCACAGCTTTTATGTTAATATACCCTTTACATTTTAAACCTATTCTAATTTGCTATTTGTATTGCAGGTTTTGTTGTTTTCAAATGAATTATTTTGTATTTCTTAACCAGTTT
This sequence comes from Bactrocera tryoni, assembly GCF_016617805.1. NCBI lineage: Eukaryota > Metazoa > Arthropoda > Insecta > Diptera > Tephritidae > Bactrocera > Bactrocera tryoni. The sequence continues at coordinate 13,731,579 of NW_024396366.1, read as the reverse complement.
AATTTAATTTTATTTTCTCGAATTAAATGTATTAATTAAATAATTTCTTTTGTTCTTACAATAAATCGATACAAAAAGACATAACTTGTTAAAAACTTTTTTAGTTACAGCCTAAAAGCACATTTTCTTATTTTAACCATTGCTTTCATTTTATACACAATTTTTTTCAAGTAGCTACGGCATTTTGGTTTCAGACAAATAGAGTGCAAAAGGCCGTAACTAATGTTTCTTAAAAACTGCTTTTTTCCCATTAATTTGGTTTTCAGAAACAAATCCGTCTTTGTTTTCTAAGCTTAAATCTACAATTTAAATCTTTAATATATAACGTTTTTTGCTTCTCCTGTAAAATACTAAACATCTTAGTTACGGCCTTTTGCATTTTAGGTGACGAAATATTACTTCTAAGTAAAATGTGAGACCACTACCATCTGTCAAGAAAGTATCGGGAATTTATAAATAAAATGAAAATTTTTCAATCATCATCCAAATTTGTTTTATCGCCTTCACAGTAACTTCAATTTGAAGCGATGCAGATGTGCCAACGCTTCTCCCAATCGTCAATACATTTTATTATAGGCACCTTCCGGGATGACCTTCAACTCTCGCGTCGAATTTGTTTTAACGTCTTCAATTGAGTCAAAGCGTGTTCCCCAAAGTGGATATTTCAGTGTAGAGAAAGGTAAAAGTCAAAATTTAAGACAAATAGGTAAGAAAGATTTTATAAAAATTCACCAACACTACTGAGGTCGACTGACATAAACAGCTGTTTTAAACACACTGGTTGACAAATCGCGATAATTTTTGGGATCATAATTACGGACGGTTATACAAACCCAGAAAAAAGATGTACCTGTCTTCCATATAAGCAGGAGATGAGAGGGAAAAATGAAGGATTCGCGATACTTTCTTGACAGAATGTATAACAATATACAAATGAACTTTGCAACTTTAAGTATCGCCCAGCCGAACCGCATTAACATTTGAAAAAAATTTGTGAGAAGGAATGAGAGAAAAACTCGACTGGAGTTGCCAGGTCTTGTGAACGAGGTTAGCGACACCAAAAGAGAATTTTCTCTTCTTCTCGCAAGGGCATTAAGATGTAGACCACATCAGAAACAGTAGGCAAGGCAGTCTTGCATATATTCTATATATATCTCTGATCGCCATTAAATTGGGAGTGGCCAAAAACGATTATTTTTTCATATGGCTCACTCCTTTGAAGTTGGTCGCCTTGTCGTGGCGAAGGGGCTTAAGTAAGAGTAAAGTGTGCATCCCAAAGGAAACGCACTCTAATCTTACGAACTAAGAGGGACACTTCATAATTCCCACAATAGTGATATGGATGAATAAACACTAGGTTTTACGCCCATCTCCTATTGTGGAAGTATGAGGATACCCGAACCAACACCACCCTAAGCCAAGGTGTCGAGGTACCCGTGCCGAGGGCTGAATGGTCAGCGAGGGGTAATAAATAGCTGATCGCGAACGGTCCCCTCCGATGTCCGGGCGAGGTCGGAGGTATAAAAGCCTTCTCTCCGCATACCGGCTCTGCGGACGAGTGACCAACCCTTTCCGGATTACTCGTGGGACCAAATATGAACGGAAACAACAATTTAACAACAACAACAACATCAACTACAACAACCAAATTGACGACAACAGCAACGACTAAGGACATGAGCTATCGGAATCCTATTACGGAATCCGAAGAAGAAGAGCTACTTGCCTCCAGCTAGGAGACGAGTAAGAGTACTACCGGACATATCAACCAAAGTATACCGGTAGATACAGCAGAAAACGCCCCTGATATAAGGGAGGAAGCGTCCACCTCCAAGGCTGCCATGAGTACCAACCAAAGTGCACTGGCGGCGAAAGGAGAAAACAGAAAGAAGTGCAAGAAATCCCAGAGTCAGCTGAGGAAAAACCGGTACCAGAGGGCAGTCTTCATACTAGGGAAGATAGCCAAAGACCAGGCAGCCGGTACCCCAGTTGATGAGGCTGAAACAAAGCGCCTCAAATCTATCGTAGAGGAATATGAAGGCTACCTGAAAAGGAAGCAATCACAACCTCAAGAAGAGAGCAAGCGAGAGAGCACTTCTCAGAAAAGAAATCGCTCCATCATAGAAGTACCCGGATCTCAGCCCAAAAAACCGAGGCGGAGCGAAGGTGAACACAGCAGCACAACAGCGGCAAGGCATTTCTGCGATGTTGCCAGAGATAGCCTGCAGGTGGCCATCATAGACGGAAATTCCTCGTCTCCGAGCACAATGCAGGAGAGATGGGTGGAGATCGACGTCAGATTGTCGAGTATGGTGCTAAGCTATGTGCTCGACAATCCTGCGGGTCCTCACCCGGAGTTTGACTCTTCTGAGACCCTCAGGGGCTACAGGGTCATCAAGTGCGCGGACCAGGCCTCGCTGGACTTCCTCACGGGTAGTGTTGCTAAAATTAGCAACGCCTTTGTAGGCCTCCAATTGAGGCTTATACCCGCCAAGGACATTCCGAAGAGACCTCGTGCTCGCATTTGGCTACCCCCTCTAGAGGAGCCAGGCGAAAAACTCCTGCGGTGCATTAAGCTGCAGAACAAATCTATACCTAGTATAGATGAGTGGCAGCTAATCAAGGAGGAAAAACCGAATAAAGCAAGCAAGCCAATACTAGTGGCCATTTGTGATGAGTCCATTGAGGCTCTGAAGAAGACTGACTACAAAATCAGCTTCGGAATCCGCAAAGCCAGACTAAAAATATTTCAAGGCGACAAAGCGGCTGACGAAGACGACACGGAAGAGGTCGACGACGCCAGCCAGTTGCTAAAGAATGTGGGCATCGAAGAAACCCGAGATGCCCAATAACATAAGATGCGTACAGATAAACCTGCAGCACTCGAAGAGTGCTACAGCGAATCTGACAACCCTCGTGAACGGGAGGGGCATCGACATCAGCCTAGTACAGGAGCCCTGAGTCAATGAAGATACCATTAAAGGGCTAAACAGCAGCAACCATAACCTGTTTTACACACGGAACAGAGGTAAACCTAGGGCATGCATTCTTATCAATAAAAGTATAAATGCATTTCTTTGTCCTAATTACAGCACGGCAGATATCACAGTGGTAAAGGTGGAACAGAAGGATAAGCCCTTCTTCTTGGTCTCGGCCTACTTGGCCCATGACGAAGACATACCACCGGCCCCGCTCACCAGACTAGTAGAGGAGAACAGGAAGGTGGATGTCCTAATAGGGTGTGATGCAAACGCAAGGCACACCGTATGGGGTAGCTCCAGTATAAACACCAGAGGTGAGTCACTCTTGCAGTATATTTTGAATAGTAATCTAAGTATTTGCAACAAGGGCGATAAGCCAACTTTTATTTTCCCAAGCTCGGATGGGTTTCCGGGGTGGGAGGAAGTGCTTGACCTCACGCTATCAACAGACACAGACAGTCTCGTTGTGGATAACTGGAGGGTATCCGATGAGCCTTCCATGTCGGATCACTCTTGGATACTCTTCAGCATCCGCGAGAAGTACAGTGCGCCTCTCACTTACCGGAACCCTAGAAGAACAGCTTGGGGAAAATTTACCAGTATAGCAACAAAATGCCTTGAAAAGGGAGGCAATAAGAGCATCAGAAATCCTGAGGAATTAGATTCAGAAGTAGAGAAGTTGGAAAAATCCTAACCACAACTTTTAATAAATCTACTCCGCTAACAGTTTTGAAAAAGAGAAAGTCTCTTCCTTGGTGGAACAGTGAACTCAAGAATTTGAGAACACAACTAAGGAAGGCTTTCAATGAGAGTTTTTGAGCCAAAATCTGGCAGCCATATAAAGACAGTATGAAAGAATACAAAAAAGCAGTCATGAAAGCTAAAAAGGACTCATTGCGATCTTTCTGCACATCGATAGAAAGTTGCACAGAAGCCGCCAGGCTGAGTAAAATGCTATCCAAAGATCATATTAATACTGCTTACATTAGGGCGGAGGGAAGTGATTGGACCTCCTCGGCAAAAGAGTCTCTGGAGGTACCAATCACAACGCACTTCTCCGGGAGTCAGCAAACACCTTCAACAAGGGTTCAACCAGAACCACCGCTGAACGCAGCTGACTATCGAAGCCAAATAGTAGACAAAAGAAGTTGAAAAGAAGTAAAGTTGTGTTCCTCCCAAAACCAGGCAGAAGAACACACGAGAATGCCAAGGATTTTAGACCTATAAGCCTTACCTCCTTTATGCTGAAGGTACTAGAAAGGCTAATAGATCTACACGTAAGAACAATAATGGCGGAGAAGTTATCGAAGTCCCATCATGCGTACATGAAGGGCCGATCAACCGAAACCGCCCTTCACGAGGTGATAAGTGTAATTGAAAAATCACTACATCACAAACAATACACCATGGCTGCATTTCTAGACATAGAGGCCGCCTTCAACAACATAGAAATAAATGCGATAACTAATTCTCTGGCACATGGTGGTATAGACGACACTATGTGCAGATGGATACTATCGATGCTTGAGAATAGGAAAATTATAGCTTCAAACGGCGCTGCAACACAAACAAGCTATGTGAGTAGACGAACGCCTCAAGGGGGGGTCCTCTCTCCGCTTCTATGGGTTGCAGCGCTGAACGAAATACTACTCCAACTAAACGGTGGAGGGGTGAAAGCAGTAGCGTATGCAGACGATATAGTGTTGTTGTTTTCAGGCATGTTTCCTTCAACAGTCAGCGAGATTATAGAAAGAGCACTTCGTAGGTTAAACCTATGGGCTAAAAACAATGGTCTAAGAGTTAACCCGAACAAAACAGAATTGATGCTATTCACTAGCAGAACCAAAATACCTCAGTTTCAACTTCCGGTACTAAACGGTACAACACTAACTCTATCCCCCACAGCTAAATACTTGGGGGTGGAGATAGACACCAAACTGTCCCGAAAAATAAATATAGAAAAAAGAATAAACAAAGCATACATGGCCTACTGTACTTGTAAGAAAATCGTCAACAAGAATTGGGGCCTTAAACCAAGTATAATCAAGTGGATGTATACGGCTGTCATAAGACCTATACTTACATATGGAGCTCTGGTATGGTGGCCAGCGCTAAACAAACAATACAATATTAGAAAATTAAATGGAATACAAAGAGCAGCATGTGCGGGTGTTACGGGTGCAATCAGGTCATGTCCGACTGATGCGCTCAATGTGATCCTGCATCAACTACCAATGGACATTTTTATTCACAAAACAGCAGCTATTGCGGCGATAAGAATAAAAGAATTGGGAGGTTGGAATCAGCAGAACTACGGACATAGTGTAATTCTAAACAAGTTCACTCTTAACAAATCAGACTACATTCTCCCAAAGCTGGATTTCAATAGACACTTCCAGGTGAGGATACCATCTAGACGAGAATGGAGAAGAGGTTCAATGGTAGAGGAAGATACCACCTCAATCTATACCGACGGGTTCAAACTGTACTGCGGAGTAGGCACGGGGGTATTCTCCGCTGATCTAGGCATATCTCTCTCTATACGTCTACCGAACTCGGCTAGCATCTTCCAAGCAGAAGTACTAGGCATAGAAAAAGCCTGCGAAGTTCTATTAGAAAACCACGGGAATATACATAAAGCAACTATATTTACGGACAGCCAGGCGGCCCTCCTGGCTTTGTCTTCACCCATGACAAATTCCAGTACAGTTCACAACTGCAAGAGAGCACTAAGCTCAATAAAAGACAAGCTCAAACTAAACTTGATCTGGGTTCCCGGCCACAGGAACATTTTCAGTAACGAAAAAGCAGACGAGTTGGCAAAGGCAGGAGCTTTCCTCAAAGAATCCGAAGCGGAGCTAATACCAAGCCCGCTAGGATCGATAAAAGGAGAGATCAATAGACAATTTCAGCAAATTGCAAACAACAGGTGGAAAAACATTACAAAATGCGTCATAACTAAACAATTATGGCCAACATATGACAGGAAAAGAACCAATGACTTATTAAATAGGTCAAGAAAAAGTATTTACAGAATAACAGCTACCACAACAGGGCACTGGCCATTTGGGGAACATGCGTCCAAAATGGGCTTGCCATACAACGACATCTGCCGTGGCTGCGGAGTAGCAGGGAACAAGGAAACAATCTTCCACTTTCTCTGCGAATGCTCAGCTCTAGCACAGATCCGACACAAAACACTCGGAATCCACCAAGCACCAAATCTTGAATGGATTTCCACCAAAAGCATATCGGACATAAGTAGTTTCATCGAAACCTCAAAATAGTTTGAGAGAGAAGGTGAAACGTAAGAGCAGATACAGGAGGTTCTACGAATAGTGTATCAAAATGGCACATCAAGTGCTAATTGAGCCCGATAGGGCTGCACTCCTACCTACCTACCTACCATATGGCTCAAGCACCTCACGACTTCCTTTCAAAGGTCAAATATCTTCTGGGTAGCCTAAGAACATACGTTTGAAGACGAGCTACAATGAGAAGGTGAAACATCCTTCGCACAGGATTGTACGCTGGATTTGGGACTCTCCACGTAAAAAAACGCCACCAATGAAAAACTATCAACTGCCTGAGAGACTCCCCTTTTGATGACGACGATTTGAGGGTATGCATCTGAAATGTCCGGTTCCCTATCACTGCCGTTCAAGGTTCTTGTGGCATTTACTACATTGGCCATTTAAAGGAGCGCAAGTTTGGTGTGGAATTCGTGGTGGGAGAGAGACTCCGTCGCCGAATACTATCATTCACTCCGGTGGATGAACGTCTACCCACAATCCGCATCAAAGCGAAGTTCTTCAACATATCGCTGATTTTCGCCCACGCCCCGACGGAAGAGAAGGACGATGTGACCAAAGATGCCTTCTATGAGCGCTTGGAGCGCACTTATAACACTTGTTAAAAAAACAACTTACATAACAAGTAACATCCCAGTAAAATTTAAAAAAGATGCAAAGTAATTCCAAATAATCACTTTAATAATATTTAAGAGTTCTTCATCAAACTTGAAAATTTATGTCGCTTATATGCCAACACGACACCCTAATGACCATAAAAGTAGTGAAAAAAGTGCTACACAGGGTTTGTCCGGAAAGTAATAGGACTGCTTTTCTTAGGTGTATTTCGGTGGCCCTTGGCATAGTAACAAACAACAAAACAACCTTTTGTTTCAATATACATAATTCATCAAAACAACCTTGAGTAGGAACAATTGAAATGCACTATCACTACAACAAAACAAACAAGTATCAAAGCAACATTGAGTTTGAATACCACAACATCCTTATCTTAAAACAAAGCAAATGTATCTAAGCAAACAACATACATATATGTAAACAATCCTAAACAAATAATATTATCAGTATCTAAACAAGCTATCAAATAGTAATGAGTAAACATACTAGTTAGTGTAAATAGAAGTAAGAACGATGTAAGAAGTTAGTCTTAAGAGTATTAATAAAGAGTACACATTTCGGTGCAGCACAAAATATATTCTTTTGACTCATTTTTACTTCGGGTAAAAATTAACTAAGACAAAGTTTTGAACTCAGACCGTCGACTAAGAATTCATTTAATCAAAACCTGAGGTTCATGACATTGGGATGGAGCACCTGGACATGCACAAGATGTGCGTGAAGATGGTCCCAAAAGTGCTTACTAACAACCAGAAATTGTGGCGAGTGGAAGAGTGCCAAGAAAATTGGAACATGTGTAAAAGTGACCCCCAACGCTTCCACAGCCGCATTACTACCCAGACTATCTACAATTGTTTAATAATATGACATAACATAAAGTGTAAAACAACATCTCGAAATTGAGCTGCAAAACTATCTATGCTACAATCGGACCACTCGATAGTTTAAAAAAAGTGCTATCGATAGAATCCATTGTTTTCTCCTTTAAATATATTTTTCGCTGGGTGAAATTAACCCTCTGCCTTCGAGAGGTGACTATCACTCACAATGGGGTGTGCTACCGCAACTCGGGAGGTGGCTACCGCTCACCACTTGGTTTGCTGCGGTAACTCGATACGCGGGACTTGTTTCCTTAGAAAATCACTTAAGTGGTGACGTAAATCTTTTTTTTTGGGTTTGGAGATTTGTTTAATAAATTCATATATCTTATATAAAACAACTAAGGAACAGATAAACGAACGGCCGCTGATCACTTACGATATTTGAAGACATTAGTCAAGCAATTGACTGCAAATTTCCACCGTCCGCGCGACCGGTCTTCGACGTCAAACCGCCGAATGATTACATACGCCTTTATGGAAAGCTGCGCTGAAAGCTTAGAATGCTACTAGCAAGAGTTAGAAAAGATTACAAAGTCTGATCCCGAAGAAATAAGCACGGCAGAAGACACCAAACAAATTTTTATTGTGACACTTGTCCCGACAAGCCGGGCATGCATCTCAGTAGTTATCTCAAATACCATACAACGCAAAATTAGGGTAACGTTTGAAAAATTATCATCTTAAATATGTGAAAATACATTTAAAAAAGGTTCGGAGTGCAAAGGATTAATATACCTTAGCTTTGTAAACTTCATTTTTATGAAACAATTTTTTTCTAAAACTAACTTTCTCTTCGACTGTAAATTTAAATGTGATTAACTCGTTTATATTCATTGTAGTCATACTAATGTGTCTAGGTATACGTATAAGTATGTATTAAGTACATTCAGCGCATATAACACCTATGTAGTTAAAGTATAAAAATAGTTAAATTTAAATTACAAATAAAAAAATCCATACTTACGAATTTGAAACCACATACGCACAATAAAGTCAAAAATATGATTTAGAGGCTGCTATCCCTGCAAGACACCTGTTGATTAAATCAACGGTTAATTCCCAACGGGGCTATAGAGAGATTTCCGTAAAATTTTCGATAAGTTTCTTAGACTCAATTGACAATTCTAATCAAAAGTAATCAAAACTTTTATTTTATTTAATTTATGGTTTTATGGTTAGTTTTATAATTTTTTGTAATCACTTGACATAATTACATTTGAATTACAAAAGAATTAATTTTCTTCCACATATATTAAGGTCTAACATTCACTACAGAAGCACCGTTACGTACGGTAGTTGACAATTTCTTGTTTAGTAATGTATTATTTTTTTCTACTTTAAGCAAATATCTTTGGTTTTGGAAATGCTATGTTAGTTTTGTTAACTTAACGGTTGTTTATATCACCTAAAATTAATCGAGAAAAATATAAGAATATATAAATATAATAATAATATATAATGTATATATACATATAAATGATCAGGATGACGGGACGAGCTGAAATCCCTCCGTCTGTGCGGGCTGTAACTTGAGTAAAAGTTGAGATATCGTGATGAAACTTGGTACATGTGTTGCTTGTTAGAAAAAAAAGGACGGGTTCGTAGATGAGCATTATCAATTAACTGCCACGCCCACAAAACGCCATAAAATTAAAAGCTAGTTGCAAGACTATGAAATGTTCGATTACGCCCGAATTTAGCCTTCCTTACTAGTTATTTTTCTAATTAACTATGCAAACTAAATGTTATAGTGGCGAAGTTTTTCCAAAAATTTGGAGTGCTTGCGATATCTGAATATTTCGTGACTGCGGGAAGTTATTTGGTTTTAAAAAAGCAAGTTTGCCGCAGCTAAACTCTTTTTCAGCAAATGGGAAAAACTTTCTGTAGCAAAAGTTATGTAAAATTGCCTGAACTATTTAAGAAATGAATCGATTTCTTGGTTTGTTACATTGAATTAAGATCCCCAAAGCTCCAAAGTAAATTGGTTTTCTTTTGTCTATTTGGGTTCTATAAACTCCGTATCGGTTTTGTCGGTCTAATCTTCTTTTACACAACAGGAAGTTAATTTTTAGAGCACGTCTTCCAATCGACTATAAAGAACTTGTATTTTGGGAGTTTCTGATTGAAATGCTATATTTGTTTTGTACACTATAGGTAGACTGTAATCATGAAAATTTAGATACATATGTGTACGTATGTGCATAATTCCAACGGCTATTAAAATTTATTGAAAATAGCACATATACGTAATACATTGTATTGCTCAAGAACATCTTTGACTGCAGATATAAACTATAGCCACCGAATTTTCGTGATTTTCAAAAATACATATTTTATATATACAGAAAATAAATGTTATAATATAATAAATTCGAGGAAATCTTAAAATCCGGGTATGAATCCGCACTACCTCTTGCAGGTTCAAAAAAATATCCGTAAATCTGACATCACTGCATAAATAATATAAACATTACATATACTTTTTGTATAAAATATTTTTATATGCATAATGATGTTACGATGTTTTAATACGAAGTTATATTTATTTTATAAAAATTACATACCAAAAATAACTCCTATTGACAGCAAAATTATAAAAGGTCTTCTTCGCCCCAAATTTAGATTACAGCGATCGCTAATCGAGCCTAAGAAAGGGCACGCAATGAACCCTATCAATGGTGATAAAGCCCATACTAAAGTCATATGTTGATGGTCTATACCAATTTTTAGCAGAGTTGGTGAAACGAAGGCAGTTTCAGCGGCATACGAGAACTCAATGCCCATAACAGCTGCAGAAATCCTTACGAACTCCATGCGAGTTTTATGTCTGTAAAATATTTTAAATAATATATTTGTATGTTAATAAAGGACTAAATTGGGAAAAAGTTAAATAAGAAATTCAAAGTCTGGAAACTATGTTTAGGTATTACCAAAATTTTATATTATACTAAAAGAGAATCCCTAACTTCGGGAGGAGCCGAATATTTGACACTCTCGCAATTTGCAAAGATCAAAGCCGGAGAAATATTTTCACGTATTTTCAAACATTATGAAACAACTAAGAAAGGGCTAGGATCAGGTGTAACCGAGCACTTTATATTCTAGACAACTTATGAAAATAAGTCTCCTAGTATTTAGTAGAAATTTGAGATAATTCGTGAACCGTTTTAATACATGTTCATAGTTAAACTGTAGCATATTATATCCAATATAATGCATGCACTTAATTTTGTTAAGGCATCTGAAACATATTAAACGATACATAGTGTACGCTAGAAATTCAACTGAGGTATTTTGGTCTGATTTTTCTTTATTTTATGCACAAGCGCACACTGTCATTAGTGAGAGAGGCTCTTAGAACGTTTTAAAAATATCCCATATGTTTACCGGTATATTCGTCATACAGTCAACCGAAAGTTCGGAAATCTCATTTGTCGTGGCCTAATCCTGCCAATCTACAATACCAAGCGATGGATTACTTATAATAAGCTTCATCAAGTTATGTCATTTTTATACTTTTGCAACCTGTTGCTACAGAATATGATAATTTTCTTCACCTAACGGTTGTATGTATCACACAAAACTAAGCGAGATAGATATAGGATTATAATGTATAAATCTATATAAAAGATCAGGATGACGAGAAAAGTTAAAATCAGGGTGACTTTCTGTCTGTGCGTCCGTCCGTGCAATCTGTAACTTGAGTAAAAACTGAGATCTCTTGGTATGCGGGTTTCTTGGTACAAAAAAATTTCGAGTTTGTAGACGGGCGTAATCGGACCACTGCCACGCCTGCCATTTACTGAAAACCTATTAAGTGTCATAATTAAGCACGAAATTGAGGTACAATACTGTTATTTGGCACAAGGGATCACAGTAGCAAGGAACACCTGTGGAAAAAAAAATTTGATTAAGGGGGAGTGGCCCCCTCTAATTGTTTGATGCACATATCTCCTAAACTACTTAAGCTAAAACAATCAAATTTTCTGATCGCAAATATTTTCAGTATTTCTACCGACCGTGTGAAAATGGATCGGAAGATAACTCCGCTGACACCCCATATAACGGTAAAGATGAAAACTACTAATAACTAAATAACTAATTACGCCAATAACCCTATATTTTACTTCCGAAATGGCATGAAATTATGCTTTATGAGAACTGTTGTGAACATTGAACGATGGGCGTGGCACTGTCCACTATTTGGTGAAATCACATACCTCGGGAACCTACAGGTTAATATGTTAGGTTCCTATTTCACAGTGTGAACCCACCAACTTCCCATATAACACAATTTTAAATTCCCTTTGATTCTTTCACTTCTCATTACTCAAATTAAGAAGTAAGTAATATAACGAGATAAAATTATTTTTAAAGTATGTACATATAGTATGCCACCTTATGACAAAAAATTCTCCAAATCCAACCAAAACCCCTAGGTACCGAATATGTGGACCTTAGTATCTATAGTTGACTTTTGGCATAAAAATGGGTTGAATTGGGTCAATAATTCTTTGACCTCCGGTATACCTTACCTATAAAGGTTTGCTATCTTCCATGTGATTTTATGTTGCACATATAAGCCAATATTTGAGTTATCTCAATGAAAATTACAGAACATGTTTGATGATAAAATTAGGCAGAAACTATAACCAGGATTTTCGAACATCCGGCTGACTTTGCTCCATATTATTGGTGATTGCATGCGAGGTGCTTTAATGAAACCCATCGAAAATTTTTTTAGTGTGTGTCATGATAATAGCTACTAGATGAAATCGGGTTGATTCTACTCCAATTCCCAAATAATACATATAACGATTTTCGTTTTTCTAACAAATCGTATGCCGAATTTGTCGGTGTATGAGTTATATCGACTTTATGTACATATATATATAATTGCTGAGATTTCGATCCTCTGGTTGACATTTAACATATTTAGGTATTTCCTTGGCTTTGATTCTTGCAAGAGTATAAAATGTTTGAACGCACCCGAACTTAGCTTTCTTACTTATTTTTTCAAGATTTCACCAGCAGGGAATGAGCGATAAACGAAAAAAGTAAAGAAAGACACTATGTCCTTCTCGATAAGTTTCATGTGTTAGAAACAATCGTGAGGTAAACAGGACTACTCGTAGAATATTCGTGCTCTTTAACACCCAAGTAAAATTAAGTTTAGTGTATTATTACTGCTATATTATAGACCGCACACCCACTTATTACAGTTTAATTATTATATCTAAATCGACCTCACTAATTCAGAGAGATACGAACTTAAATACAAGTATATATATGTGATGGAGGATGGGGTCATGTGTAGAAGTTCACGCAAGTGAGGAAAGTTCTCTGATCGCCATTCACTTGGGAGTGGCCAGAAACGATTCTTTTACATATGGCTCAAGCAGCTCACGACTTCCGGTCTTTGACCAAATATCCTCTGGGTAGCCTAAGAACATCCGTTTGAAGGCGAGCTAAATTGAGAAGGCGAAACATCCCCTACATAGGGTTTTGCGCTGGGTTTGGGACCCGCCACGTAAATAACACCCCGAATGAAAAGGAACAACAAGCCTCGGATGTGTGACCCCCCTTTTGATGACGACCATGGCAAACGAAATAAGGACTACGAATTGAGGGCATGCCCCTGGAATGTCCGGTCCCTTAATTGGGCAGGTGCCGCTGCCCAGCTGGTTGATGTCCTCGTTAGAGTGAAGGCTGACATCACCGCCGTCCAAGAAATGCGATGGACGGAACAAGGACAGCGACGAGTAGGTCCCTATGACATCTACTACAGTGCCCATAGAAAGGAGCGCAAGTTTGGTGTGGGATTCGTGGTGGGAGAGAGACTCCGTCGCCGAGTACTATCATTCACTTCGGTGAATGAACGTCTAGACACAATCCGCATCAAAGCGATGTTCTTCAACATATCGCTGATTTGCGCCCACGCCCCGACGGAAGAGAAGGACGATGTGAGCAAAGATGCCTTCTATGAGCGCTTGAGAGCTGCCCCCGCCACGATGTCAAAGTCGTGCTTGGTGACTTTAATACCAGGGTGGGTAAAGAAGGTATATTTGGCACTACGGTCGGTAAATTCAGCCTCCACAACGAAACATCCCCAAATGGATTGAGGCTGATCGAATTCGCCGGGGCCCGAAATATGGTTATCTGTGGTACTAGATTCCAGCAAATGAAAATTCATCAAGATACCTGGCTGTCTCCGGATCGAAAAGCCACCAACCAGATCGATCATGTTGTGATAGACGGAAGACACGTCTCCACTGTTCTAGACGTGCGTACACTCCAAGGTCCTAATATCGACTCGGACCACTACCTTGTTGCAGCCAATATTCGCAGCCGCCTCTGTGCAGCATAAAAGACACGTCAACAAACACAAAGAAGTTTCGACGTCGAGAAGCTGTAATCACAACAGATAGCCGAACGTAGAAAATCTCTGAGAGCACTCGCCAATAACTCGGTATAAGGGAACTGTGGGACGGCACTTCAGCTGCAACCAAAACCATTGGTTTTCGGAAAATGCAAAAGAACAGCTGATACGACGAGGAGTGCCGTGTTGCAGCGGAGAGAAAACAGGCTGCCTACCTCGCAACGATACGGTGGACCACAACACGTGCAGGATGGGATAGATACCGAGAGTTGAAGAGGGAAGCGAGACGCATTTGCAGACAGAAAAAGAAAGAGGCCGAAATGCGTGAGTAGAAAGAGCTTGATAGCTGGCCGACAGGGTAATGCCCGAAAATTCTACGAAAAGATGCGGGGGCTAACTGAAGGTTTCAAGACCGGAGCATACTCTTGTAGAACCTCCAATGGTGATCTAGCCACCGATGACCAGAGCATACTTAAATTATGAGGGGAACACTTCTCCAGCCTGCTGAATGGCAGTGAACGCACAACGCCAGGAGAAGGCGAACCCGATTCTCCAATCGATAACGATGGAGCCGACGTTCCATTGCCCGACCATGAAGAAGTTCGAATAGCAATTACCCCTTTGAAGAAAAACAAAGCGGCGGGGGCCAATGGATTACCGGCCTAGCTATTCAAACACGGCGGCGAAAAACTGATAAGGAGCATGAATAAGCTTCTTTGCAACATATGGTCGGACGAAAGCATGCCCAAGGATTGGAATTTAAGTGTGCTCTGCCCAATCCACAAAAAAGAGACCCCACAGTCTGCGCCAACTACTGTGGGATAAGCCTCCTCAACATCACATATAAGGTTCTATAGAGCGTATTGTGTGACACATTAAAGCCCACCGGCAACAAACTTATTGGAACTTATCAGTGTGGCTTTAAACCTGGCCAATCATTAACCGACCAGATATTCACCATGCGCCAAATTGACACACTCCACTTCTTCGTCGATTTCACAGCTGCTTTCGACAGCACGAAAAAGAGCTGCATTTATTTCGCGATATTTGAATTTGGTATCCCCGCTAAACTAATACGGCTGTGTAAACTGACGTTGAGAAACACCAAAAGCTCCGTCAGGATCGGGAAGGACCTCTCCGAGCCGTTCGATACCAAACGAGGTTTCAGACAAGGCGATTCCCTATCGTGCGACTTTTTCAATCTGCTTTTGGAGAAAATAGTTCGAGCCGCAGAACTTAATCGAGCTTGGCACGCACGTCACTGTTGACAGTAATAACTTTGAAGTTGTAGATAATTTCGTCTATTTAGGAACCAGCATTAAAACCACCAACAATGTCAGCCTGGAAATCCAACGCAGGATAACTCCTGCCAACAGGTGCTACTTTGGACTCTGTAGGCAATTGAGAAGTAAAGTCCTCTCTCTACGAAAAAAAACCAAACTCTATAAGTCACTCATAATTCCCGTCCTGCTATATGGTGCAGAAGCTTGGACGATGACAACAACTGATGAGTTGACGTTGCGAGTTTTCGAGAGAAAAATTCTGCGAAAGATTTACGGGCCTTTGCGCGTTGGCCACAGCGAATATCGCATTCGATGGAACGATGAGCTGTATGAGATATATGATGACATTGAGATAGTTCAGTGAATTAAAAGACAGCGGCTACCGTGGCTAGGTCGTGTTGACCGAATGGACGAAAACAATCCAGCTCTGAAAGTATTCGACGCAGTACCCGCTTGGATAAGCAGAGGACGAGGAAGTCCTCGAGTCCGTTGGAAGGACCAGGTGGAGAAGGACCTGGCTACGCTTGGAATATCCAATTGGTGACGCGTAGCGAAAAGAAGAAACGACTGGCACGCTGTTGTTAACTCGGCTATAATCGAGTAAGCGGTGTCTACGCCAATTAAGTAGAAGAAATGAGATGCAAACTCCACTTGGTCCTTCTTCTTCCTCTGCTTTCCCCGGCGGGTACTGCATCGAATACTTTCAGAGCTGGGGTATTTTCGTCCATCTCGACAACATGACCTAGCCAGCGTAGCCGCTGTCTTTTAATTCGCTGAACTACGTCAATGTCGTCGTATATCTCGTACAGCTCATCGTTCCATCGAATGCGATAATCGCGATGGCCAACGCGCAAAGGACCATAAATCTTTCGCAGAACCTTTCTCTCGAAAACTCATAACGTCGACTCATCGGTTGCTGTCATCGTCCAAGCCTCTGCACCATATAGCAGGTCGGGGATTATGAGCGACTTATAGAGTTTGGATCTTGTTCGTCGAGAGAGGACTTTACTTTTTAATTGCCTACTCAGTCCGAAGTAGCACCTGTTGGGAAGAGCAATCCTGCGTTGGATTGACTGTGCGATGACTGTTTGTTTGATGACAGGAGATATTTTGTCTTGCCCTCGTTCACTGCCAGACCCATTTTCTTTACTTCCTTGTCCAGCCGGAAGAAAGCAGAACTAATGCCGCGGGTGTTGATATCAATATGTTAACAATATATACGTTTGAATCTTTAAGATAAACGGTTTGTATGTTTGTTGTATACACAACGTATCGAATAACGAACGCGTATTTCGTTTTCCTTATTGTATTTTTGTTGTATACGCAATGTACGAACTAACGAGCGAGTGTTTCGTTTTCTTTATTCCTAATAGTTGTGCTATTAGTTTGTTTTGTTTTCTTTCTATTTTATTTATTGCTTCGAATTCCTAATAGTTGTGCTATTACTTTGTTCTTGTTTTTTTTTCTATTTTATTTATTGGTTCGCACTCGTTAGCTTATATCGGGTGATTTTTTTGAGGTTAGGATTTTCATGCATTAGTATTTGACAGATCACGTGGGATTTCAGACATGGTGTCAAAGAGAAAGATGCTCAGTATGCTTTGACATTTCATCATGAATAGACTTACTAACGAGCAACGCTTGCAAATCATTGAATTTTTATTACCAAAATCAGTGTTCGGTTCGAAATGTGTTTCGCGCTTTACGTCCGATTTATGGTCTACATAATCGACCAAGTGAGCAAACAATTAATGCGATTGTGACCAAGTTTCGCACTCAGTTTACTTTATTGGACATTAAACCAACCACACGAATGCGTACAGTGCGTACAGAAGAGAATATTGCGTCTGTTTCTGAGAGTGTGGCTGAAGACCGTGAAATGTCGATTCGTCGCCGTTCGCAGCAATTGGGTTTGTGTTATTCGACCACATGGAAGATTTTACGCAAAGATCTTGGTGTAAAACCGTATAAAATACAGCTCGTGCAAGAACTGAAGCCAGAACGATCTGCCACAACGTCGAATTTTCAGTGAATGGGCCCTAGAAAAGTTGGCAGAAAATCCGCTTTTTATCGACAAATTTTGTTCAGCGATGAGGCTCATTTCTGGTTGAATGGCTACGTAAATAAGCAAAATTGCCGCATTTGGGGTGAAGAGCAACCAGAAGCCGTTCAAGAACTGCCCATGCATCCCGAAAAATGCACTGTTTGGTGTGGTTTGTACGCTGGTGGAATCATTGGACCGTAGTTTTTCAAAGATGCTGTTGGACGCAACGTTACGGTGAATGGCAATCGCTATCGTTCGATGCTAACAAACTTTTTGTTGCCAAAAATGGAAGAACTGAACTTGGTTGACATGTGGTTTCAACAAGATGGCGCTACATGCCACACAGCTCGCGATTCTATGGCCATTTTGAGGGAAAACTTCGGAGAACAATTCATCTCAAGAAATGAACCCGTAAGTTGGCCACCAAGATCATGCGATTTAACGCCTTTAGACTATTTTTTGTGGGGCTACGTCAAGTCTAAAGTCTACAGAAATAAGCCAGCAACTATTCCAGCTTTGGAAGACAACATTTCCGAAGAAATTCGGGCTATTCCGGCCGAAATGCTCGAAAAAGTTGCCTTTCCGAAAATTAAGAACATTTAAAATGAAATTATCTTCAAAAAAGTAAATGTCATGAACCAATCTAACGTTTCAAATAAAGAACCGATGAGATTTTGCAAATTTTATGCGTTTTTTTTTTAAAAAAAGTTATCAAGCTCTTAAAAAATCACCCGATATATATCGAGTATAGGAGGGAAAGCTGACCAAATAATGGAAAGTCATTTTATTGGGAATAGGAGCTCTAGAAAGGGATCTAAACCAATTTTATTGATTTGGCCCCTTTCTTCGACAGCTTTTCTTAGAAAAATAGGAAGATTTCAAAAAAATAAAAAAAAAGACGTGTGGCACTCGGGGACTGCCGCGGTAAAGCTATTGCATAGCATTTTGGATCAACTTATGCAATTATAATTATTTATTTATTTTATTCATGCCGTATTTCTTTTTCTTTGATATTAATTCAAGTTACACTTTTTGAGCGTGGTGACCGATAAGAAAACAAATTTTTCTATTATTAAATAAATAAAAAGTTAATATTGTTTAAAATATTTTTATTATTTTACAATTCATGTGAGTTTTATTATCTTACATTAGCTGTTGGTTACACCACCAACAATGTCAGCCTGGAAATCCAACGCAGGATTGCTCTTGCCAACAGGTGCTACTTCGGACAGAGTAGGCAATTGAAAAGTAAAGTCCTCTCTCGACGAACAAAAGCTAAACTCTATAAGTCGCTCATAATTCCCTTCCTGCTATATGGTGCAGAGGCTTGGGCGATGACAACAACCGATGAGTCGGCGTTACGAGTTTTCGAGAGAAAAATTCTGCGAAAGATTTATGGCCCTTTGCGCATTGGCCACGGCGAATATCGCATTTGATGGAACGATGAGCTGTACGAGATATACGACGACATTGACATAGTTCAGCGAATTAGAAGACAGCGGCTACGCTGGCTAGGTCATGTTGTCCGGATGGATGAAAACACTTCAGCTCTGAGAGTATTCGACGCAGTACCCGCCGGGGGAAGCAGAGGAAGAGGAAGACCTCCAGTCCGTTGGAAGGACCAGGTGGAGAAGGACCTGGCTTCGCTTGGAATATCCAATTGGCGCCACATAGCGAAAAGAAGAAACGCCTGGCGCGCTGTTGTTAACTCTGCTATAATCGCGTAAGCGGTATCTACGCCAATTAAGAAGAAGAAGAAGCTGTTGGTTTTTCAGGATTATTTATCATTGAAACTGTAGGTTTATGATAACTGAAATTAGAAACATAAATTTGCGACTTAATATCCTCTAAATACCTAGAAAATACTGCGTCAATGATGGTCCCATATTTTGTTGTGGACTCTTGTGGATTATTCATTCATTTTCAAATTCAATGTTTTTGATAGAAAAGTTGTCAACCGCTCTGATTTTTTATCAGCGAAGTTAATGTTGAAATCGCCAGCCAAGATAAGTGGAAATTTATTACCATTTGCACCAATTTTCGACCCTTCTTCAGTGTAAAAGTGCGATGAATGCTCTACCTCGTCCAATTTTGGATTCGGAGAAATGTAAATTGCTACCACAACTATTTGTAGGCCATTTCTAAGTTTGCATAAGCACGCACAAATATCTCCAACAACTGAGCGCCTAACATTAACATCGCTAACGTATGCATTATTTATTTCAATATTCGGAGTCATAATATAAGTAATAGTATCACTTTCATTTTGGTAAATAGCTACCCCACCTTTTGAAACAGTATCTCGTTTGAATTGAACAATACAATTAAAATTAGGTATTTCAATCGGATTATCATGCGTCATGCAAATTTCGGTAAGAAGTAACATATTTGTTTGTCTCGTAACTGAATATTGTAAATCGTATTTATGACTATTTAGACTTTGGCAGTTGAAAGTCATTATT
This sequence comes from Bactrocera tryoni, assembly GCF_016617805.1. Lineage (NCBI taxonomy): Eukaryota > Metazoa > Arthropoda > Insecta > Diptera > Tephritidae > Bactrocera > Bactrocera tryoni. The sequence continues at coordinate 13,711,620 of NW_024396366.1, read as the reverse complement.
GAAATTCCATTTCTATTACTAATGAAATCTAATACACTTTGAGCTATCGCCTGAACACTATTTAAAGACAGTCTTTTGAATTTTTGCAACAAAAATGCAGTCGAAGCAGCTTGCTTTCGATTATGATAAAACTTGAATGTAGAATTATCGTTTTTTGTCGTGATATACAATTTTTCAATATTAGTCACCCGAGAGAGCGCAACATAAACGAGTTTCTGAGAATGTCCTTTACTATACTCATATACTATTCAAAAGTATTCGTCAAAAGTTCCACCTTGCAACTTATGTATAGTTAGAGCAAGAGCTGAAGTTAATGGAAAATGTTTGAGTTTGTAATTCATTGGGAACAGCGAGATTGCCAACTCTGTTTTGCACTGCTAGAGCGGTTTCTTTTTGCCTTTTTTCCTACCCACTTTATTTAAACCACAAAATTCCAGCCAAACTCTTATTAATGTGTTACTTTCATCAAATTCTAGATGTACCAATTTATCAACAGCACCATTGCACAAACCATCAGAAACGTCGATGTTAGTTGTAATAACATAATGCTTTCCAATGACAAAAGTAATGTGATAAGGCAGTCCTCCAGTGTCAATAACAGATTTTATATGTAATTTAAGTCTAAAATTAGCTTCTTTCTCAGCACTTTTAGCGCCAATAATGACGTCTACGGACATTGAAAGAACTTTGTTTTCACATTGGCTCAAAATCAAATTGTTTTAGGCGGCAACATCTTCATTTTTAAAAAATAAACGAACTCCATGAGGATATAATGTAGCAACATCCTCTCTTTTGAAAAATCTCGATTCAATAAGTTGAAACTCATGCTCATCTAGTACATCTCCATTACCTATTTTTGTGGTGAGTTGATAAAATTTTAATTTTCTCCATAAATGCGGTCCAATCATGCTCGTTCTGACTGTCTTGTAAATTGGTGTCGATCTTACTGGTGGCAATTGCCGTAAATCTCCGATAAAAATAATCTATACTTCCGAAATCTGTGTTTTTGCCTGTTATTTGTTTTAGACGATTATCAATTTTATGTAGAAGTTCTGCACTAACCATGCTAATTTCATCAATGATCAGTACTCCGACATATCTGAAGAGAGATCTATACAATTGCAACGTTTTTGATGACAGAGGCAAAAGTTTTGAAAGAGGAATTTTGAGCGCTGTATGAACAGCTGTACCGTCAATAGCTTTGCCGGTTGAAGCACATGTAATATAGGCATTGCAGTAACCATCATTATCAGTGAACCTATTGTAAATTTCCATAATCAGTTTGATAACGAATGATTTTCCCGTACCTGCTGGTCCCGTAAAAAAGTTTGAAATTTTGTATGAATGCATGCATAGTACTATTTACAGTCAATTTGGACTTGAACATTTAATAATTTTATTTGATTTTTACATAATATACTATACTAATAGTAGTAATAGAAATTGAATTTATCACAACAATAATAAATACATACATACATACACATGTATATCGGCTATCATATTAATCTTATTATTTGCTCATATGTATACGCATGTGCGCGTTCAGAAAATCAAATCATGATTTTATCACTTATATATATTACATTATTAATTAATCTGCTTGTTCATACATTCATATATACTTATATGTACATTAAGGTGGAGCGAAATGTATGGAGAAAAATGTTTTGTCTGTTTTTTAACGGCATAGCTATGAAAAGTTGCCTTTTAATATATAAAAAAAATATCAAAATATCAAACAGCTGGCTTAATGTTTTGAGGTGCCCCAGTACAGTCAAACATTTAAATAAAAAAATGCCATTCTAAGCATTTATTACGAAAAATATTCTCATAAAAAACTTTTTTTTGTATTGAAATGAGGCATTCGTTGACGTGATAGCAGTCTTGCCCTAATGAAGTCATCTCGTTTATTTTCCCCACAAACTGCGTTCGATGCTTCTGTTATCAACTTAATGCAGCGCTCCACAGCTTCGGTGTGGCATAGAAAATCTGTAATATCCTTACATGTACCAAGAACGGTTGACAATGTTTTGCAAGGTTTCATCAAACATTTTTAAAGTTAGATATGGATTAGTTATATCAGAGTCTTGCCACATAATAATCTCAGTGTAATCTTAGGCATCAAAGTTGAATGTAGGTACGTTAACGGCTCGAAGTCTTCGAGCTTTCTCTGATCTTGGTTTTACAATTCTTCGATATGCAAGATTTCTTAAAATCTCTCTGTCATCACCAAGCATGGCAATGAGAAGATTTTCTGGGTGACCAAAGTATCCATTTCGTTGGATTACCTTGTCAACGAGTACTTTCATATCGGAATTCAAATAACGACATAGATTAATGGTTTGCCATATGTTTTTGGCTCCGTTAATGTATGAAGAATTACGTTTTATTGTAAACCCCATTGGTCCATAAACTTTCATAACGTACGTGGCTTTTCTTCTGAGTCATTCTGAGTGGCATACAATTTTAGAATGATTAGCTGTTGTTAGTCATCTAGAATGGTTAAGGGCTCCAGCTTCCATATTAGCTAATCAGGAGAAAATATACAAGTACTGATAGCGGTCATTATAAATACCGGTCAGTATAAATACTTTTGGTCGGTATTAAGCTCTTCCCTAGTTATTTCATATTAATTCACTCACATTTACATTTTATAAATGTTCTAATATTTTCTTGGTATTTAACGTTGGTTTGACGGCCTTGATATGGTTTCATTAAGCTCCTGTATATTAGGGTGGGTCGATTCCGGACTTTTTCGATTCGGGATTTCTAATAGTGCGGAAAAGTTGCCTTAGTACTTCCTGATTTCAATGCAACTTTTTGTTTTGAGATCGGATTGCATCTTCAACCCCAACTCTGGCCTTGAAATTTCGGAAATTTGCCTAAAATCGTGAAATTGTCTACCTAGCGCAGGAAATCGCATCTCATGGCAAAATGTATAAAACAAAAGTTATTTGTTACGTCATTTGCTACCGAAATGGTATGTGATCACGGCCGTAGGACGAACCGTTCCCGAGATACGAGCGAAAAGGCGGCGCGCCACAGCGCAAGGTGAAAATTGTTGCAGCTAACCTGTATTGGTCACCCAGAACCCACCGCGTGGAGGTGGCTGCTCTTCGGGTTTCTCCCAAGCCCAACCCAACCAACCAACCATATATCAGGCTTGTTTTAGTCTGAATCTGTGTCAAATTTGTTGATAAAATCAGATTTTGAACTAAACTTTGGCACTTGTTGCCTAGATTTCAGTGTGGAGCGTAAAAAATTATCACGAGATTGGGGGCCAAAACCTTTAGAAGATGCCTCTGTCACCAGTTTGACGGTTCTCACGACTGCCACGGTGTGAGAGGGGAATTCACTAAATTTCCATACCTCTGCAGTGTCTACCGACAGCCCTTTTATGAGTTCTTAGTTAGAAACTGAACAAAGAACTGGTGAAACAGTCAAGGTAATAGTCTTCCAGTTAATCATATCGTAATAATTATTATATTTGAAATTCAGCTTTGGCACTTTAATACATCTAACCCTTCCATATACAGTGTCAGACTCTGCTTCTCTGGCTGCCAGAAGACGGTCAAGGGCCAACTTTCTGACTTCTATCCGTTCGTCAGTCATCATACTAAGGAGAATGTTTTCTGGAAGAGCAAAGAATGGATGAATCGACAACCTTGCGCAGTTTAGCAGGTAAGTATCTCGACCTTTGAATTGCAGCATAGAGATGGCGCGAGCCATCTTTGATTGAACTGTTGAACCTTATTGAGAACCACAAAGGTGTGTAAACTGTAAGTATGTACTTGACCAAAATCTTTATTTTCTTTGTTGGTTTGTCAGTAGAAATGTATAATCTCAGAATTCTATTTGCACAGGTGAGCCAGAGAGATTTGCACATGTTACCTGGATGCATCGACGCTAAATCTGAGAAACATTGACCGGAAATAACAGCTTCTGATATTTTATAGAGATAAGCTTGGTCTGTGCTAAGTTGGGTCGGATTAATAACCTCAGAAGGTAATTGGCAGGATGGAAAACTTTCAAATTTGACAACAGGCAACTTCTCACAATCAGGGAGCAGTTTACCTATGTCGCCAGAGAATTATTTGGACTCTTTGAGACACCATCTAAGTGTTCGAAAAGAGCACGAAATGGAAGTTCGTTGAAATGTAGAAGACAAACAACCCACTGTAAAGGCCTACCTATTCTCTCTTCTAGTTTCCGAATGATTCCACCTTTCCAACCTGTGTTCGTGTTGGTGCCATCAGCACCGACAACTTCTAGATGTTCCACATCAACTGAATTGTCTTGTAAATGTTGCCATATAGCTTGCGTCTCATCCTCAGCTGACCCGGAAGGAGAGGTGACGTTGCCAAAGTGTTCCTCTTTGACAGTGTCGCGGTAGTACTTTTCACCTTCGCTGACTTGTGTAAGTGTATTGTCTTTGCGGCGGTCAAAATACAGCCCATATACAGAGTTAATATTTTCGGTGTTTTGGAGCTTAACTCTAACACTTTTTTTGCCCGACTAATCTTGCATTTGTCAGTGACAAAGCTAGCCTGATCCTCTGTTATCAAACCTGCTTTTTTGGCACCCAGAAAAGCAGATAAAACATTCAAGGCCGCTGCTCTATCACTTACTCCAAATCTTTGGGCAGCTAAAGCAGTGTGTTCTAATACTATGTAGTGTGTTTTGTTTGGTTTTAGAGGATGGAAGAGAAAATTCATCATCAGCATCGTTTTTGGAAGAATCCATGTGCGACGCACCTACATTGTTGTCGTCTGTATGAGAGTCTGGCTGATCTGAATAGTCACGTGTTCTAGCTGATACTTTATCACTTAAATTAACTTTTTTCATTTACATATGTTCTGACTAAATAAATTTCTTAAGAGAAAAAATTAACTTTTTTCATTTACATATGTTCTGACTAAATAAATTTCTTAAGAGAAAAAATAGATATTATTATAAATAAATAAATAAAAATAAAGAAAAAACATAGCAATTTAGCTAATTTTTTCATGTAAATCACCAAAAATGGTGATGTTTTGAAATGATTGTATGGGGAACACCCCAGGGGGTCAAATTGGGATTTTTCAAAATTTGCCCCTTCCCAGAGGTTCGACCCAAATTGGGGGACATCAAAATTCGTTTCAGAGGTATGGTTCCTTCGGCAAAGTATCTTATTTTAATCCCTAGAATATGATTTTCATAGAGCAACGGGCGATTTTTTTGCCTCCCCACAAATCGACCCGGCCTAGTACACATGTGAATATGTCACCAACAAAAAATTGAAGCATTGTTCTCCAAAAACAACAATTGCTCAAATAGCAGAAGCATCAAAAGTCAATTTGGCAGCCGAATTGGCGAAGCCCAAATGTAGTAAATTTTAGAACAAAAACGATTTCATTCATAAACGCAGGCGCAAATTCTACAGGCGACCTCGCTTCATTCATGAAAACAGACGCCGTAACACCTCCCCGAGCATGCCTTTGCCTACAAGCGTCTTCTCACGACGATGGCAAAAGCTAAAAATCATAAATTGAACCACTTTCTGATGCTTCTTCACAGAAGGAAGTCAGAAAAGTGGCAACAACGGAGTTGTCGATTTATAATATTTGTCCATTCTAAAATATTTTTCCGTGACTAGCAAAAATCTGCGCCAATATGTATGCAAGCTCATGCATATGCATACATATTTACGCTAGTTTGTTGGCGAAGCTGTTACAGCGGCAAGAGAAGCGGTCAATAGCGGCCATTTGTTTATTTTTTTCGGCACACCTTGGATTTTCTGTCATCACACAAGTGCTGAACCAATGAGCGCGACAGATATTAGAATACACACGTTCTTAGGGACACAGGTATTGAGGCAGCTGCCCAACTACATAACTGTGTCCCTAAGAACGTGTGTATATTAATATTTGACAGATGTCGCTTGTAGTCTGTCGTGCTCAATGTGTTTAGCACTTGACTCTTTGACGAAACGCAAGCTTCGGCCACTGGTTGACAGTGACAACGCAGATGCGAAAGAAGCGTGCGACACTTGTTATTATGAATGTACATATGTACATATGTATATGGCTCGCATTTGCTTTCGTAAACATACAGACAAATGTGCCAAAGAAATAATATATGTACATATGCATGTGTCGTGGTGCGTGAGGTTTTTTCGTTACGGAATTTCTGGATTCGGTCTCCGCGCTCAAGGCCCGCGATAGAAGCCATGCAATAGCTTAATAAAAGCTTCCATAGTGCGTTAGAGAATAACATTAAAAATGTTCTCTCCAAATCGTAACTAGTTATCTGCAAAACTCTTCTATTGGGAGTGGAAACTGTTTCGAAAACCCTATTCTGAGAAAAACGCGTTTAAAGATTGGAGTTGGAGCGTTCCCGATTCTGTTCTCATTCTACAAGAAACTTTGTAGCGACCGTAATAATTTGAATTTCGATTTCAAAATTTGAGACAATGTTATGTGTATACTCGTACTATCCGAAAATGCAGCAAAAAAATCATTTTTTTTTTCGAAAATTTCACACTGAGGTGATCCCTTAACTGTTGACATTACCTAAAAGAACTCGCTAACCAAACTATTTTATGAATATAACTCATGTACTGAACGAGATATTCAGCACAAAGGCTGGCAGGGGATAAAATGGTGTGTTTCATATGAGTATTTTTTTTTTAAGCGCTGCCTCAGAGGGTTATTGAACTTCCAAAAGCTTTGTGGTATGAAATTAATATTTATTTATTTATATTTCTATATTCGTATAAACGTTTTTATAATTAACCAAATATGCTGTGTATAGTGAATAGGGGAAACTTTTACTTTACGTGCCTCTCTTTCTGAAATCAATCTTCCGATTAAAATACATATGTATCTACATACGTAAACACTAAGCCAATTAAGAGTAAATTTGAGTGCAACGTTAATAGTTGCTAACCGCAAAAAATGGAGCACTTATTATATAATAATAAATCATTTTATTCATAGCTAATATATCAACTTTACCTGTATATGTGTGAAAAATCTTGAGTAGCACTAATATTTCCACTAAAATTTTTATTCGCAGCATTCTTAAAAAATTCAAAAATGCTTGTCGAATCCCTTTCCCTTTGTGTTAAAATTAGTTCTTTAAAAGATTCACGCCAGTGATGCAGCCGACCAGAAAAACCCTCGTATTCATTTAATTTCTCCATTGTAATTAAAAAATTTGTAAAAGTTTTGTACAGCTTATAAACTCACATTCGATGCATACAAATTGAGAGGTTTTATTATATAAAAAATAACGAGTAAGGATAACAATATATGTACACAATTTATGTAACCAATAATATTTTGACTTAATACTAGTAATACACAGCACAATAACTATTTCGTTTCCTTGCTCAACTCTCAAAAAACTATTTCATGACCAACGAAACATAGTACGACTAGTCAAATATGTGCATATTTATATAAGCATGTGTCGCAATACGTGCATTTAAAATATGGAAATAAACATATAAGACCAATATTTCGTTACTACTTTCAAGCATGCGCGTTTGCGCTGTAGTGACGAAAAACTTTATACATACGAGAGAGCCCGATAAGAACGTAGACTTCATCATACAAATTTTGGCAAAATAGCGATTTATTCTTCAATATAGTCTCTCTTTATCTCGATACACTTGACAAGCGATGCTCTAATTTATTAAACCCATCTGAAGAAAACTTTTTCTGTATGTATGCAAAATAGAACACCGTGGCTGTCGTTTCAACTGTTCCTCATGTTCTTGGTTGTGTTTGGTTTCTAGTATATGTCAGTGGATTCACATTTTGTCTACGGCCATCAAACGATGCAGAATTCCTTTGCATTGAAGTATTTGGTATCGGCGCAGAATCTAACTGCGTGCATGCGCTCAATGCGTGATTTCCTTCCAAAAAGAACCGAATCATCAATCGATTTTTCCATTTTTATAAATTTTGCGTATACCTCTGTTTCTTTATATAGGAAAAACAAAAATACGAATCCAGTTATGTGAAATTTTAACAGCAATCTTCAACGAGAATGTATTATCGGGATGGTAAAATTATTTTGCGGGAAAGACTTAATCAGGCGGTGATGTTATTGGGCCACCCGCGTACAAAAGTACATCGTCAAAGCATTTAACTATGGGATTTCCATCGCGGATGATGAGGATGATAATATCTTTTGAAATATGTACCCTTTCTCAAATTATTAAAAATAAAATGCTTATAAAGTAAAAGAGAGAATTATAATGTTACCGGTTTTCAAAATTCAAATTCAACTCTCGCAACTAAGATGACATCTGTGTTTTATATGAAAATAAACAAAATTTTTCATTAATTACAACCTCTATTATTTAACGATGATTCTCAATCTTCCAAACCTTCTTTCCAAACAAACATCTAGTAACATAAAATAATCATATTGACACATTTTACCCCTATAATGTACTTAATCGAGATGGATAGAACGTTTTATGAGTTTTTGTCAATTACATATATGCGAACTGGTATATTCAAATTCAAATTCGTTAACATATTATATAAGCCGAGGACCCTAGATTCATTAAACGCATCATTACTGGTGACGAGACGTGGGTTTATAAATAAGACGTCCAAAAACTACCGAAAATGAGCAAAAACAAAAAAAAACTTGCAAGGCAGGTTAAAGATCGAGGTGATACTCATTCTTTTTTTTCATTACCATGATGTGGTTTACTACATAAAGCAAAACCGACACCATTAGAAATCAATGTTGATGGTGTTTTTAAAGGTCGAAAACTGAGTGAAGTGCTGATTTAAAATAATAAAAAATTAAATAAATAGTAATTAAGAATAACTGAAATTAAGAAAAAATTCACTTTAACTAACTTTTGTTTTTAAGCGTTGATGTGTGATTATAAAAATGAAATGAGATTTAAAACAAATAAAATGCGTTGAAGCCAAAAATTTTCATGAATAGTGATTAATTATTCAAAATTATATAATGTAAAAATAAAATAGAGCATTGGCGACACAAAAACTAGAATCCGATAAGAATATAATCGCATTTTGCATTAAAAAAATTGGGGTAATCAATAACCATTCAGTTAATTGCGAAAATATTTTAAACGCAATAAAATCTCTTCCGGTATTTTGTTTCTCATGTTTAGAAATAAAACTGAAGGTGCTGTTTTCGTCAAGAAATGGATTGATATGCATTTAACGATAGTATTCCAAGAATTCGACTTCTATTGCAAAAGTGGACAACATCTTGGACATTCTTGTCTCCTGGCTTGAGAGGACAATAAGGAACAAAGAGTTTGTACTAGTAATCTTCCTCGATATCGAGTGGATATTGAACAACATTTAAATATGTCTTAGATTAAACATCTCTTTTTCAAACATCTCTGCAATAGAACATTCGGGGCAGAATGGTTCCGAGCATAACGGAACTTGAGTAGGGGACCCTTCAAGGAGGTGTTCTCTCGCCACTTCTGTGGAGTATGATTGTCAACGATCTTCTAAAAACAGTTTGAGCAAGTCGGATACCGCGTGATTGCCTACCCGTACGTTGTAGTACTCGAGTGAAGGAAAATTTCTGAATACCGCGTACGAGCTAACTCAGAGGTACCTAAGTATCGTAAGCAACTGGACTGATGAAAACGGCATATCCATAAATCCTAGCAAGACTGATCTGATTTTATTCACAAGGAAGTGGAAAATGCTAGCAATGGACGAACGGCGCCTTCGGTTTGCTGACAGAGCTAAGCATCTAGGGCTCATCCTGGATGGAAACTTCTTTTGACAACCCAACATTGAGGAGAGAGCAAGGAAGATTTTAGTTAGCTTATACTACTGAAAGAAAGCTATTGGCAAAAGGTGGGGCTCTCACCAAAATTGGTTCTTTGAATACAGAATTTTTTAAGTGGAAAGTTGGGTATATTCCCTTCAATATGGAATCAGTCATTTAAAAGTTCTTTATATAAAAGTGTATTTAAGCCATAGGGTCAAACCACGTCAAGTGGTCCATGAAATTTTGCAAAATCACCGATTTTGAAAATTAGCAGTTCATTAGGAAGAGGACCAGACGCATACCCCGTGATATAAATATTTCGTCAAAATTCTTTTTTTTGTTAAATCTATTCAAAGTAGAATTTTAGAGCGCAATAAAATGTAAAATTATTTTCTCATAAACAACTAAATCGATGAAATTTTGTGAAGTCAAAGAAAAATGTTCGTGCTATTATATAAATATTTTTTCACGATCCATTTCTTGAAATAATAATATCTTACATAATTTTTTGTTAAACAATTGAAATTTTTCATGTGTTCTTCACGCCAAAAAAACTGAAAAGTATGTGACACAACGCCGAAAAGGCGCCCTAACTAAGCTGTAAATTGAGTTATAAAGCTGTGATTTGGTAAAAAGGAAAGGAAAAAGGAAGGGAGTGTCACCGCCCTCTAACAAGTTACTTGTACATATCTCTTAAACTACTACAACTACAACAACAAAATTTGCTAAGTTCAAATTTTGTAAGAAATTCTATACTGTCAATAAAAATGGATATATATACCTATATAGGTACTGTTCAAAATTACTAAAAGCGCTAAAACTCAATAACTAAATACTCCAGATACAAAAAATTTTACCGCCGAGATGGTATAAAAAATCTTTATGATAGTCGGTTTGAAAATTGGACGATGGACGTGGCAGCTTTTGGTGAAATTCCATAACTCGGGACAAAATTTAGAACGTGGCATTCTTCTTGCATTTATATGTCACGTTGTGCAAATGGACGAAATCGAACAAAAATTACGACTAGTTCCTACATAGCACAATTTTAGTTTCCACTTGATTCGTTCAGTTTCCAGTATATAAATCAAGAAGCGATTAATATGACAGGGTAAAACTTTTCACGAATAATGTATTTAGTGCCTGCCAAATTGTGACCAAAAATTGTTTAAGTCCAATAAAAACTGTTCAAGCCCCTAGGTACCGAATATTTAGACCCCGGTACTTACAGTTGACTTTGGATAGAACATTTCCCTCAATGTGTGATATATGTATATGTAACTAAAATCAAGGGATAATCCTTCCCTTATAATGGCTTGTCTGTATGCCAAAAATTGGATGAATCAGACAAATTCTTCCCTTAGCCCCCATATACTTAATATAAAGATTTTCGACCTTCAGGGGGACTTTGTACCACACATATCGGCCAATATGTGAGTTATTCCAATGAAAATAAAAGAGCGTCTTTTAATTAAAACAGAGCATCTTTGTGCCTAAAATAGATAAGTTTGAGCGAAAACTTGGCCTAGCTCTTATATAACTAATATCAGGATTTTCGAAAATCCGGCTGACTTCACTCTATATGATTGGTTTTGCACCTTAACCCTAGAACACACACCCTGGTACAAATGTATCCACTTTCAACTTTGAAGTGTTGTAACTTTTGAACCGCTATACTTCTATACCGCTTCGGATCTAGGAAGATTATTTAGCTTTGAGTTCAAATTCAAAATTTGAACCAGATCGGACCATTGGTTCAGGAGCTACAGCCCTCCAAACACATTATATACGTAAACACACACCCGGGATACGTTTGTACCCCAATAGTAAAAATCCTCCTCAAAACAAAACATTTTTTATATTATTTTTTTATTTGAAAAATTAAAAATATTCATTTCACACATTATATTATTGACTTTTATTATAAAAATTATAAAAATGCATCTTATATCTAAGGAAAATCATGGCAAATAGAGCAATTTGTTGATTTGACCGAATGTTCAAGACACATTGGCTTCTTACATTTGGCGCACAACTTTCTGGTTTTTCTACGGCGTTTTTCCTCTTGCGCGTAACATAAATAGCAAGATCCGGACACAGGTTTTGGCGTGCGCGCTGCGGCAGATATTGATGCTGCTGTTGACACCATTGATTCCACCGGTCGGTTGAAATATGCTTCAATAGCAATTTTAGTCGAAAAATTTCGCGTCACTTGACGATTTATGGCTCTGGCTTCAATAATGGGCATACACAATGCTTCAGCCAAGCTGCGCAGGATCTGCTTTCGCTTGTTGTTTGTTCTCCAAGGCAACATAGGGTTATTCAAATCGTAGACAATGTAGGCTGCAAGAGCTGTAATGTCCAACATGTTGAAGAACTTCGCTAGTGGCCATCGTTTTGTTTGTCTTTGTGTTAGATATTCCGCAAACATTTGGTTGATTCGATCAACACCACCTTTGGTACGATTATAATATTCAATTATTTCAGGTTTCCCACTGTAAGCTATTTCAGCATTATTATGCATGGTCGAAAGCAAAATTACTGCTTTATTTTTTTTGGGAACATAAGAGCACATTGTCACATTATTTTTGAAGCCAAATGTCGTTGAACTAATTCTCCTGTTTTTGTTCTGCTTCATTTCTCGAGGAATATATGATATGCTTTTGCGCAAAGTTCCAAAGATCGTGAGTTTCCATGTGAGAAGCAGTTCTGTAACTGGCAAGGTCGTAAACAAATTGTCCATTGTAATGTTTCGGCCACTTCCTTGGTATTTGGCAGACAAATCCTTCACCACTCGTTCGCCTTGGTTCGTTTCCCTACCAGTTTCTGCTTGGCAAGTATATATTTGTCCATGCAGTGGATATGCATTTGTGGCATCGCAAATCCACCAAACCTTGACACCATATTTAGCAGGTTTTGACGGTATGTACTGCGTAAACCGTGTGCGTCCACGGTAAGGAAATAATTGTTCATCAATTGTCAAGCATGAGCTGGGCTTGTAATGTGCAGCAAGATTATTGTTCATCATCGTCCACAACTCACTGATCGGTGCTGCTTTATCAGTTAGTAAGCGTGTTACACGAGTGTTTTTATCGTCAAATCTTAGGAACCGCAATATCGAACAGAAACGGTAGACTCCCATTGTGGCGCGATATAAGGGATAGTTTTTGACGCTCCATAAATCTCGAACATGTTCTCCATTACTATGGTTCGCAGCAGTCATAATAAGTATGCCAAAAAATGCATACAGCTCTGTAATTGACACAGGCGTCCATGACTTAGGAGTTGTGTTTGGATGCGCATTGTTGTAAGCATTATAAGTTTCTTTTGCTAACTTATTTGTGTGGCGCATAATTATATCAGCCATTTCAACGTTCATGAAACATTTGAATGTTTGCTCTATTGACAACATTTCAGTGCATCTAGCTGGTCCAGAACGTTCTCTTATAATATTTTGTCTGAGTACCTGACGACTTACATTTGGTTCTTTCATCCACAATCAGTTAATACTTCTGCGGCACTTTGCGAAACTTCAGCATCGTCATCAGCAATTTCAATGTCATTGATTTGAATTTCTTCTTCATCTTCTGAGTCAAAGTCATAGGGAGCGTCATCGTCACAAATTTCATCAAATAAATATTGTATATTGTATTTATATATTCTCGCTGTTCCTCAGTTAGCCTGCATAATAAAAAAAATAGTATATGTTTACATTGTTGCTTATTTTACATTTTTTACCTTCTATATGCTGCACTTGATAAGTATTCGTTTCTTCTTGGAGTCATTTCGTATCCAGTTATTTATAGTTTCAGTTATATTTATTTTCACTTATATTTTCACTTCTTACACTTTTGAGCACCAAAACAATAATGAAAATATCAACAGGCAGCATTTATAACAACACCTCGTGTGAAAACAACCCTTGCAGCTGCATATAAAATACAAAAACCAGTTATACCAGTGTATTTGCTACCTACGTACCCATACTTTGCACGACCTTTTTGCACATATCTTTTGAACCAGGTAGAATATTTCAATGAAATAAAAACCAAAATGTGTATTCGTTGCTAATCTACAAGTATATTATTATAAATTATATTATTTTGTTTTGCATTTATCAGGACAACAACAAAAACAAAAATCCACTGTTGCATGTCCTGACTTTATTTGCCCATATCGCTGGAACCAGTAGGAATATTCGAATGAAACAAAAGACAAAATACTTGTTATATATTAAAATATACATTTCAAAAAAAAATCATAGAAATCGGTTGAATAAGCATTACAAAAACCGCAAAATAAGGTCCCGGGTACAAACGTATCCCGGGTGTGTGTTTACGTGGCATTTTCTGGGTGTGTGCTCTAGGGTTAAAGTATTTCCCTGGCTTTGATTCTTGTAAGTTGCAAGAGTATAAAATGTTCGGTTCTCCCGAACTTAGCCCTTCCTTACTAGTTTAAATTTATAACTCACACACTGAACGACATATTCGTTTAACTGGTTAGAAAAACGAATATGATAATACAAGTATGTATTATAGTAGTATGTAGATTTTATCTATTATTATTATATATATCGGGTGATTTTTAAGAGCTTGATAACTTTTTTTTAAAAAAAAACGCATATAAATTTGCAAAATCTCATCGGTTCTTTATTTTGAAACGTTAGATTGGTTCATGACATTTACTTTTTTGAAGATAATTTCATTTAAATGTTGACCGCGGCTGCGTCTTAGGTGGTCCATTCGGAAAGAAGTCCAATTTTGGGCAACTTTTTCGAGCATTTCGGCCGGAATAGCCCGAATTTCTTCGGAAATGTTGTCTTCCAAAGCTGGAATAGTTGCTGGCTTATTTCTGTAGACTTTAGACTTGACGTAGCCCCACAAAAAATAGTCTAAAGGCGTTAAATCGCATGATCTTGGTGGCCAACTGCCCATGCATCCCGAAAAATGCACTGTTTGGTGTGGTTTGTACGCTGGTGGAATCATTGGACCGTATTTTTTCAAAGATGCTGTTGGACGCAACGAGCGATGCTAACAAACTTTTTGTTGCCAAAAATGGAAGAACTGAACTTGGTTGACATGTGGTTTCAACAAGATGGCGCTACATGCCACACAGCTCGCGATTCTATGGCCATTTTGAGGGAAAACTTCGGAGAACAATTCATCTCAAGAAATGGACCCGTAAGTTGGCTGACCAAGATCATGCGATTTAACGCCTTTAGACTATTTTTGTGTTGGGGCTACGTCAGGAGTCTAAAGTCTACAGAAATAAGCCCAGCAACTATTCCAGCTTTGGAAGACAACATTTCCGAAGAAATTACAATTTCAACTTCCGGCCGAAATGCTCGAAAAAAGTTGCCCAAAATTGGACTTTCCGAATGGACCACCTAAGACATGCAGCCGCGGTCAACATTTAAATGAAATTATCTTCAAAAAGTAAATGTCATGAACCAATCTAACGTTTCAAATAAAGAACCGATGAGATTTTGCAAATTTTATGCGTTTGTTTTTTAAAAAAAGTTATAAAGCTCTTAAAAAATCACCCGATATGTATACCACTATCTAACTATATGGAATCAAAACGATAGTCAGATACATCTTTCACCACTTATTTTGCGGCATAAAATAAATACGGTGTTTCCTCATTATACTAAAATATTTATAATAGTTATATGGGGTCTAAGGTAAACATTGACCCGATTCAACCCATTCTCGACACTCTGACATACTATTCGGTAAAAGGTCAACCAAAAGCATTGCGTCTGCAGATCCAGTACCTAGGGACTTGAATAATTTTGATTCGATTGGCATAAGTTTTTGGTCATGAGGTAGCATACTGCAAAGGCACTATTCGGTAAACGATTTATCCTGTTATGTTAATTGGTGGTTTATTTATAAACTGAGATGTGAAAGAATCAGAAAGAATTCAAAATTGTTTATATCCAAAAGAAGGCGTGTTTGTGATCCGATTTTTCACACTGAAACGTAGGAATATTACAAGATTCTTATGTACCGAATATGGGTGACTTCGGTCGAGCAGATTCCGAGATATATGATTTGACACCAGCTCCTATTAAGCTCTCTTTTGCCACCCTGGACGTAAATTTTGATGTCACTGACGAGTTTTAGCTTTCAACAAAACCGTTATATATGGTGTGAGTGGGGTTATCTGATATCACTTTTTTCCACACTGTCGTATGAAGGGTTAGAATAAATTGTCCTGCGCAAATTTGAGTGATATAACTTTATTGATTTGCAAGATATATACATAGATTAAATGTATTAGAGCCGTACCTCGCCCACTTTTTAAAGACATTCATTCGTAGTGCCAAATTTAGGCTCTGTATCTCAGCTGCACACTGACTAGTTCCTTCAAATGAGTCCTGGCAGTTGTCCGGCCACTCTTCACTACTTTTACGAATTAGACCAAGCGAGGCGGGGTTTTGGAATATTAGTTTCCTAAGCTGTGCCACCTCGTTGGTGTTAAAATCCACTACACAAGTTTTAACAGGATACTCGCTCGGTCCTGCGTACCAACTTCTTGTAGTCTCTTAGAAGTTTTTTATATTTATTCCAACAGTCCTCGCTTTTTGCTAGCTTGGCCTTTACGCATTCGTAAATACAGTAACGTCCTTTTCAAGCTCTACACGTGTGTTATACACGCAAGGTCTAAGTCTCTCTAGAGATCCCAGTTTGTATTCCTGGCATTTCTCCTAACCTCGTTTCTGGTCCTTGCTTCCGATGTAATGGAGAAGTAGATGTATCCATGGTCAGATAACGACGTTTAGCACTCTCCAGTTTTCAACCAATGTACCCCGAGATCTTTTTCAACTTCACCCGTCTCCAATCTGTTTTTGTTACCATCCGGGAAGTGGCGCTCTTTGGGGCGAAGGAATACACTTCCATCCCTCCACGAACCTCAGCCGCCTTATTGATCTGGCGGATTTAGCTTTGGCCTCCTTCTTCGTTGATAGATTTTGCAAGGCTTAACACCATCCAGCCGTTGGATGGCTCGTAAAGATTTTTTCGTTGCAGCAGGAGAGCATGTACCTTCTCTTTGGGCACCTATAGAATACTGCTGCGATTTATTACCTGCAGTGTCGCTCCTTTCCCAGGATTGGAAGTGTTCTGACCGCTTCCCTTACCCATGTTAGCGTCGGGTAGTCGTAACATTTTAAAATTTTGACACCGCTATACCATCCTGCTCTATGAAATTGGCATGGTTGAGGGCTTCCAATAGCTAAATTTCCACCATTTTCCACTGCTGCTGTGACATTTGTCTCAACGGGTTACTGTGGTTTATGAGCGCGACGGTCAAATGTCGGTTTGCAATCTCTTTTTATTTATCCCATTTTCTTCCGTTATTCACAGTTGTTTTTTTTATTACCCAGAGCATCTAAAACTACATCACACAATTGTTATTTTTATAGTGCACATTTTTATACTCTTGCAACCAGTACAGAAAGTCAAAAAGAGTATTATAGTTTTATTCACCTAACGGTTGTACGTATCACCTAAACCTAAGCGAGATAGATTTAGGGTTAAAAGCGTTTGAAAAACTACGCTACTCTCGTAGCATTTCATTTTACTCTTGCTACCGCTCTCACTTTGTTGGGAGCCATAGCATATCCTTAGCATAACAATGTAAAGTATGTGCTCTACTCCGCTCCGGGTTTTGTTAGGTAAAAAACTATAGCTGGAGCGTGAGCAAAAAATTTAATTCTGCGCTATGCTCTGGCGTAGCGGTAGCAAAAAATTGGGAGCGGTAGCACAGCGGAGTTAATGAAAATTTTCATGTGCTACAGCTCCCGCATGTGTTTGTTGGTTGTTGTTGTTTTTTTTCTTTTTTGCTACTTTCTGTCATTTACAAGAATGGTACAAGTTGGTATATAAAAGAAAGTCGTTTATAACTCAAGAACGGCTGAACCGATTTGGCTTAAAATTGGTGGGGATGTAGCATAGAAGCAGGATAAGGACATAGGATCTATCTCTTTATGCTAAAATTCAATACAACTCATAAATACAAAAATTATATTTCAAATCATAAGCATTTGTTCAAAATTTAGGTAAGAATCATTTGAAAATTTTAGTAATTCAAAAATAGAAAGAAATACATAAGTAAGAATTTTCATATCCAAACATGCTTAGTATATGGGTTATACTGATTTTGCTCCTTACCCAGGTAGTTTTTTTTTAAGACGAACCTGTCCGATATACAGTCAAACCTGTATAAGCGAGAGTTCAAGGGAGCACAATTTTATTCTCGCTTATAGAGGTTTCTCACTAACCCGAGTGCGATAAATTAAATACAAATAAAATCTATTGAGAAGAAAACAATACAAAATCAATGATAAGAAGTTCCACGAAATTAAGAATGGGTAATAAAAAAGCAGATGTTAAATTTGTTATTTGTTTTGTCATTTGTTACTGTATATATGTATCTTCTATGTATGTATGCATTTTTATTGTAGCTATAGTTCCTCATATATAATATTCATAAATAAATAAGGCTCGACTGTCGCTTATAGAGGTATAGATAAGTAGCAGTCTCACTTACGGAGGTCTATGAGGCAAAAACGACTATCTCTTACAGAGGTTTTTGTTTCTCACTATTAGAGGTTTAGGAAGCTTAAAATGACGGGTCCTAGCTATTACTCTCACTTATAGAGTTTTCTCACTTATCCAGGTTTGACTGTATTTAATATCACAACAAAAAATGGCATTGAAATTTTCATCGTCAAGGCAATGCAGATACTTTGCTGGATTATTGGTCAAGGACGCAAATGCATTCATAACAAATCAAACGCGATATCTAACATAAAGATATAGCGGAATAATTGGAGTGTTGATAAAAAGGTTTATTATAATTTTAGATATACAGAAATCTTTTCGATTCTTTGCAATTTACATTGAAGTATGTATATGTGTACAAATATTTTCTGTTATGTCGAAAAGGTCGATTTGCTTTGAGTACTCAATGTGCGATGCCATAAAATACCTCTGATCTGTAGGAATTTAAAGATAAAAAATCAGGATTGTAGTGTATTTTCTCTGGAAAATTTTTACATGCCTCGGTCCAGTTCTTAATGTTAATATTTAGGGCTAAAATTTTCAGGGAATTTTTTTTTTGGGGTATTTCCAAGGAAATTTCGTGACGGGACTGAAAAAAATTAATAGTTAAAAAAAAACACCCTAATGTATATAAAAAGGGGGAAAGTATATCTAGTTAAAATTAATTTCAAAAATTCATAGTAATTGAGTATTGTAATACATTTGGAATAGATAATGTTCTTGGTAATATAAAAATGGTAAATATTTTACATAATAAAAAAAAATTTTATACTTTATTCAATTATTATCTAATTGACTTTATTAATATATTTCTTAAAATATTTGATTTTAGATTTATAAAGTCACTTGACGCAACAAGTGCCAAAATGATTTGCATAACTTTTTTTGTTTGAATTATTCAATTAATTCAAATATTATGACAGAAAATAGCAAAATAGCAAAAAAGAAAAAAAAAAAAAACAACAAACACATGCGGGAGCTGTAGCACATGAAAATTTTCATTAGCTCCGCTGTGCTACCGCTCCCAATTTTTTGCTACCGCTACGCCAGAGCATAGCGCAGAATTTAATTTTTTGCTCCCGCTCCAGCTATACTTTTTTACCTAACAAAACTCGGAGCAGAGTAAAGCACATACTTTACATTGTTATGCTAAGGCTATGCTATGGCTCCCAACAAAGTGAGAGCGGTAGCGATAGCATAGCAATAATTTTAGAAATTTTGCTGCTACGGAGTAGTAAATGAGAACCCTATGGCCCTATGCCATACACATAAAAAAAATAAAAACTCAAAAATTGTTTTTAAAAGCTTAAGAGCTTCTTTATTAATTGGGAGGTGACTTAAGACTGACTTTTCATTTTATTCTCCGCAGGAAAGAAACTAAATTTTCTGTTCAAATATGAACCAAAAACTGCCTATAAAGCAGTTTTGCCTTAGCTATCAAAATTTTTCTGTTGAGATGTTATTGTAAGTGTTGTTTTGCCAAACTAAATCTTCTGTTGAAATATGAACCAAAACTGCCAACAAAGCAGTTTTGCATAGCAAAGCTATCTAAATTCTTTCTGTGGAAATGTTGTTGTGAGTGTTGTTTTTGCCGTAGCCGCACTTAGAGTATTTGAGCATTAAGCAAAATACTGTATGTATGACAGAATACGTCACTGCCCTTCCCTTAAAGAGAAGCCTATACTTGGGCTGGGATAGATGGGTACAATGTGGCAATGGTGCCTCTTCTAATTCAATTTCCTGCGGTATATTCTGATTTTGTTTTCTTAATTTTGCATATAGCTTTACAAATGGATTTTGAGTAACATATTTTGAGTATAAAAATAATAAAATAAGTGCGGTGGTTATAATAATTATTTGTATATAAAGTGTAGTGTTGTTTTGTGAAATGAGTTCGACAATATCATTGTGTTGTACAGTTTTGATTTTTGTTATGTTTATCGGTGTTTATAATGGGGTTAAGTCTATTTCTGGACTTAAAAGGTTTTCACTTAGGATTATGTTATTAATTTCTATTTTGCATTGCGTCACCCTTATCAATTTGTGTCCTTCTATTTCTGTATTATTGTTTTAATTTTGACAGTTTTGTTTGAGACTGGTTTTGGTTAAATTCCAAGTAATGATTATATTAGGCTCTATGTATTTTATTATATCTCTTGTGTTTACTGACTTGAAGTTACAAATTGGATTTAAACGTTTGATAATATTGGTGACGCATTCGTTGTTTATTTCTTTGTTTTCATTATTATAGACTTTATTCATTCTTTCAAAATAGGATTGAGTCTGTATATTCTAGCTGATAGCCGTTGGGGTCTGGGTAGGGGATTATTTTAAGTGTGTTTGTTAGTAAATAGTTAGTAGGTATGTGCGATATAGTTAATAATTGATTATCATTGTAATTTATCCAAGTGGATGTTTTAATGCCTAAAATTTTTTTTTTCTGTCAACGTTTTCGAGTTTGTCATAATTCAATAGTTTGGGGTTAAACAGTCCTAGTCTAGAGAGTTGCATTCCCATTTCTATGTCTTCTATGTGGTCCAAAAATTGCATTAGTTCGTATAAAAGGGCGTTAATTTTGTTCTGAGTGTCATTAGTGTTTTCCATGTTTTGCATTCCAGTGTTTATTAGTTGTATGGCGTCGTTTAATTCCTGTACCCTCACCGAGTCGTGCGTCCTTGCCTCTAATTTTTTTCGTATCTCTGAGCGATCGTTATCGTCAAGTGTTCCAAAAAGGTATCTCAAAGATGAGCCAACAATGTTAAAAAGTCCACGTTTCTCCCTGCTCTTGTGGTGTAAGTTTATCCCATTGGTATAAAAATTTGATATGTGGTGCATGGTAACCGCCACGCAGCTTCTCTTCAAATTAATCTGTTACCTGGTTTATTTTTGTCAAGTTGATGGTTAAGCAATGGTGTTCAAAGGATGATGGTATCTGGATTAGTTGGTCCGAAAAAAGGAGATATCCGTTGCTGGTGGTAATGTCATTTATTTGGATTTGTTGTGTGTGGCCTGTGCCAGTAAAAATGAGCAGCAATGCTACTGTGCACCAAATACCTGTGGAGTTGGGATCTGATTAATTTTCTTACGTTTTTTAAATTGTGTTTTGTAATAATGGGTAACTCTGTTTCTGTTAGTGATCTTGTAATGATCAGCGCCTGTTTGTTCTACAATTTTGTTTGGTTTAAATAGATCTTCTAATTTTCCTTTCTGTAAGGGGCCCTTTCTGTATCTGGTGTCAACTTCATATTCTTGTCTGTCAATGTTAATTTTGTTTATCTTATTTTCTTTGTTTTCCTGAATGTCAAGTATTGGGTGGCCATCGTAAAGAAATATGTGTACCGGGGTTCGTCCAGTGGTGTCATGTTTGGTTTTGTGATTGTATATATAAAGAATTGTTTCCATCTTGCTCAACTTGGCTTCGTCATTGTCAGATATATTAATTATGCGGATCTTTACATTAATTGTTTTATGTAGTCTTTCTATGTCTGCTATCCCTGTCTTTGTCGTGTGGAGCTGTAAATCAACCTTCTCACTCTCAAGCCATCGTTGGTTAAATATGCGCATAAGTGCATTTTTACATTCCATCCAGTCCTTCGTCCTTATCTGTTCCAATGTAGCGAACTTCGAATAAATGTCCATGCAGCCCAAATAATGTTTGCCTTCGGATGAATAAATATCTATCATGAATTTATCGCGGCAATGTTCTGGTTTAGGTGTAGTTTTCATTGGCATGTTTGTGTTACGGTGTTCTGTCTTTGCCAAATTGCAAGTGTGGCATTCATTTATAATGTTTTGGATAAGTAATTGATTGTTAGGGAAATAGTAAGTTTCACCGAAAAGTTTAGTGGTTTTCTGAATTCCGGGGTGTAGAAGTCAGGACCAGTTCCTTGAATTCTGCGTAAGTAGGTACGTTTTTCAACAAAATCAGGCTGCGAAGAATTTTTGTATAATTCTTGTTTATGATCTCCCTGTGTGCGGTTTGAGTGATTTCGAAATCTGCGTCGCTTTCGATATACAACGCGCTACTCTTACCACAAAAATAGTTTATCAAATACTCTTTAGCTTTTTCTTCGGTCATAGTGTCATAAAAGATTTCAGTTATGTGTTTTTTGAAATATTTTGTAGTTTTGATGTTTGGTGAGCCTTTAGAAAATATTACTTGTCAGTTGAATACGTTAATTGGTTTTTGTGTTATAAAAATCAAGTCACTGTTGTCTTTTTCTGCACTGTGCTGGGTCTGTTCACTAAAATATGTCTCCTCCAGTTTTACTCGAGACAAAGCGTGCGCCACATGGTTTTCTTTTCCTTTTATGTATTTGATGTCAAAATCGTACTCGGACAGTTTGACCCTCCATCGGGTTAGCTTTGAATTTGGCTCTTTAATGCGGTATAACCAGCTTAGAGGCTGGTGATCACTAGATGTTTCAAAGTGTCTTCCCAGTAGGTAGTGACGAAAAGTTTTTGTGGCCCATACAATTGCCAATAGTTCCTTTTCAATTGTGCTGTAATTGATTTCGTGTTCGTTAAGAGTTCTACTAATGTAGCTTATTGGATGTCCGTCTTGTGAGAGTACCGCTCCCAAAGCAAGATTACTATCGTCTGTGGCGAGAATAAATTTTTTCGAAAAATCGGGTACCTTAAGGATAGAATCCTCTGAAATCAAACATTTTAATTTTTTAAATGCAGAGACATATTCCGGGTTGAAAACGTCGAGCTTTGTGTCTTTTTTCAAACACCTAGTCATGGGTTTGTCTATGTCTGCAAAATTCGGAATGAATTTGCGGTAATACCCTGTAAGTCCCAGGAAAGCTTTTATTTCCTTTGATTTTGTGGGGATTGGGTATTTTTGTATGGCTTTAATTTTCTCGGGGTTAGGTTTTATGCCGTCTGGTGTCAGAATGTGTCCCAAAAATTTTGTTTCTTATTTTAAAAACTCACATTTGTCGAGTTGTAGCTTCAAGTTAGCTTCAGTTAGTTTTTCAAAAACCAACTCAAGTGAACTCAAATGTTTGTCGAGGGATCCTGAAAAGACTATTATGTCGTCTAAGTATACGAGACAGTGTTTATTTAAAAGTGGGCATAAAATGTCATTCATGCAACGTTGAAAGGTGGATGGCGCATTTTTAAGTCCGAATGGCATACGCAAATACTCGTAATGGCCGTGTTTACTGGAAAAGGCCGTTTTTGAAATAGATTCCGGGTCCATCTGAATTTGGTGGAAACCCTTGGCCAAATCAATAGTGGTGAAATAATTGCATCCTCCCAACTTTCCAAGATTTCGTATATGTTTGGGATTGTTTAATTTTCGATAATCTATTACAATTCTATATTTTTGTTTGCCTGATGCGTCTAGTTTCTTTGGGACTACCCAGATGGGGCTACTATAGGGCGAGTTACTTGTTCGTATTATTCCCTTATTCAATATGTCCTTTACCTGACTCTCCACCTCTTGCTCGTAAGCTTGAGGATAACTGTATGATTTAGATAAATGGGTAAATTGTGTTTGGTATTGATAGTATGTTTGGTTTGATTGGTAAATGTCAACTTGTCGCCTTCATGATATTGTATATGATGGTACCTCTGCAAAAGAGAGCACAATTTTTATTTTTCCTCGAAACTAAGATGTTCCAGTCTGAATGGGCTCGGTTTTCTGAATTGTGCATCATGCCGTGTGTGTTGGAAGTGATTTTGTTCCGGTATTGTGTTGTGGTTTATCAATGGATATTTGTTATTGTAAATAACATGCCCGTGCTAACAACTTTCTTCCCAGGAAAAGATCGTAATTCTCAGAAAAAGGGTGCAGTAAAAATTCCTTGGGGTTGGGAACATAAACTTTGATGGTATGGTTATGCTTTTATTTAAGATAAGTGGTCCGTTGCTGGTGTGAATCAGACATGTTGTATTCTGAACTGGTAGATTGAATATGTTCTGGGATATCATGTTGATCGTGGAACCAGTGTCAATAAGGCACTTTAAGGTTGTGTCTTTGTATTTTATTATTATATATTGGGGGCTTCCGGGGCTGGTAGCCGAAAATTTTCTGCTTGCTCGGTATCTGGTTCTTGTGTGTCCTCATCTGTATCGTTAGTATCGGTGTGTTGGAATTGTGGTAAATTCTGGTTGCTGTTGTCTGTTTGGTCATGGTGTTCCGGATAATAACTCGAATAGTCATAAATCGGATAGTAAAGTGATATTTGTTGCTGATAAACAGCTTCCTCCTGATGTCTTAATTCTTCAATACTCATCCTACTCTGACCGCTATTGGATGGTCTCACTCGCTTAGAAGGTTGATTGGGTACAACAGAATGTGAATATGATGGATGCTGATTTTGGTATTGGAACTGTTGTCCAAAACGGTTCTGGTCAAATGTAGCTTGTCGATTGTTGATTGGGTTAGTTCGAGGTGTGTTTGGTGGGTGTTGGTTTGTTTGAGGATTATAATTTGGATGAGGTTGGAAATTTGGTTTAGGGTAGTTGGGTATTGGGTGTTGATATGATTGTTGATAAAATGGTGGCATTCGCCAAGTAGGGTATGATATTGGTGAATGATAAATTGGTTGGAAAGGTGTTGGATATTTTTGGGTGTTAAAGTTGATTTGATTGGTGTTATGGTTTTGAAATTTTTTCGGCTTATCAGAAGAGTATTGTTTCTGAAAATTTGTATTTGAATAATTGGGCTGTTCATAAATGAATGAAATGTTCTTTTTCCTGTAAGAGATTTATAAGTGTTCGCAAATCTGGTGTGTTATGATTGCTGATTTTTAAATAAATGTGCAGGGGCAACTTGTGTATTAGAGATTCTATGCTTGATTTAATTAATCTAAGGTATAATGTTTTATCTTCAAAATTTTGTTCTAATTCAAGCTTACTGGTTAGTATTTGCCTGCGGTTCTCTGCTTCCTCCAAAAATGCTGCGAAATTCCTCTAGAAGGCTGTGGTTCTGGGTCTGGGGCTTGTAGTTTAGAATTGGCTGCCGTCTGAGGTCTGCCCAAGTTCTCATGTCATTAACTCCAATGCAGCACATAACATCTCCACTGATACCGCGCTCGTTATGTCCGAACAGGATCTGCTGTTGGCGTGCGTCTGCGGTAACATGAAGTCCCAATATGTAGTCGATTCGGCTAATAAATGTGTAAAAACTGCTTGGATCTCCTTCGAACTTCTCAACATTAGCAATCAGGTATGCGACTTGGCTCATGTTGCTGTCTGAGAGAGCCGACGGTGCTGCTTCATGGTCTGGCATTTTGTTTTATTTGTTGTTGTTATATGTTGTTTCTTAATTTATTTCACTTGGTTGAAATTCTTAATTGTTGATTTCTTAATGTTATTTGTTTTATTTTTAAATTGTTTTACTTTGTTGAAATTTTTAATTGTTGATTTCTTAGTTTTATTCGTTTTATTCTTAATTTAGTTGCACTGCAGCACTTTCGTGGTTTTATTGAGGTAACCTTTTGGATTTGCGTCCTCTCCCGAATTCCGTAGCGCCTTCCTGATTTTTATTCAGGTTTTATCTATGCCGTAATAGACTTTGCGTTATACGGTGTCGCACTATTGTCGAAGATTCTGTTAGAACTTAGCACGATATTAACTGTCGCGTGGGCGTCTATGAGCGTGGTTTTTCTGATAACATTGAAGTTATCACGACCGACTGCGCCACTTACGTGTTATGGCCCTATGCCATACACATAAAAAAAATAAAAACTCAAAAATTGTTTTTAAAAGCTTAACAGCTTATTTATTAATTGGAAGGTGACTTAAGACTGACTTTTCATTTTATTCTCCGCAGGAAAGAAACTAAATTTTCTGTTGAAATATGAACCAAAACTGCCAACAAAGCAGTTTTGCATAGCAAAGCTATCTAAATTCTTTCTGTGGAAATGTTGTTGTGAGTGTTGTTTTTGTCGTAGCCGCACTTAGAGTATTTGAGCATTAAGCAAAATACTGTATGTATGGCAGAATACGTCACTATATATATAAATGATCAGGAAGACGAGAAAAGCTGATATCCGGTTCACTGTCTGTCTGTCCGTCCGTCTGTGCAACTGTAACTTAAGTAAAAATTGAGATATCTCGATAAAACTTGGCATGGGTGTGGCATGGGCGTAATGGGACCCTTGCCACACCCAAAAATCGCTATTAACGGAAATCGTGCAAAGTGCCATAATTAAGCACTAAATTAAGATATAAAGCTGTAATTTGCTACAAAGGATCGCAGTAGCACGGGGCATCTATGGAAATTTTTTTTGAAATAGTGGGAGTGACCCACAAGTTAATTGGGGGGAATTAACTTCAAAATATTCCTGGTATTATCTTCCTTCATCAGTCCGTAAAATTTTAGTTCAGGCTCCCGATGTTATTCAATATGCACCATTTTAATTGGCTCTCAAGCAATAAGGACGTTAAGTTGTATTGACTCCATCATACACGAAAGAACTAACGGGTCGCTACAAATCAGGACTTGCTAAAGCGATTGCTTTTGAGTTCAAATTCTTTTTTCACCAGTCAAGGAAAACCATCATGCAAAAATAAATAAATTTTATTAAAACCAATGATTGATTTAGTTGAGTAATATTCAAAAAAATTATTTTTTTCGTTTATTAACTTTTTTAATGTAATATAATTAATTAAAAGTTTTTACCCACAGGGAGGTGGCGGAGTGAAGGGAGGGAGATTTTAAAAAGCTTTGGCAAAAGTTTCACTTTTATATAGGCAGTGGAAGTACTTTTGGCCGCCGATTCCATACAAGACCGACTACTGTGCGACAGTGCGAAAATTCGAAATGAAATCGGTGGATAAAAATCAATAACTGAATAAGCCAGAGACATTAAATTTTGCCACCAGTTAGAGATGGTGTGAATGGGCGAGGGACTGCCCACTTTTTGGTGAAATCCCATATCTCGGAAGCCGACCAGCCCATTTCGATAAACTTTGGTATATTGCATTATTTTTTAATTCTTAAGTCATGTTCTGAAAATGATATCGGACAATAGCCCCGCCTATTTCTCATATAGCACAATTTTAAATTCCACTTGATTGTTACTTCCCAAATCAAGAAGTAACTAAAGTAACGGGATTAAATTTTGCACGAACAATGGCTTTAGCGTGTGATCTTATGACCAAAAATTGTTCAAATCCAACAAAAACTGTTCAAGCTGTTCAATATCGGTCAATGTCTAAGATAAATAATTGAAATTCAGGGATAATCCTTCTCTTATAATGGTATGTCTGTATGTCAAAAATGGGTTGAAGCGGACCAGTACTTCCCTTAGCATATGGGGGCTACTATAAAGATAATCGAATCTCCGGGTGACTTTGTACCGCACATATCGGCCAATTTGATAAATATACCTCAATGAAAATGACCTAGCATGTTTTATTATTAGATAAATTTGAGCGAAAACCTGACATAGCCTCTATATAACTAATATCAAGATTTTCGAACATCCGGCTAACTTTACCCCATCTTCCATATACTACATTCAATGGTTTTCGTTTTGCTTACAAACCTTATGTGTCTGTCAGTATATAGCACATGAAGATATAAAATTGCTTGGATTTCGCTCAGGTTGACATTGTACACCATAAAGCATTTCCCTGGCTTTGATACTTGTAAGTTGCAAGAGTATAATATGTTCGGTTGCACCCGAACTTAGCCCTTCTTTACTTGTTTGTTATAAGATCGCTTGGTCGAAGTACTTGTAGATTGACGATCGCAATGGTTGAAGAATTGAGTGGGGCGCAGGATCGTTGTTGTTATCGAGTGTATAAGTGACTGTAAGAAAAGCAGCGATGATACAATCCTTTTGTTAGTTTATAGCTAGTTGCTATCTGCTGTGTCCAATTTGTCTTTAGGTGTGGTGTATTGGTGATGGTGAGCAGTATAAGTGTGTGCTATTAGTTAGATGGACAGACAGACAGTCAACCGGATTTCATCTTTTCTCGTTATCCTGATCATTTATGTATCGGGTGATTTTTTAAGAGCTTGATAACTTTTTTTAAAAAAAAAACGCATAAAATTTGCAAAATCTCATCGGTTCTTTATTTGAAACGTTAGATTGGTTCATGACATTTACTTTTTGAAGATAATTTCATTTAAATGTTTACCGCGGCTGCGTCTTAGGTGGTCCATTCGGAAAGTCCAATTTTGGGCAACTTTTTCGAGCATTTCGGCCGGAATAGCCCGAATTTCTTCGGAAATGTTGTCTTCCAAAGCTGGAATAGTTGCTGGCTTATTTCTGTAGACTTTAGACTTGACGTAGCCCCACAAAAAAGTGGGGAAGTTTTCCCTCAAAATGGCCATAGAATCGCGAGCTGTGTGGCATGTAGCGCCATCTTGTTGAAACCACATGTCAACCAAGTTCAGTTCTTCCATTTTTGGCAACAAAAAGTTTGTTAGCATCGAACGATAGCGATCGCCATTCACCGTAACGTTGCGTCCAACAGCATCTTTGAAAAAATACGGTCCAATGATTCCACCAGCGTACAAACCACACCAAACAGTGCTTTTTCGGGATGCATGGGCAGTTCTTGAACGGCTTCTGGTTGCTCTTCACCCCAAATGCGGCAATTTTGCTTATTTACGTAGCCATTCAACCAGAAATGAGCCTCATCGCTGAACAAAATTTGTCGATAAAAAAGCGGATTTTCTGCCAACTTTTCTAGGGCCCATTCACTGAAAATTGCAAGCGTTGCTCGTTAGTAAGTCTATTCATGATGAAATGTCAAAGCATACTGAGCATCTTTCTCTTTGACACCATGTCTGAAATCCCACGTGATCTGTCAAATACTAATGCATGAAAATCTTAACCTCAAAAAAATCACCCGATATATATTATCCTATATTTATCTCGCTTAGTTTTAGGTGATATGTACAACCGTTAGGTGAACAAAAATATAATACTCTGTAGCAACTAGTTGCAAGAGTATAATAGAAAACTGTTAGATGGAGGACCTTCCCGTTATGATTAAGAGCTCTTACTTGGAGAGTAGTAGTACACTAGGGGAGACTTAATCAGCTGACTATTGATGATACGTGCCCTTTGCCAAATATTGATAGAATTTGTGATAAGTTGAGCAAAGCGCAGTGCTTTAAGACTATTGACTTAACGGAAGGTTATCACAAAATATTAATGGCAGAAAAGAATACTGTAGCCAATATTTCTAACTTAGGTAGAACTATTATAGTGCATCTGAGAGCCTTTTGAATGCCCGAGCTACGAGAATGTAGAATGAAATTTTTAGAGAATGCATTAACAAATTGTATACATCGGGGATGATTAAGTACTCTCAAGAATTTTGCCAGCTTGACACGAATAACCCGTGAAATTATCGTGATCGTTATATATACATATATGTATATATTCCTATATCTACTATTTTTCTTTTTAGGGACATGTTGCAAGAGTATAAAAATTCAAGCAGGTTAATACAGTTTTGTGAGAAAGGAAACATAGTTACAAAAGAAGGTACAAAACCCAACTAATACTTAAAAAATAAGGTACTAAACCTAGCCCTGCCAAAATTCGAGCTATCCAGAAACAAAAATTCAAAAACTGAAAGACAGCTAGAATGATTTTTTGGAGATATTGGCTATTACGGAAATTTATTTACGATTACTCTAAAATAATATATCTAAAAAAAATAAATCAAAAAACGAAATAAAAGAAATTTAAAATATCAACAGTGCATAGCAAGTCAATTGCAAGAAAGCACAGATGGCGCTAGTAATTAAATTAATATGATTTTAGTTTTCCGTAAAACAAGGAAAAAAAAAGAAGGAAGTGCGCGTGTTGCTTTTTGTACTAAACTTCACTCTAAGGATATAAGGTCATACCTTTCAAGAAGAATTGGATATGAAATAACTTTCTGCACGAGCTCACTGACAATAGATCAAACATGGCTCCATAATTTCACTCCGAAGTCCATTCGACAGTCATCCGAGTGGACTACACACGCTTCAAAGCGTATAAAAATGCAACAGTTGGTCAAAGAGGTTACGATCTAGGAACTAGTATAGCATTGACGTCTGCATGGGCTATCAGTTCGGGTGCTCTTCCTTTAAATTTGCGCAAGGCTGAGCAGTCTGGCTTCGTTCCATGTTGCTTAGTAAAGCTGTTTTCCTTTCTATAATTGCAGATTCCATCCCGGCTGCTTCTTGACTATTAATGATGGCTCCATTGGATACATTGTTACCAGCACTGATGAAACATTCCTCGAAACCGTAGAGTGCCCAAAGTATTTAGTCCTTCGTTATTATATACGAGGGACGACTCTACATTATTTCCTACAAATCGGAAGTTAGTAACATCCGTAAACCCAAAAAAAAAAAGCACTTCTACAGGGTCTTCTAGTAATTCCTCACTGAAAGCAGTTCACTTTCCACATTTTTTGTGTATTAGCCCATCCTTAGTGTGTTGCTTGGATAGTCGTTTCCTAAGCCTAGCTACTTCGGTTATCTTTTCGAACTTCCACGACTCTCTTTTGGCTATGTGAATATCTTTCCTTTTATATTCCTTAAGTTCTTCTTTAAATTTCCTTCAGCAGGGCTCCACATCGGCTGAACCACCAAGGCAGCTTCGAACGACACTTTACATGCGATGGAATACATTTTATTTAGAATATTGGTAAGTATGAAAGTCACCTTCTCAACTTTATAGTTTGAATCAGAAGCCCTGAGTCTAGTGAAATTCCGAGCTAATATTTTATTTCAAATACCGGTCAGTTTTCTTAAGATTTCTTAGAGTTTCACCCTTATTGAGCACTGAGAATTCAATTTGAAATCATAAACACAATTCGCTAATAGCCCTGACAGACGACAGCGGGCTTAATTTACATTTACTTGCGCATTTGACCCATGTGGCTAAATGAGCCTCAGACCCCCTCACAATATTACACTTCCATACCACACACATTACATTCACCACATCATCATTCCACACCACAACTTCATTTCACACCACATCATCATCACATTCCACATCACACGCACACAATACCAACATCACGAATTTAACACACATGAGGACACAACACAAAAAAGAACAAACGGGACCGACGGACAAGGCACTAGTCTCTTTTTGGTTTTCGATTCGACACACCGCAGACGTGCTCCGTGCTCCAGCCTTTAATTTCGATTTTCGTTCCGAAGTTTTTTTTTTAATACAAGGTGTGTGCCGGGAAGACTAATAGAATAAACATGGTCCTTCGAAGCCGTACCGGACGGCACCTGTGATTAACAAAGAATAATAACATTGAAAAAAATAAATAAAAATTTAAGAAAATTAATATATACTTAATAATAAGATTTAAATGAAATCAAATCTTTAAATTTAGAAAATTATTATTAACGCATACACACATACGACAAGTGCAGTGACGCCAAAAAGAAAAAAAATAAGCAAACGGGCGCGTTAAAAAGAAAAATTAAAAGAAATAAGTAAAACGGGCGCGAAACTAAAACTATATAAAATACAAACAACAATTTAAAACGGGAGCAACACAACACAGCTGGACCAGAGAACATAAAACATAGAGAAGGTGCAGGTTCGATGTCGAACAATTTATAAGATTGGAGTACGGAATTCACCTCACAACTTCAGAATTCACGATGTGAAATGTTAACATGTTTAACAGTTCTCTCACATACTCAAACAGAGAATATGAAGAGAAGTAAATATATGTATTTTCGGCATATAATGACATGGCATATAAGTTAATGCTTGCCACCAGATGATTAACAACACGCTGGTTTGAATGGTGAAGTCGAACTCGAATTTCTTTATTAAAAAACGTTTCTTTTATACAGAATTTTTCTTATATACTATAAACTTACATATGTACTAATTCTTACTTACTAGTACTAATTTCTATATACTAACGTAAGCAATAATTATAGCCAAACAGCAAACCTCAGTTTGGTCGAGAAACGGCTCACATTGCGGCGGCACGGCTTCCGTTCTGGTTTAGTGCCGACAAAATGTGCTGTCGTTGTAAATTTTGGAAATTGAGCAATGATATTGTATTTTTACAGAATATTGCTGAATTGGGTAATATCAGTATATTTGCTAGCTACGAGTACGACAACTTTGTTGTTGTACTTTTAGCTGTGATAACTCCCCCCTTCTTAAGCATCAGCGTCTCGCTGATTAAGAATTATTGGCTACTGAAAGCTGTGGGTAATCTATTATTGGTGGGATAAGAAATGAATTCCTGGTTTTTGGTTTGAGTATGATATATAAAACAAATGATAGTGTTACTGCAACAAGAATTGCTAAGAAGCTTGAGCTAATTGAAATAATATTTTTTGATGTTATTCGTTCTAGTTCATTTACATTATTTAAATGTAGTTTATGTAAATAGTTTAAGTCTAATTTAATTTCATTTTCCGTTAGGTTATTCTGAAGTATTGCGGGTAAGATTTGGTAGGAACTGGTTTGCCAGTTTGTGTAACTAACGTTAGTCAAAGTTGTAGTTTCGTTAAAGAAGTTTATGAGAAAAGTACCATTTAGTTTAAAAGATGTATTATTATAAGTAATATTTCCAATAAAATTTGAAAGAAATATTGTTCCTTCACTAATTAGTTCAATTATAGCTTGGTTTACATATTGGTAATCGCAGAGCGCTTTTTCTCCGCTAAGGATCTGTGAAATGCAATGGGTTTTATTTGGTTTTTTAAGTTGGTTTCTCTTGCATATAGTAGTATCATCTACTTCAATGCAATTTCCAAGTATGCATATTTGTCGTTTTGGGATATAAAAAGATTGGTGAATTCTAAGTATACTCGTTTAAGGTGTTTTACAGTCGAACGTATGATAATATTATTGTAAAGGGTATCTTCGGTTTTTGGAAGTACATATAAAAGAAGTGAGTCTTTAATAATCATAGAAGGTTCTGCATATTTGAGTGCTTGCAGTTCATTTTTAAAAGGTAATGCCTCAGTTTGAGAGAATATATTTGCGATATCTTCTTTATTTAGAATTTGGGAATGAACGATTCCTTGTTTAGCTAATTGGGTTGCCATTATAATTTTTGCAATTTCGTCTTTTACGATGCCTAACCTATTATATAATGTTTGTGCGAATAATTCCTTATTATTCTTACTTATTTCATCCACAATCGTGTTATAACTATCTAATATTTTATTATTTGTCTTGATAAGGTATTGGTTTGTGGTGTACTGTACGTTACTGTTTTCAGTCAGTTCATGTGTTGTGGAAAGTATTTGGTCTCAGTCAGTGGCATCGGGATTTCCTGCTAACCATTTCCAAGCAGATCCTATCCAATTGATTGATCTCTTTTGAATAGTTGCATTTTTTGTTCGCAGTTGGCTTAATAAGCTATCTATCTCGGAAAGTTGATGTTTTAATTGTGGAAATAAAATATTTGTTTTACTAATTTCGTGGTATATAGTAAGTCTGACGTCGTTGGTAATTTTTTCGTAGTCGTCCAAGTCGATAGTGTGGATAATTTTATACGTCCCTTTTGTAATCTTTCCTAGTCCTTGTTTGATCGTCACGAGCGGGCCGTCATATTCGTAGGTGTCCACTGTTGCAGTTGTCCAACAAGGTAAGAGTCTAAAGAGTAAATGTCAGTTAGTTTTTTAAATGTGATTTATGAATCTTTCTGTTATCTTTAGTAGTTATTGTGACGGTATTGTCTTTAGCGACAGTTTCTTTTTTAAAAATGGGTATCGCATTCCTTTTAATTTGTCTGTTCTTTTTAAATATAGTATCACCAGGTTCGTAATTCCTTATTTTTGACCTATTTTTGTTGTGATAATTTAGTGTATTTTTTGGTTTCTGGCTATTTCATTTCGAAGATCAGTATTAACTATTTCCTTAAAGTTTGTTAAATTTTGGTAGTTGATTCTCTGTGTTCTTCCAAAGAAAATATCAGCTGGTTTCCTTTTCGTAACTGAATGTATCGTGTTATTATATCTGTCAACGGCAATGTTGACAATTTCTTTAATAGAGAAATCAGGGTATTCTACTTGGAGACATCTGATTATTTCAATAATAGTGGAATGCACACGTTCAATCGCACCATTGATTTCGCTTTTCTGAGGTGGTGCCAGATAGATTTCAATTCCTAACCCTTCTAAATAGTTCAGAGTTATTGGGCTTACAAAGCTGCCTTCATTGTCCATGACCAAAGTCTTTGGTACAGTGAAGTAGTGTAGAAGCTTTATCAATTTATCTCTGATATGCAGTACTGATTTATTTTTTATCCTGAAAAATTTTACAAATTTAGTGAATTTGTCAACGCACGAAATATATTTTTCGCCGGACATTTCTATAATGTCGATATGCAGTATTTCTGTTGGATACGAAGGTATGGGTGTTGCCTGTAACTTGGGTTTTGTGGATGCCGGTCGTACTTATTACATCCGCAAATTTCACATGATTTAGTATATATTTTAATAAGTTTAGTCATTTGTAGAAAATAGTATTTTTCCAATATCTGGTCTTTATTTTCTTTACCATTGCGATGGGCTCTTTTGTGTTCTTGTTCTATTATTTTAAATTTGACATCTTCGTCTGCGATATCGGTAACTACTTTCTGTGTTATCCTGATACGAAATTGTGAGAAATTTTCTTGATATATTTGCTGTAGTAATGAAATGTATTTTTCTTGGATTTTAATTCCATTGATTATGTTTGGGTTTAGAACGCTTTTCAAGATTTTACTTAGGTTTTCTTTATCGTAAACTTCACATTTAATGAGGTGTCTGTGGAAGCTTGGATGAGGTTCTTCGTGTGTAATCTCCTCCTTTCCTTCTGTAAATATAACTTGATTTTTAAATACGTTAATTGGAGCTTCACAGTGAGGAATGAGCTTTGAGCTATCCTCTTCTGCGCTATGTTGTGTATTTTCATCTGTGGATGTTAGCGTATTAACTTCTATTGGCAGCCGTGATAACGCATCGGCGACTACGTTTGTTTTTCCTGGTTTGTAAATTAGTTTATAATTATATTCTTCTATCCTTGCTTTCCACCTTTTTAACTTGGCGTTGTTATTACTGTTGCTTAGTGCAAACGTCAGTGGCTGGTGATCAGTAAGAATTTTTATTTCTTTAGCTCCATACAGGTAAGTCCTTAATTTGTCGAGGGACCATACTATGGCGAGCATTTCTTTCTCTATTGTCGAGTAATTCTCTTTGGTTTTGTTGAGTGATCTAGAGATGTAAGTTATGGGTCTGTCTTGACAGATTATCCCTTGTGAAAGGACTGCTCCGATTGCAGTATTGGAAGCATCTGTCGTCAGAATAAAGGGTTTGTTGAAGTCTGGGAATACCAGAATTTCAGAGGATGTAAGCAAATATTTTATGTCATTAAATGATTTCAAGCCTTCCTCTGTTAGTGAGATTTGTATCCGTTTGGATTGACTTGCTTTTATTTGAGCATTTTCACCTCTAGTTAAATTGGTAAGTGGCTTGACAATTTTTGCAAAGTCTTTATAAATCTCCTATAATACGATGCTAAGCCCAGGAAGCCTTTTAATTCCTTAAGGTTAGCAGGTGCGGAATTTTTTAATAGCGGATATTTTGTCAGGATCTGGCAAAATACCTTCGCCGGTAACGATATGACCTAGAAAATTTACTTCTGTTCTAAAAAATTTAGATTTTTCCAGATTGACTTTTAAATTTGACTTGTACAAAAGCATGAACACATCTTCAATATTTCGTAAGTGTTCCTCTTTAGTTTTTCCTATTATTATAATGTCATCGATATAAACGTAGCAGGCTTTTCCTATAAGCGTTTTGAGAACATCATTGATCATTCTCTGAAAAATGGAAGGGGCATTTTTAAGACCGAATGGCAACCTAGTAAATTCATATTTACCATTGGCTGTAGAAAAAGCTGTCTTTTCTATATCCTTTTCCTTCATCCTGATTTGGTGGAGTCCGGATGTAAGGTCGAGTGTAGTAAAATACTTACATTCGCCTAAGCTAGCGAGAGTGTTGTTTATATCAGGTATTGGATAGGAATCAGGTATAGTTATTGCGTTTAGTCGTTTAAAATCAAAAACTACTCTATACTTTTTTTCTCCTGATGGACCTGGTTTTTTTGGAACAATCCACAATGGGGAGTTATACGGACTCATTGAAGGCCTTATTACAGCATTGTTTAGAAGTTCTTTTATTTGTTTTTCTACTTCGCCCCGTAGGTTTGTTGGGTAAGAATATGATTTTGTATATATCGGTTCTTCACTTGTTGTTCTAATTTCTGCTAATACAGTTGTGTTGCTTGTCCCACTGTCGGAGACTGGTCCGAAAAGTTCCGAATATTTATTTATCATTTCCTTAACTTCATGTTCATAGGGGTTTTCTTGAATATTATTTATTTGTTTAGAGATATTTTGTTTTAGTGGCAGTACCACATCCTTGAGGGTTATTGTGTCATTTTTTCTGTTTATAATCGCTCCCAATTCTTTGAGGGTATCATCACCTATGATGCCATCAAAGGACTTTAAATTAGGTAATATAAAGAAATCAATCTTATTTGTTATACCTATACTTTTAAAAAATGGTCCACACAGTTTATGGGTTATTTTTACTGGACCCGCGGCTGATTGGACTTCAAAAGAACAACTAAGTTTACTGGAATTCCTTGAAAGTTTTTCACACACAAAATTTTTATCAGCTCCTGTATCTATAAGGAACTTTAAGGTACCCACAGTTTTTAAGGTGAGTTCTAGATGGGGTAGGTTCTTTACACTATCAGGCAATCTGCTAATTTCGGCTAGGTCTGCCTCTGTTAAGTGAATAAGGTTATTTGGGTCAGCGCTTTCGCTGTGTGGGTTGATTCTAGCTTCTAATTGATTTATTCTATTGTTTAATATCTTAGCTTGCTCGATTTGCGCGTTTATAGCGCCTGTCAAGTGTGTGATGGCTTCTTGTACTTGCTCCATACTGAGGCTCACCAGTTTTTACAATTTTTCTATTGCTAATTGTTATAATCTTGCTCTTATTACAATTTATTTTAAATTGCTCAATACATAAATTTGATTACAAAAAGGTGAATAACTTAATTTTAATTCTTACAACAGTATCGGGAGTATCAGCTTCTACATCCTGATTTCGGGCGGTCCACTTGTTCCTTTTTGAGGTGTTTTACTCCGCTACTTGGGAGTGGATGACGTCACAGTTCAGGCTTTGATTGTTGTCTTGGTGGTTTTGCACTTTTGTCTACACAGTTGAATATGCTGCGAGAATAATTTTCTCAGTTGCACAGTTATTATTGTCGTATTAGAGTCACTTTGAGCACTTGGTGTTATGGCAGCTTTTCTACGTTGATTCCTTCTTGTTTAGGGCAACAATAGTTTTATTAATGCACAGTTTTGAGTCTCTTTGAGCACGTTTTTAGATAACAGCAGTTTTGTTAAGCTGCTTAGTTACTTACACGCGGATAACAGAAGTTTTTATTAATGTGCGATTAGAGTTACTTTAAACACTTTGTTTAGATAACAGCAGTTTCCTAACGCTGTTTTTTTTTTATGCTCGCGGGCAACAACAATTTTAGCAATGCGCGATTTAGAGTTTTCTAACGCTGCTTTTTTCAACCGATATAGACAATTTAAATTTGAAGTCTCGGGCGCCAGTTAATGCTTGCCACCAGATGATTAACAACACGCTGGTTTGAATGGTGAAGTCGAACTCGAATTTCTTTATTAAAAACGTTTCTTTTATACAGAATTTTTCTTATATACTATAAACTTACATATGTACTAATTCTTACTTACTAGTACTAATTTCTATATACTAACGTAAGCAATAATTATAGCCAAACAGCAAACCTCAGTTTGGTCGAGAAACGGCTCACATTGCGGCGGCACGACTTCCGTTCTGGTTTAGTGCCGACGAAATGTGCTGTCGTTGTAAATTTTGGAAATTGAGCAATGATATTGTATTTTTACAGAATATTGCTGAATTGGGTAATATCAGTATATTTGCTAGCTACGAGTACGACAACTTTGTTGTTGTACTTTTAGCTGTGATAACTTATATGCCCAAGCAGATAATATGAAGATACAGAAATACACTCCCAACGAAGAATTTCGTTTTGCTTTTCGTTTATATTTTATTTCATTTTGAACAGCAAACAAAGTGTACAAAACACACCTCTCACACAGAGAATAGAAACAAATTTTTTATGTTCTTGTCTCACATGCCCAAGAATATGAAGAGACATAAATATATGTATGTATGTGGGAAGCGATGACAGGACAACTCGTAGTGGACACACCTATTAATACGTACACATACTCACCTCACTTACAAAGAGCAACCCTGACCTATGACAATAGGCAGCACTGATAGGGCACAACCAACTTAACAAACTGGACAACAGCACAGTCGTTAAACAGTCATCACACATATAGGACGGTCAAACGGACGGACTTCACATATTCTTTTGTACATGAATATTTAACATTTATGTAATTTAAATAAAAGTGTATGCCAATTATAAAGTTGAACCAAGTGCGTTTATTGGAAGGGCTATCCTACAAATATGGTGTCAGGGTGAGATGGTAGCCCCGCGGAAAAAAAAACTTTTAAATTTACATTTTTTATATTTCAAATGTGAAGTGCGCGTAAAGTTATTAGATAAATAAAAACGTTTCCGTCGATGTGAAAATTTTAACTTTATATCAAAAGTATAAAACGTGCGAAAAGAACTGTACTTTTGCAAAATATACATATTTACATATAAAAGCAAAAGTAACGGTGTTAAGAAACATACAGACGTATAACGGACGCCTATTAGAAAAACCTAGAATGTAGCGGTGAATGCAGTGATTAGAAGCAGAGTAGCGGATGAGCAGCAAATTTTAAGCAGCGTAAACTTTTGTACGAGACCATCAAGTCAGCAACAAGTAAGATCCAGAAAGCAGCAATAAAGTAAAGCAACATAGCAGCAAAGGGTAAGAGTATAAAGAAACAGAGTATTAAGGCGAGCGTCAGGAACGCAGACGTATGCGGCGTCCGTAGCGGTAGAAGCAGAGAGGGTAGCAACAAGACATTCGTAG
Source organism: Bactrocera tryoni (assembly GCF_016617805.1). NCBI lineage: Eukaryota > Metazoa > Arthropoda > Insecta > Diptera > Tephritidae > Bactrocera > Bactrocera tryoni. The sequence continues at coordinate 13,672,252 of NW_024396366.1, read as the reverse complement.
CGGTGTAAAGCAGAGAAGGCAGCAACAAGGCATTCGTAGCGGAGTAAAGCAGAGAAGGCAGCAAAAACGCGTTCGTAGCAGAGAAGGCAGCAGCAAAGCGTTGGTAGCGGTATAGTAGCAGAGAAGTGAACAAATACAGTAGCGGTAACCAAAAGAGGACAACTGTAAAACAATTCATAAGTACAGTTGAGGCGAATAAAGTAAGGCCATATAATTTTATATTCATATTATAATTCAAATTCAATTTAATAAATTTTGTAATTCAATTTCATTTTACAAATATTATTCCAATATTATTATTCGAAATAATTTTAATAAACTTTGTAACCATTTTCATTTTGTAACATATTGTAAAATTTTTTAAGAATTTGCGGAATTTTATATTTTTAATACGTCTATAAAATTTAAAATTTGTAATATTTCACTTCTTCCTTAATATGTATTGATATTGATTTTGTAATTGAATTGGTAAGAGCATTGTAAGACAATGGACCGCGAACAGATTTTAGCATTGACTGTGGACGGACTTAGGGAAAACTTGGAAATGTTGGGATTAGTAGCTAGTGGACGGAAAACCGTACTGCAGGACAGATTGTTGGAACACTTCGGCCTGAATGCAAGCGAGGATGAGGCCGATGACGCCGGTAGTAGACGTAGCGTGAATACACCGATTGTAGAGCGATCGATGTTTACACTTCGTGATGTGGAAGATTTTGAACAATGAACTACAGAAATATATCTATGCCAAGCAATTACTGAAGGGAGCTGCAAAGATGTTCGTACGTGGTCAAGTTGGTATTTGTAGTTGGAGTTCGTTGAAATCAGCATTGAAGAGCGAGTTTGGTACCACCGTATCAGCAATTGATGTACATCGTATATTGAGGAACCGACGTAAACGACAGAACGAAGATATGCGTGAATACCTATATTGTCTGATGGAAATCGGGAAACCTATAAACTTAGATGACCACAGCCTTATAGAGTATTTCGTCGATGGTATTCCGGATTCTAAAGTAAACAAATCCAATTTATACCAAGCAAGGTCTATCGGTGATCTCAAGGAGCAGATCAAAATTAACGAACGAATCAACGCTGGAAAGCCTCCATTCCAATCTGCAAATCCGTTCAAATCATCGTCGTCAAACAGAGTAACATCGAATTTCAATCCCGGAGATAGGAAGTGTTTTAGATGCGGAGAAAGTTCACACATGGCTAGAGATTGTCCACAGGGCAGATTCACCTGCTACAGTTGCGGAAGAGAAGGACATAAAGCATCCGAATGTAAAACTTTCGTCAAAGTCAACAAGCCAGAAAGGGGTGCGAAAGGGAGTATGAATACAATGAGGAAGATAAGCAGGAACAGCAATTTATTATTCAAAGATTTGATTTTTACGGCACCTAATAGGATACCCCAAACGATGTCTGCGTTAATTGATACTGGTTCCGATTTGTGTCTAATTCGGAATGATGCTTTGTTGATGCTACGGTTTGATGTTGAATTAAGTAACGAAAAGAAGTATTTAGCTCTCATTGGCAACAGCGAATTGGTAACCAAGGGCAGTTTTACCATATCAATGGTTATAGACAATATACCTTTGGAAGTTAAGTTTCATGTCGCAAATGAGCGTGATTTAAGTTATTATGTCGTGATAGGGAATGATATCCTGAAGCAAGTAGATTTGATAGTGACTGAGAAAGACGTTAAACTTTGCAAGAAAGGGTCGAAGCAGATAAAGGGAGTGCAGCAGAAGACCGGCAGAAGTGTTTGTACCGAAGAAGTTTCATCTGAGGCTTGTGGAGAAGAAGTTGGTGCCAAGGGGCACGTGGACGTGGTTAATGAACCGCGTGGACGCTGTGAGGTGTCGAAGGGTGTTTCAAAGGAACACGTGATGTGCGATAGAAGGCACGACATACCCGAGAATGGTGATACTGGAGAGTACGTGAGGGAAGTCAGAGAACTGCGTGGACACAGCAAGGTGTCGGATGGTGCCAGCAAGAGGTACGGAGGAGAATCAGAGTCAGAGAAGCACGGGGAAGAAGATAGTGGACTTCGCAAACATGGAAGAGGGTCGAGTGAAACAATAGAAAAGTACAGCGTAAGCGCAAAGAAGCGCTTAGTTGCAGAGTCAACAACTAATAAGCGAGCCCAAGGAGCTGAGAGTATGAAGCGTGGCGAGGCATCAACGTCATTATACGGAAGTGCCGATGTATGCGCTGTGAAGAGGAACAGTATGGAACAAGATGAGAATCGGATTAATGAATTGATTGGCGAGTTTGGAGACATCTTTTTGGCTTCTGATATGAGTGTAGCATCACATATCGATCTGCAGCATCTCAGTCACACACATGCGGTGATGATAGATAAGTTGATAACCGAGTATCGACCAGCGAAGAACGTGAAGTCGCCTGTCGAGATGAAAATTGTAATGAAAGACGAAGAGCCGGTATACGAGAGGCCGAGGCGAGTATCCTACGTAGATAAGATTTGGGTCGATGAGCAAGTTGGACGATGGTTGGAAGAAGGGGTCATTAAACCCAGCACATCGGAATATGCATCACCAATTGTTCTGGTACCTAAAAAGAACGGTGAAAAGAGGATATGCTGCGATTATAGGAGATTGAATGCGAAAATACTAAGGGACAATTTACCGATGCCATTGATGGATGAAGTAGTCGAGTGTTTCAAGGTGGCCAGATATATACGACACTTGATTTGGTAAATGGATTTTTTCACGTGCCCGTAAGCGCCGAATCCACAAAATAAACATCATTTGTTACGGGCACCGGACAGTATGAGTTTTTGTATGTACCATTTGGAAATTGTAATTCACCAGCAGTGTTTGTGAGATTCATTCTAGTCGTATTCAGAGATTTGATAAAAGATGGGATCGTGATTGCGTACATGGACGACCTTATAATTCCTTCCAAAGATGAATTCGAGGGCATCAAGAACTTGGAAGTTGTGCTGAAGACAGCTGCAGCTAGTGGATTGCGAATCAATTGGAGCAAGTGTCAGTTTCTGGTGAGGAAAGTTGAGTTCCTGGGTTATATTATCAAGAATAGTTGCATAAAACCATCCGAGGCGAAGACGAACGCCATCAAACAGTTCCCGCTGCCACGTGATAAAAAAGCTATGCAACGATTCCTTGGACTAACCTCGTACTTTAGGCGATTTATCGAAGATTACGCAACAATTGCGAGACCATTGTCAGAAATGTTGAAACAAGATGTACGATATGAACTAGGTGATGAGCAACTAACAGCATTTCAGCAACTAAAAGCGGCACTAATCAATGCGCCAGTTTTAACGTTATACGATCCGCGAGCAGTAACAGAGGTGCATACAGACGCATCGAAATTCGGATATGGGGCAGTACTATTGCAGAGGAATAGAGATGATCAGAACTTTCATCCAGTCCAGTATATGAGTCGGAAGACGAAACCGTGTGAGGAGTTTTACCATTCGTACGAACTCGAAGTCTTAGCCATCATCGAAGCACTCAAGAAATGGCGTGTATATCTGATAGGTATTAAATTCTGAATAGTAACCGATTGTAATGCGTTCGGCATGACGATAAAGAAACGAGACGTACCCTTAAGAGTTTCGCGCTGGGCAATGTATTTACAGGATTTTGATTACGAAATAGAGCATCGAAGTGGCTCTAAAATGAGGCACGTAGATGCGTTGAGCAGAGTTTCCTGTCTACTCATGGATGATTCATTGCGACACCGGTTAAAGCAAGCTCAAGAAGAGGACAATTGGGTTAGAGCTGTACGGAAGATTTTAGAAAAGGACGAATAAGAGGATTACTATATGAAATACGGCATTTTACACAAGGACCCCATCAAAGAGTTGATAGTAGTACCTTCACTCATGGAGGAGGAAGTGATAAGGATTGCACATAAACAAGGTCACTTCTCCAGTAAGAAAACCCAAGACATAGTGGAGAAAACATATTATATTCCACAGTTGAAAGCGAAAGCATCTCGCGTAGTAGAAAGCTGTATCGAATGTTTGGTAAACGAAAATAAAGTAGGAAAAAAAGGAAGGCTGGCTGAATCCAATTAACAAGGAGGACTGTCCTTTAGGTACATACCACGTCGACCACGTTGGATCTATGGAAATGTCGAAGAAATCTTATAATTATTTGCTTGTGGTTGTCGACGAATTTTCCAAATTTGTTTGGCGTTATCCAACAAACAACACGGGAGCAGAGGCAGTAGTTGACAGACTTAGGAAGCAGTCGTCGGTATTTGGAAATTCAAAGCGCATAATCAGCGACAGAGGCTCCGCATTTACGTCAACTCTTTTCAAAGAGTACTGTGTGAAAGAAGGTATTTAGCATGTAACAATTGCCACGGGTGTTCCAAGGGGGAACGGACAGGTTGAGCGAATACACAATATCGTGATACCTATGATATCGGAATTATGCCACGAAAGTCCTGGTGAGTGGTACAAACATGTAGAACGCGTACAACAGACTATAAACAACACTCCACCTCGTAGTACAAAAATATCGCCTTTTAAGATATTAACTGGATTAGAAATGCGAGTGGCTGAAATGCCGAATCTGGAAGAGCTTTTAGAAAACTTCGCAACAGAAGAAATCGACTCAGAGCGTGAAAAAAGCCGTCTTCAAGCGAAAGAGAACATAGTTCGTTTACAAGAAGAAAATCGCAAGAGCTAAAATGTTCGTCGCAAAGCTGAAGTTGAGTACAAAATTAATGAACTGGTAGCAATCAAACGTACACAGTATGGATCTGGGCTGAAGCTGAAGCCAAAATATCTTGGACCGTACAAGATCATTAAGCAGTTGAAACATGGCAGATACGAAGTTGTGAAAGTTGGAGATCACGAAGGACCCGGACGCACGACTACCGTCGCGGAATTCATGAAAAAATTTGATCCTTCATTCGGGTCGAATGAAAGTGCAGGATGGCCGATTGTGGGAAGCGATGACAGGACAACACGTAGTGGACACACCTATTAATACGTACACATACTCACCTCACTTACAAAGAGCAACCCTGACCTATGACAATAGGCAGCACTGATAGGGCACAACCAACTTAACAAACAGGACAAGAGCACAGTCGTTAAACAGTCATCACACATATAGGACGGTCAAACGGACGGACTTCACATATTATTTTGTACATGAATATTTAACATTTATGTATTTTAAATAAAAGTGTATGCCAATTATAAAGTTGAACCAAGTGCGTTTATTTGGAAGGGCTTCCTACATGTATGCATGTACCTTATGATGCTCCCAACAACAGCATTGTGATATTTTCATGCTTCAATTTTTCTTTCAACTTGGGAATCGCAATGTATGCAAATACATATATAAGTATGTATGTATGCTTTTGCGTTTTGCCGTCGGCAATTCAATATTGACATGTAAACATAATTATGATATGAGTATATTTTGTACGAATGCATGCATAGTAATATTTATAGTCAATTTGGACTTGCATATTTAATAATTTTCTTTGATTTTTGCATAATATACTATACTAATAAATATTTTTGTATTATAATACATTTCTTTTGAATTTATCACAACAATATATAAATACATCGTCTATCATATTAATCTTATTATTTGCTCATATGAATGTATGTCTGTATTCGCATGTGCGCGTTGAGAAATTCAAATCATGATTTTATCACTTATCAATACATATATGTATATGTATATTACATGCGCGCGCATTAATTTGCATGTTCATCATTCATATATATTTATATGTACATACATACATATTTGTATACACTTCCGAACAACTAATGCATAAGCATACAAACATACATATGCGTACACATGTGAATATGTCACCAACACAAAATTGAAGCATTGTTCTACAAAAACAACAATTGTCTGCATAGCAAAAGCACCACAAGTCAATATGGCAGCCAAATTGGCGAAGAAAAAATGTAGTAAATCTTACAACAAAAACATTTTTATTCATAAACGCAGGCGCAAATTCCACAAGCAACCTCGCTTCATTCATAAAAACAGACGCCGTAACATCTCCCCGAGCATGCCTTTGCCAACAAGCGTCTTTTCGCGACGATGGCAAAAGCTAAAAATCATAAATTGAACAACTTTCTGATGATTCTTCACAAAAAGAAGTGACAAAAGTGGCAACTTAGCCGTTGTCGATTTACAATATTTGTCTAAAATATTTTTCCGTGACTCGCAAAAATCTGCGTTGATATGTATTCACGCTCATACATATGCATACATATTTACGCTAGCTTGTTGGCGACGCTGTTCGAGCAGAAAGGGAAGCGGTAACAATCGGCGATCGTTTGTTAGTTTCTTTCGGCACAGCTCGGATTTTCTACCAACAACACAATGTTGTGCCACTTTACCGTCGCGTCAGTGTTTCGACACATTGAAGTGCTGAACACATTGAGCGCGACAGGCTGCAAACGAATATTAGAATACACACGTTCTTAGGGACACAGTTATTGAGCCAGCTGCACAACTACATAACTGTGTCCATAAGAATGTGTGTATTTTAATATTTGATAGATGTCGCTTGCAGTCTGTCGTGCTCAATTTGTTCAGCACTTGACTCTTTGACAAAACGCAAATTTCGGCCATTGGTTGACCGTGACAACGGAGATACGAAAGAAGCGTGCGACACTTGTTCTTATGAATGTACATATGTATATGGCTCGCATTTGCTTTCGTAAACATACAGACAAATGTGCCAAGGAAATAATATATGTACATACATATGTACATATGTACATATATGCCATAGAAATTCTATTGGTGCAAATATGGAAATGATAACGAAATAATGCCAATATGCATATTTCATGAAGGTCATCAATTTTCTTTGAAGAAATGAAGTTCATTTGACACATCTTCGCTTTGTAATAGACGAAATAAATATAACTTTTTTGAAATAATTAAAAAATAAAATTAATTATTTTGTATCTAATTTTTTACGATTTTGTAAAAAACTAAAATTATTACAATTTTTCTCAATAAAATGGTTCATATGATACAAGATCACGCATATGTGTCTCAGAGAATGCTTCTTTACATTCTTTGTGTGACTTTGCTTATTTTTTCTCAAAGCATTGCTCTTTATTCATTCTCGCATGAATTCAGTCGTTTTACATATATTTCTGCCAGAGAACGTGCTCATATCTGCTAAATAGCAGCTAGAATGGTGAATTCCGTACTTCAATCTTATAAGTTCTCTTAGCCGCCCAATCGAACATCATACAGAATTCAATTTGCACCTTCTCTATGTTTTATGTTCTCTGTATGAACGTCCCTGAATTTGCTGCAACCATATCGATTTACCCTTGGAAAAATAAGTATTACCGCACTATATACTCTACCTACACATAAAATCAAAAAGTATTTATTTCTAGGGATTATTTTGAATAATCACGGAAAATTCACCACTCAATGGGATTCTACTCGCAATGGAATTCTAGAGTTACGACAACAAAGCGAAGAGAGAAAACAAAATTTTGGATTGAAGGCTGACGGTAAAGCATTGAATCATATAGCACTCTTTAGTAAGTAGAAGCAAGAATACAAATAAAGGCAAAAGTGGATCCCACGTTATTATTGAAGAAGTAGAAGATGTATAAATAAAATTTATGAATGCAATAGAGAGTGTTCAAAGTGTACGAAAGTGTTTATTTAATTCGCTCCGTGAATTATGTCTTTACAAAAAATAATCAAGCCAGAAGTAACAAAAAAACAATTTATTAAATTGAAAACAAAGGACACGGTCAGCAGAAGCAGCAGAAAACAACAATCGGCCACAACAACAAATGCGCTGACATCAACCAGTCTACAGGTACCAGCAATCGCGCAGGCAACGAAGAAAAGCATAACGCAAGGTGAGACTGTACCCATAAAAAAAGGACCGTCTGTACAAACTGGCATTAACCGCTACGATAATATAAAAAGGAAATTAAGTCCTTCAAAGTCAGGGGTCAATCCTAAAACATTTCAAAGCGGCACAACAAATAAGAATAAACCGAAAGCTTTAAATGGGAACAGATTTGCCTTATTGAGCAAAGAGCCTAACGATGATGCGAAGGGTGCGAAGTCGTTAATGCCAAACCACCTCCAATATAATGTATTTGCGCGAGCGTAGCTGTAATGCTCTTGTTGCTAAATTAAGTGAAATTGTAGGCACTCACAATTTTCACATAGTGTCTTTGAAAAAAGGCAATATAAGTAGATGAAACAAAAATTCAGTCCTACACTAAAACAGGTTTTATGGAAATTGTTAAATTTTTGTCGGCTAAAAACAAGAACTAAAATTCATTTCCAATGAAGAGTTCTAAGGGCCTAGTTGTTGTAATTAAGCGTATATACTTAGTCTGCCGTAGACTCGATACAAGTAAAAAAAACATTGGAATAATGCGGTTTTGGTATTAAATATGTTGTAAATAATTATATTTAATAGAAACAAAGTACCACAGCCAGTGTTTATAATTAAATTGTTGCCGAACTCTAATCAACTTAAAAAAAATGAAACAGAGCCTATATGTAATCTGAAATATTTGTTGCATCGTAGAGTAACTGTTTAAGAACCACATAAACGGCCCGGTACAATGTACTAACTGCCAAGAATATGGGCATACCAAATCATATTGCACTCCACGCAGTGGTTGTGTGGTATGTGGTTTACATCTCACTTCCAAATGCACCTTTAAAAAAGACGATTTGAATAAAAGATGTTGCAATTGTGGCTGTATTACAACAGAGCAGAGCTACCCTCCACGCAGGAACTCCTCGAGGGGCTAGGAGACCCACTGGACGGCAGCGTGATTGACGGCGGGGAAGAGGATCTACCCTTCCTCGAACCTTTATTATAATGGCCGTCAATACGGAATTGCCCAGGTGAACCTGCATCACGCGGCGGCAGCTTCGGCTGTCATAGCGAACAGGTTCACAGCGGAGAAACTGGGCATACTGCTGATCCAAGAGCCTTGAGTCCATAGAGGAGAGGTTAAAGCCCTCAGAACGGCGTTAAATAAGGTAATCTGGAATATCTCTAGCAAGAGATCTAGAACTTGCATAGTTGTCAGGAATAACATTGAATTCTTCCTCAGACTTATAATAGCGTTTCAGGCCCAGGTTAGGAGATTAGGCTATTTGAGCTAAACGAGTCTGTTATTAACGCTTATCATGGCAGTTGCCCCCTATAAGTGACCACAGACAGACGAAACTGTCTCCAGTGGTCAAGGAAACTAGCAGACCTCCGGAAAAAAGTACGCAGCCTATTCAACAAAGCGAAACGTACGGGGGTCTGGGAAGAATATAGGAGCTATCTCACCTTATACAACAAGGATATTAGGTCTGCAAAGCAGGCTAGCTTCAGGAGATTCTGCGAGAATGTCGCCTCAATACCAGAGGCGGCCTGGCTGCATAAAGCTCTGGCCAGAGGCACAAATGACGCAGTAGTAGTAATGAAAAGAGGAGATGGGACTTTTACGACCAGCGCAGAGGACAGAGCGACGGCGACCGGAGACGGTTCGGGAAGACCAATGCCTACCCGTGATCGAACACAGGCCATCCCGCGAAGATTGGAGTATCGCCAAACAGCTATTTACGGCGGACTCGATCCGGTGGGCAATGGCCTCGTTTGAGAGATTCAAGTCTCCGGGAGTGGATGGCATCTTTCCAGCGCTGTTACAAGAGGGGAAGCACTACTGCTGCCTCACCTGGTTCGGCTGCTGAGGGAAAGCCTCGCAATGGCGTACATCCCTGAAGTATCGAAGGTGATCTTCATACCCAAGGTAGGTAGGAAAGACTACTCATTGGCGAAATCCTTCAGGCCAATCAGTCTAACGTCTTTCCTACTAAAAACCATGGAGAAGATCGCGGACCATGAAATAAGGACGACAGCGATGAAGAGAGCACCCCTGCATGCGGCTCAGCATGCCTACAGAGCGGGCAGATCTACCAGTACTGCTCAGTACCAGATAACCACTGAGATAGAGAGTTCACTGGAGCATGGAGAGGTGATGCTTTGCGCGTTCTTGGACATCGAAGGTGCCTTTGATAACACGTCTCATAAGAGTGTAGCCAAGGCACTGGAGAAAAGGAATGTGGCAGCACCGGTGCGTAGATGGATTGAAGTTGCAGAGTTGCTGAGACCACAATAGGAAATAAGAGGATTCGTCTCGGCACAACAAGAGTCTGCCCACAGGGAGGTGTGTTATCACCCCTGCTATGGAGTCTGGTCGTAGACGACCTGTTAGTACTGCTAACGAACAATGGGATCCGCTGCCAAGGGTATGCGGACGACATTGTAATTATAGCAAAAAGGGAAAGTCCTGGAGCTGTAGGTGGTTGTACCCATGATGGTGCGACCCATAATCACATACGGGGCGGTGGCCTGGATCTCAATAGCAGATCAGACTTCGGTAAAGACCAAACTATCGAAGCTGCAGCGGCTAGCCTGTGTCTGTATGACGGGCGCAATGCGCACTTGTCCAACGGCAGCGCTGGAGGTTATGCTGAAACTTACTCCGCTTCATTTAGTTATTGGTCAGAGAAAAAGAAAAAGTTTAAGGTTACCCTCGGCAGCAAAGACGAGTGGAATGACTCCTGATGTTGAGGAATAGCACGCTGAGGTGGTACACCGATGGCTCTCCATACCCATGGGAGAGTTCCCAAGCATTTTCCAGGTAGAAGTTTTTGCCATAAGTCGGTGTATAGAAATAAACCTCCATCGCAACTATCGCAATAAGCGAATAGCCATTCTCAGCGATAGTCAAGCGGCGCTAAAAGCGATCTCCTCTTACGAAATCAAATCGCTATTAGTGCAGGAGTGCAGGGAAAGGCTGAGCAGCCTTGCAGAACGTAACCAGGTACACCTAATTTGGGTGTCTGGTCACAGAGGTATAGCCGGTAACGAACTGGCGGACGAGCTAGCCCGCTCCGCAGCCTCCACCAAGATGGCTACTGGTCGCATGGTACACCGGCCACTGCAAGCTGATCGACTGCACAGCAGTCTGTAGACGCAGGACTAAGGCCCTTGGATCCATGTTTCCGGATTGGGATCGCATAGCCTCATAAGCACCCGGAAATCAATTGAACTTCATCAATGCGCTGGGGCTAAGTGAGTCTACGTGAGTTAGGAGAGGGCACAATAGACCAAAGGTCGCGGTGCATTCCTTCTCTTTCAATCAATCAATCGAGCCGACATACTGGCCCAGTGATAGAAAAAAATACCAGACTTAATAGAATTTACTGTACTGAAAAATGTAGGTAGATATACATATGCTGATATATGTACAGACTTATCATCTGATCATTCACCTGTACTAACAAAGTTATACGAGCAGAACATAATATTTGAGCCAAAAGTTTCTCTAACATCTCATAAAACTAACTGGTTGAATTATAGAAAGTATATCAGCAGCCACATCAATATTGATTGGAAAATAAATACAGGAAGAGACCTTGATGAAAGTATAACAGAATAAATTGATGTAATAACTAATGCAGCTGTATTGGCAACACCAAAAAGAAACAATAAAATAGTTGGTTTTAGAAAGATCACTAAAAATGAAGTAGAAAAACTTGTAAATGAGAAAAGGCGAGCTAGACGTGAGTTGCAGTTAAATCACTCCCCTTCAACTCTGCTTTAACTCAAATCTGCTCTACGTAAGTTAAAAAAAGCGCTTAAATGTGAGGAAGAACGCAACACTGAATATTATATAAAGAAACTGTATCTAAATTCTAGCAAGCAAAAGTCTTTTAAACCACTAGTAGAATCCAACATTCCTTTTAAGACAGTTGAATGGTAATTGGGCACGTAGTGATGAGGATAACGCAAATTGTTTTGCAAATCACTTAGAGAAGGTATTGCCAACTTTGTTTAATATCGCTAACCAGTCGCTTTTGTCTATTAGGACTTCTACCTTTGAAGTTACTAGAATCATAAAAGAGCTAAATCCGAAAAAAGCATCAGGACACAATAATATTACTCCAAAAATGGTAATTGAGTTACCAAATACTGCTATAACGGTGCTCTCCTTGGTTTTTAATGCAATTCTTGGTTTCGGATACTATCCAATTTCGTGTGAAAAAGTTGATGATCATCATGATAAATAAACCTGGAAAAGACTTAACGCAGCCATCTTTATACAAACCAACTTCTTCTTCTTCTTAATTGGCGTAGACACCGCTTACGCGATAATAGCCGAGTTAACAACAGCGCGCCAGTCGTTTCTTCTTTTCGCTACGTGGCGCCAATTGGATATTCCAAGCGAAGTCAGGTCCTTCTCCACTTGGTCTTTCCAACGGAGTGGAGGTCTTCCTCTTCCTCTGCTTCCCCCGGCGGGTACTGCATCGATCAGAGCTGAAGTGTTTTCATCCATCCGGAAAACATGGCCTAGCCAGCGTAGCCGTTGTCTTTTAATTCGCTGAACTATGTCGATGTCGTCGTATATCTCGTACAGCTCATCGTTCCATCGAATGCGATATTCGCCGTGGCCAATGCGCAAAGGACCATAAATCTTTCGCAGAATTTTTCTCTCGAAAACTCGTAACGTCGACTCATCGGTTGTTGTCATCGGCTGGTGTACGTCATGGTAGCGTGCCAGGCCCAACTCTGTACATAATATATACAACAGACATTCCAACAGCTACTAACGTATTGACATCCACATCTACAGTAAGCCGTAACAAATGCTCCATCAGAGCATCAAGAGTATTAGAGCAGGAACTAACATTTGTGGAAGAAAGGCTAGCCAACTAGCGTATAAGTATTAATGAGCAAAAGTGCCAGCATGTTACATTCTCGCTAAGAGCAGAAACGTGTCGGACAGTTAAAATAAACAATATTCTAGTACCCGAAGCGAATGAAGTAAATTATCTTGGGATTCACTGGGATCACAGGCTGACGTGGCGAAAACATACAGCGAGTAAAATAACTTGCATGAAGTAAGGAGTACCAAATTTAAATTGGCTTTTAAACAAAAATCCCAAACTTAGCCTAAACAACGAAGTCCTGTGTGCAATGCAATCATAAAACCGATTTGGAAGTATGGCATTCAACTGTGGGGCTTGACCTGTGCAACAACATTGATATAATTCAAATGTTTCAATTTATAATGCTTAGAACAATCACGGGTGCACTGTGGTACATGCGTAATGAAATCATTCATTAAGATCTTGATATTCCTAAGGTAAAGAAGGCCTAAAAGTAATCGAGATAGATATAGGGTTATACATTATATGTATATATTATCATACATGAATGCTATACAATGTAATAAGCACAAAACCAAATTATTTTTAAAAATACTTACCAGACACAGTCTAAGTTGCAATACCACTATACTTAATTATTTTCACACTAAATATTTTACAAAAGCTTAGTAAAATCTTTGAAAAACGAACCAAGCACTTTGCTTTGCCGCTGCATAACTCACTAAGAACAGTGTTGTAAAGGCAATTGACAGAAATATTTAACGGTACTTTTTGAAATGTATTCAGGAATACTTAAGTATAATATGGAATATTCTACAACTAAGCAACATTGAATTTAAAATTTTTAAAGATGTTTAAACTTTAGCTGGTACACATACATATGTCCCATTCGGGTAGAAAGGGTTAAAAATAAGTAGTAGCATCAATATACATGTAAAATACTATGCAAACATAAAACACTATTATAAAAACAAAACAATTCATAACAAGTAAGGAATAGCTAAGTTCGGGTATAACCGAACATTTCATACTCTTGCAACTTTTAAGGATTAAAGCCGGGATAATACTTTCAGGTACATAAAGCATGTTAGTTATCTGGTGTCTATGGCGAGTTTTCACCCGATTTTATTAATTGTGGGGCACAAAAATGCACTCCAAACTTCATTAAGATAACTCGCACATTATATCGGCCAATGTATGCCGTATAAGGTCACCTGGAAGAAAATCTTTATATTAGATACATATGTATATTCAACCAATTTGCATCACACAGAATACTACTATCAGAAAAGCTTTCTCTCTGAATTTCAATTATATATGTATCTTACACATTGACCGATATTTTCAGTAAAAAGTTACACAAGTATATAGGCTCTAGAGTCCACATATACAATTTTTACAATTTTTGTTCATAAATTGGCATACTTCAAAGCCATTATTTGTCAGAATTTTATCCCGTTACATTAATTGCTTCTCGAGATATTTATATATATGTTTTCCCATAAAAGTGACGGCGGCATGCCCATTGTCCACTTTTGACCCCGGCTTCATTAAAGCCTTAACTTTTAGTTCCTTCAAAACTGGTTTGGTAATCAGCTGAACGATACCTAAGCTTAAACAAGTTGTGAGATGAAAACAAAAAAATTATTTACCAATTGAATTATATAATCATTTGTGTAAACAAAATAATGATCTCCATGGAAAATGCATATGCAACATCCACTCTGATAATTACATACGAACAAACAAACGCATATACTTACATACATTGAGTTGCCTACTTAAAACCAACACCGCTTTACACTTACTCATGCATTTAATTAGATAAGTATTATTTCTAAATAGTATATAAGGACAAGCAAATCTTTAAAAAAATTAGAATGGAAAATTTTCCACACAACTACACATCCTTTTATTTAGAGATTGCATTTAGTTATTAATAAAGGGGCAGAACTTGCAAGGATTAAAGAAAGAATTCATCGTTTATTATTCGGCAAAATCTTGAATGATTTATGATCAAAGTCATCCTCAAGTTATATTATAGATCATAGACTCACCGAGATTTATAATTCTTCTTCTTCTTTACTGGCGTAGACACCGTTTATGCGATTATAGGCGAGATAACAACAGCGCGCCAGTCGTTTCTTTTTTTCGCTACTTAGCTCCAATTGGATATTTCAAGCGAAGCCAGGTCCTTCTCCACTTGGTCCTTCCAACGGAGTGGAGGTCTTCCTCTTCCTCTGCTTCCCCCGGCGGGTACTGCATCGATCAGAGCTGAAGTGTTTTCGTCCATTCGGACAACATGACCTAGCCAGCGTAGCAGCTGTCCATAAATCTTTCGCAGAACCTTCCTCTCGAAAACTCGCAACGTCGACTCATCAGTTGTTGTCATCGTCCAAGCCTCTACACCATATAGGAGGACAGGAATTATGGGTGACTTATAGAGTTTGGTTTTTATTCGTCGAGAGAGGACTTTGCTTCTCAATTGCCTACTCAGTCCGAAGTAGCACCTGTTGGCAAAAGTTATCCGGTGTTGGATTGGACGAAATTTTGTACGACTTCAAAGTTATGACTGTCAACAGTGACTTCCCCCTGCGGGTAGGGGGAACCCCCCTTTGGGTTCGGGGGGAAACCGAATATACCCGCGGCAAGGCATACCTGTCGTAAGAGGCGACTAAAAGCCACATGCACTGTGTATGACATTTGACAGGTCTTGATTTTGAATGTCATCATGGTTTAAGTCAGAAAAGTGCTATAATATTAGCTTGAAATGATATTATAGTTTTATATAAGCTTACAATTATATAACAAACATTTGTTGTTCAAGCGACAAATGTCACCAGTCATGAGTTAGGATTACTATGAGCTCAAACTGGTAGTAACCAAAAGTTACAAAAGTCATACCAAAGACTTTAACATGGTACCACGGGGAGCAGTTAGCCCTTGGAGGAAACTCCGATCTGCTCATTGGGCTTGGCCCTTTGGGGAGATTCGTGGTGGCTGTGGTTTGTACCTTAATGCACGCAAAGCATTTGTCCAATGTGGAGTCGCACTGCGGCCGGGTGCCGGACCCAGAGTACGGCAGAGGTTTTAGATGGGCCTCGAACCCGACCAAGGTGGCTAGGGAGTTCCATTCTACCAATTGGAACCAAAGTATAAGTACTTTGCCAGCACTCTTGCTTTGGTTCTCCGTAGTGGGGTGTGTTTGCACGCACTTATGCTTTGGGGCCCTGATCAACGCATTGTATTGATCTATGTGCTTCTAGCAATAGAAAGCGGCGTGGAATTGAGTCTTTGAAGACAGGTATTCACGTTAAAACACATTGGCTTCTGTCAACTGTGACTCGCCCTGCAGGTTCGAGGGGAAACCGAATATACCCGCGGTAAGGCATGCCTGTCATAAGAGGCGACTAAAATCCTGGCCACCAGTCCAGAGCAATATGGAAGCTCAACTGGTCGTAGCTTCGGCTACAAGGTCATACCAAAGACTTTAACCTGGTACCACGGGGAGCAGTGGCCCTTCTGCCCATTGGGTTTGGCCCTTTGTGGAGATTCGTGGTGGCCCTGGTTAAAACCCAAATCGCGGGGAGGACTGACTTTGTCAGTTGAATGTGGAGTTGCATTGCAACCGGGTGCCGGGCCCAAAGTACGGCACAGGTTTTAGATGGGCCTCGAGCCCTACCAAGGTGGTTAGTGTGTCCATGCCACACTGCCAATTGGTACTGAAAATGCTTACCCAATTTTTAGGGCGCTGATCAACGCATTGCATTGATCCGTTGTGCTTTTGAGCACCTTGGAGCTAAGCTGTCGACAGCAGGATCCCACGTTAAACACATCAGACGTTGTCAAGAGTGACGTGAGAGCCAAGTCGCGAGTGCGACGACTGTTTGTTTGATGACAGGAAATATTCTGTCTTGCCCTCGTTCACTGCGAGACCTATTTGCTTTGCTTCCTTGTCCAGTCTGGAGAAAGCAGAACTAACGGCGCGGGTGTAAAGACCAATGATACAGTATCATCGTTAAACGCCAGCAGCTGTACATTATTATAAAATATTGCACCTGCTCGATTACGTTCGAATTATTTTCTCCAGCAGCAGATCAACGTCAGTTCACACATCCGTTTTGCGGAGATACCAAATTCAGACATCGCGACATAAAGGCTGCTCCTTTTCGTGCTGTCGAAAGCAGCTCTGAAATCGACGAAAAGGACTCTCCTTTCACGAGTCCTTTCCAAGATTTGGCGCATGGTGAATATCTGGTCGGTTGTTGATTTGCCAGGTCTAAAGCCACTCTGAAAAGGTCCAATCAGTTTGTT
Organism: Bactrocera tryoni; assembly: GCF_016617805.1. Classification (NCBI taxonomy): domain Eukaryota; kingdom Metazoa; phylum Arthropoda; class Insecta; order Diptera; family Tephritidae; genus Bactrocera; species Bactrocera tryoni. Next base: position 13,655,216 of record NW_024396366.1, on the reverse strand, counting down.
GACGGTGGACTTTAATCTCTCAAACAATATGTTCGATAGAACCTTACATATGTGCAATGTTGAGGAGGCTTATCCCACGGTAGTTGGCACAGATTGTGGGGTCTCCTTTTTTGTGGATTGGGCAGAGCACACTTAAATTCCAGTCGTTGGGCATGCTCCTTATCAGTTCTTCACCGCCGTGTTTGAATAAATCGGCCGGTAATCCATCGGCCCCCGCCGCTTTGTTGTTCTTCAGGCGGGTTGTTGCTATTCGAGCATCTTCATGGTCGGACAATGGAACGTCTGCTCAGGTTCGCCTTCTCCTGGCGTTGTGCGTTCACTGCCATTCAGCAGGCTGGAGAAGTGTTCCCTTCATAATTTAAGTATGCTCTGGGCGTCAGTCACTAGATCAGCTTTTGGGACTCTACAAAAGGATGCTCTGGTCTTGAAACCTTCTGTAAGCCGCCGCATTTTTTAGTAGAATTTTCTAGCATTACCCCTGTCAGCCAGCTTATCAAGCTCTTCGTACTCACGCATTGTGTTGTGGTCGATCGTAATGGTGCGAGGTAGGCAGCCTGTTTTCTCTCCGCTACGACACGGCACTCCTCGTCGTACCAACTATTCTTTTAAATGTTTCGTAAACCAATGGTTTCGGTTGCAGCTGTACGTAAGGAGTTTGAGATGCCCTCCCACAGTCCCTTATACCGGGTTGCTGACAAGTGCTCTCAGAGAACAGGAGTGCAAGTCGGGTAGAAAATCGTTCTGCTTTCTGTCGCGATTGCAGCTTCTCGACGTAGAACCATCCCTGAGTTTGTTGACGTGCGTTTTTTTCAGAGGCGGGTGCGAATCTTGGCTGCAACAAGATAGTGATCCGAGTCAATGTTAGGACCTCGGAACGCACGGACATTTAAAACACTGGACACGTGTCTTCCGTATATCACAACATGATCCATCTGGTTGGTGGCTTTTCGATCCGGAGACAGTCAGGTGGAATCTAGTACTACAGCTAACCATAAATCGGGCCTCGGTCAAGTCGATCGGCCTCGATCCATTTGATGATGTTTCGCCGTGGAGGCTGAATTTACCAACCGAAATGCCAAAGGTACCTCTTTTGTCCACCCTGACGTTAAAATAGAAGGCATCTTTGGTCACGTCTTCCTTTTCTTCCATCGGGGCGTGGGCGCAAATAAGCGATTTGTTGAATAACTTCGCTTTGATGCGGATTGTGGCTTAGACGTTCATCCACCAGGGTGAATGACAGTACGTGGCGACGAAGTATCAAGTATCTCTCCCACCACGAGTCGCAAACTGAATTTGCGCTCCTTTATTTGGCCACTGTATTAAATGCTACAAGGACCTACTCGCCTCAATTCTTGTCTCGTTCATCGCATTTCTTGGATGGCGGTTATGTCAGCCTTCACTCTAACGAGGACATCAACCAGCTGGGAAGCGGCACCTTCCCAATTAAAGGACCGGACATTCCAGTATCTCATCCGAGGCTGTCCATTAGTTTTCGTTGGTACTGTTTTTTACGTGGCGGGTCCCTTACCCAGCGCAAAACTCTGTGGAAGGGATGTTTCGGCTTCCCCCTTTAGCTCGCCTTCAAACGGATGTTCTTAGGCTGCCCAGAGGATACTTGGTCAAAGGCCAGAAGTCGTGAGCAACTTAAACCGTTTGTAAAAGAATCGTTGCCTGAACTTCTACCACCTATAACAATCTATTCGGCGAAAATAATTTTCTTACGCAGATATAGCCGAGCTAACAACAGCACGCCAGCCGTTGTTTCTTTTCGCTGATTGGCGCCAATTCGAGATGTCAAGTGTAGGCAAGTTCTTCTGCACCTGATATCTCCAGCGGAGTGGAGGTCTTCCTCTTTCTCTGCATCCACCGACGGATACTGAATCGAAAACATTTAAAACTGGAGTGATCTCGTCTATCAGGGCAACATGACCTAATCACCGCAGCCGCTGTCTCTTGTTTCGCTGAACTATGTTTACGTCGGTGTACATATATCTTGTACAGCTCATCTCTTCATCGACTGAGGTACCCGCTGCCGCCAATAAGCAAAGGACCATAAATCTTTAGCAAAACCATTTGAACTCTCCTTAAGCCTATTCAACAGGTGATGTCATTGTCCACGCCTCCGCACCATATAGCAGGACGGAAGTGAGAGAAGAGTTACTTTTCAAATGCCTACTCAGTCCAAAGTAAGACCTGTTGGCAATAGTGATTTGAATAGAGGAGTGTTTATGCAAATGCACCAAAAACATCCGTACGATTATATGTACAGTTAAAAAATTTGGTAAGCGTAAATTTTGGTAGACTTATTGCCCGATCAAGCACTCTTTCGTTCGTGAAAAATACGTTTTCGATATGCACAAAATAATAATGTTAAACTCATTGTTAAAATAATGTCTTAGATGATATCTAAGATAACTCACATTCCATCGCCAATTCATGCGTTATAAGGTCAACCGGATGTTTTAAAATTCTGATGGTGGCAAGGACATGTGTTCACCAGATTACATCCATTTTATGCGGAAAGATACACTGTTTTTCAGAAAACAGGATCTTTTAATTTCTTAAGATATTTTATATATTAACCTATATTGAAGTCATTAAGAAATTCTAAATTTTTCTATTATATATATCAGGACTAAGGGGATTATTTTTTCAACTAAATCCACTTTTGGGACAGATAAGAATTTGCTCTCAAATTTTGTAATATACCTCACAGATTGACGGATGTTTTTGATTTAAGGTTCGCAAAAAGAACTGTGGTCTTGGGGATTAAACAGTTTCGTTCCATTAGGATAATTTTTATCATAAACTGGCATACTTTAAAGGCAGAATTTTCACACTGTAATTTAGAAATCTAAGGAAAGTATATGGGTTGAAATCGGATAAATAGGTCGCGATATATGGAATTTCATCGCTATGTCAATAGTCAAATTTTGTTTCTGACGTTTTTATATATTGATTTATCGCTCTCAAAATAGTTTTTAATATAACCGTTATATGTGGAGTGAGAGGAGTTATTATTTCCACAGGGTCGTTAGAGGTGCATGGGGGATTTGTCCTGAGTGAATCTGGTTATTATGCCATGAATGGTTGAGGAGATATGTTTTAAATTTAACTTCTTAGAGAGCGAGGCACACTTTTTTTAATTCCTATCCCAAAAGTGACCCTTGCTACTGCGAACCCCTGTGCCAAATTACAGTTTGATATACACTCAGTCCTTTTTTTACGCGATCTCTTTTTACGCTATTTCACTTTAACGCGGTTATTTTTGTAGCGCAAATTCCTTTTTTTACGCGAATTTCTCACTTTAACGCGATTGCTTTTTTTTCGTTTTTTGCTTGGTCTTAAACTTGCAGCAGAATTGGAAAATTATTTTGTAGCAAATGATACTGATGCCGAACGTGAACGAATTTTTCAAAAAGAATTGAGTCTCTGCATGCTAAGATATAAAGTACTACATCGGAATTTATTGGGTCCAAAAAGAAGCATTCAAACAAAATTAACTGAATTTATGGTGCAAACTCAATCAGAGATGCTAAGTCAATCAGAACATCAATCCATAGTTCTTACTATTGATTCTGATGCAAATTCTAGTGATATCAGTGCCGGCCATCAAAATAAGCGGCTAAGAATAATTTCCACTACGGATAATGACAGTGATTAAACAGCATTCAACGGTTTTTTTTTCAATAAATGCACCTATTTTCTATTTTCTTCTCTTTTATATATGGTTTTTGTTTTGTATTTTTTATTTTGATATGAATGAATAAGTCATAAGTCTGAAATTTGAAACTTATTGTATTGTTTTTGAATATTTTTTTGCGCGTATATTTTGTTATACGCGATATTTTTTATATTCGGAACCAATTCGTCAGTTAATATTGGAAAACTAACCATTTTTACGCGATTTTTTTTTTACGCGATTAGTGGCAGAACCAAAAATCGCGTAAAAAAAGGACTGAGTGTATTTTATTGGTACTTAGGTGGAGTGGTTTTCTGACTAACTCTAAGTTCTGACAGTTTCTACAATAATCATTGTATGGTGCACCTAGTCTGCTGGCATGTGTGTCAATTAGACAGTAGGGTGGGTCGATTCCGGACTTTTTTCGATACGGGATTTCTAATAGTGCGTTGCCTTAGTACTTCCTGATTCCAATGCAACTTTTTGTTTTGAGATCGGATTGCATCTTCAACCCCAACTCCGGCCTTGAAATTTCGGAAATTCGCCTAAAATCGTGAAATTGTCTACCTAGTGCCTGCAATACGCATCTCATGGCAAAATGTATAAAACAAAAGTTATTTGTCACGTCATTTGCTACCGAAACGAACGAACCGTTCCCGAGATATGAGCGAAAAGGCGGCGCGCCACAGCGCAAGGTGAAAATTGTTGCAGCTCTCAGCTAACCTGTATTGGTCACCCAGAACCCACCGCGTGGAGGTGGCTGCTCTTCGGGTTTCTCCCAAGCCCAACTCAACCAACCAACCAACCATATGTCAGGCTTGTTTTAGTCTGAATCTGTGTCAAATTTATTGATAAAATCAGATTTTGTATTAAACTTTGGCACTTGTTGCCTAGATTTCAGTGTAGAGCGTATAAAACGATCACGAGATTGGGGGCCAATAACTTTAGAAGATGTCAATGTCACCAGTTTGACGGTTCTCTCGACTGCCACGGCGTGAGAGGGGAATTCACTAAATTTCCATACCTCTGCAGTGTCTCCCGACAGCCCTTTTATGTTAGAAACAGAACAAAGAACTGGTGGAACAGTCAAGGTAATAGTCTTCCAGTTAATCATATCGTAATAATTATTAGCTTTGAAATTCATCTTTGGCACTTTAATACATCTAACCCTTCCATATACAGTGTCAGACTCTGCTTCTCTGGCTGCCAGAAGACGGTCAAGGGCCAACTTTCTGACTTCTATCCGTTCGTCAGTCATCATACTAAGGAGAATGTTTTCTGGAAGAGCAAAGAATGGATGAATCGACAACCTTGCGCAGTTTAGCAGGTAAGTATCTCGACCTTTGAATTGCAGCATAGAGATGGGGCGAGCCATCTTTGATTGAACTGTTGAACCTTATTGAGAACCACAAAGGTGAGTAAACTGTAAGTATGTAATTGACCAAAATCTTTATTTCCTTTGTTGGTTTGTCAGTAGAAATGTATAATCTCAGAATTCTATTTGCACAGGTGAGCCAGAGAGATTTGCACATGTTACCTGGATGCATCGACGCTAAATCTGAGAAACATTAACCGGAAATAACAGCTTCTGATATTTTATAGAGATAAGCTTGGTCTGTGCTAAGTTGGGTCGGATTAATAACCTCAGAAGTTAATTGGCAGGATGGAAAACTTTCAAATTTGACAACAGGCAACTTCTCACAATCAGGGAGCAGTTTAGCTATGTCGCCAGAGAATGTACTCTTTGAGACACCATCTAAGTGTTCGAAAAGAGCACGAAATGGAAGTTCGTTGAAATGTAGAAGACAAACAACCCACTGTAATGGCCTACCTATTCTTTCTTCTAGTTTCCGAATGATTCCACCTTTCCAACCTGCGTACGTGTCGGTGCCATCAGCACCGACAACTTCTAGATGTTCCACATCAACTGAATTGTCTTGTAAATGTTGCCATATAGTTTGCGTCTCATCCTCAGCTGACCCGGAAGGAGAGGTGACGTGGCCAAAGTAATGACAACCAGGTTCCGCTATAAGAGAAATATGTTCCTCTTTGACAGTGTCGCGGTAGTACTTTTCACCTTCGCTGACTTGTGTAAGTGTATTGTCTTTGCGGCCGTCAAAATACAGCCCATATACAGAGTCAATGGAGCTTAACTCTAACACTTTTTTTTGCCCGACTAATCTTGCATTTGCCAGTGACAAGGCTAGCCTGATCCTGTGTTATCAAACCTGCTTTTTTGGCATCCAGAAAAGCAGATAAAACAGTCAAGGCCGCTGCTCTATCACTTACTCCAAATCTTTGGGCAGCTAAAGCAGTGTGTTCTAATACTAGTGTGTTTTGTTTTGTTTTAGAGGATGGAAGAGAAAATTCATCATCAGCATCGTTTTTGGAGGAATCCATGTGCGACGCACCTACATTGTTGTCGTCTGTATGAGAGTCTGGCTGATCTGAATGGTCACGTGTTCTAGCTGATACTTTTGTGGTAAGTGTTGATGTTGAATGACGTTTTGAAAGCTTTTCTTTACGTTCATTTTCTTTGTAATCTTTTTTGTTTCAGGTAGATCAACACTTCCAATGCGACCAATTCTTCTGTTTCTCTGGTCCAAGAGAAATGGTTGTTCATTGATAGGAACTTTCCTTTCCTTTCGACAAGTGCAAGAAGAAAAATAAATGCGTTTACAAGCAGCGATGTCAAATAATTTTCCGGCAGAAGAGACAAAGTCGTCTCTTTTAGAGCTCATACCTATTGGGTTCCCTATAAACATTTGTTTAAGAGTCAGAAATTTCTTATGGTACGTGGTGAGCATTTGTACAACTCTGGTGTGAGAAACTATCGGAATAGATGACTTCTTGAAAGTATTTTCAACCTTTTTTGCAACTATTTCTGTAACTTATTTACTCCTAGGTTCACAGTTGTCGTCTCGGAGTCGCCCTATACGAAATCTTTCAAACTGATAACACAGAAGAACATCCTGGTAAGTAGGTAACTGGGACTCAGAGAGATTGTACGGATATATGCCAAACACAGGACATTTCTGTCTAAATTTAAATTTAGATACAGAAATTTTGAGTTCTGCGTTCTGTCGAGAGAATATAAGTGATAGCACTCGGCGAAATCAACGACAAGAGTGAAGGAACTCGATGAAAAAATATTTATGTGGAGACCAGTCCGAACGTGTCGTATGGAGCAGGGAAATGAATGTAAGTGATAGAACTCGGCGAAATCACCGACAAGAGTGAAGGAACTCGATGAAAAAATATTTGTGTGGAGACCTATCCGAACGTGCCCTTTGGCGTAGGTGAATGAATGTGAGTGATAGCACTCGGCAAAATCAACGTCAAGAAGTATGGCCGCGAGCCGATTTTCACCTTGCGCTGTGGCGCGCCGCATTTTCGCTCCTATCTCGGGAACGGTTCGTTCTGCGGCCATGATCACACATACCATTTCGGTAGCAAATGACTTGACAAATATCTTTTGTTTTATACATTTTGCCATGAGATGCGTATTTTAGGCGCTAGGTAGACACCCTATTAGACAGTAACCTGTTAGAACACCTACCAGAGTTATTATGTCCTTCCTTTTGAATTCTAATAGTCGGCATGTGCTCCCCCTGTTTCATTCATGCCACCGAGACACATCTAAAAGTTCAGCTGTTTCACTGTTGCCAAGGATATCATTATGCTATGTAACCCATTGCAGGTTTATCGTGAAATATTGGGTAGTCGATAAAGTTTTTTCCTATTTTGCCAATAGATGTCGTTGCAGTCGTATATCTTCAATGCTACCAATCACATTATGTCATATCATATAGTGGTGGAAATGTGAGATTAAGCTTTATTTAACAAAAAAAAAAAAAAATAAATTCGGGGAAGTTCAAAAAAGGGTTCAGCTGTTCAAAACTTTGTGAAAATAATGAAGAAATTCGCTATATTTTAAAAATTTTATTTAAAAGGCAAGAATGCAACGCAAGCCACAAACGGAATTTGTGAAGTTAACAATTTCCACTGAATTCCGCTTGGCTATCCGTATGTATATTAGCTTGCTCCTTGTCAAAATAACAAGGCATTCTTTGATTGATGTGATCTCCACTTGAAAACAGTGGTCTAGTAAACGATATCGTCTAGTAAATGATATCTAATTCGGTGAACACAAAGCTTCCCCAAAACCAATACGGTTTGTTTAAATATTGTTTAGCAACCGCTGACCTCTTCTTTTTATAAACCTTACTTATGTATGGCTTACGAATTGCGATTCGCATATTGCAACCAGCACTATTCAACACATTCCCTACTGTTTTGGGATTTTTTTTTTTGATTTACATATTTACATCATTAGTGTACGTAAACTTTTTTGATATAAATTATGCCCATTTTAAGCTTTTGCATTAATTTTTTTTATTTGTGTAAAAAAAAAATATTTTGATATGCTAAATTTAATGTTAAATATGCATCTTTTGAAAAGGATAGAAAAAAATCACAAAATTTATTCATTTTATAACAAATAAACGTGTCGTAATTTAATAGAACTAGGTGTATGTAAACTTTATTGGTGCACTGTATGTACTAATTCACAAAATTGCATGCTGTGCAAAGGGGAGCACTCAGTTCTGAGCACGACTTGCCTTAAGTACATGGAATTGCTAAAGACAACGAAAAAACAAGTAAGGAAGGGCTAAGTTCGGGTGTCACCGAACATTTTATACTCTCGCATGGTAAAGTGATAATCGAGATTTCATAATACGTCATTTACATATTTTTCAAACACCGAATTTTTGTAAAGTTTTATTCCGCTATCATCATTGGTTCCTAATGTTTATACTCGTATTATACAGAGAAGGCATCAGATGGAATTCAAAATAGCTTTATATTGGAAGAAGGCGTGGTTGTGAACCGATTTCACCCATATTTCGTACATGTCATCAGGGTGTTAAGAAAATATTATATACCGAATTTCATTGAAATCGGTCCAGTAGTTCCTGAGATATGGTTTTTGGTCCATAAGTGGGCGGCGCCACGCCCATTTTCAATTTTTAAAAAAAGCCTGAGTGCAGCTTCCTTATGGCACTTCTTCCGTAAAATTTAGTGTTTCTGACGTTTTTTGTTAGTCGGTTAACGCACTTTTAGTGATTTTGAACATAACCTTTGTATGGGAGGTGGACGTGGTTATTATCCGATTTCTTCCATTTTTAAACTGTATATGGAAATGCCTGAAGGAAATGACTCTGTAGAGTTTGGTTGACATAGCTATAGTAGTTTCCGAGATATGTACAAAAAGTAGGGGATGGGGCCACGCCCACTTTTCCAAAAAAATTACATCCAAATATGCCCCTCCCTAATGCGATCCTTTGTGCCAAATTTCACTTTAATATCTTTATTTATGGCTTAGTTATGACACTTTATAGGTTTTCGGTTTCCGCCATTTTGTGGGCGTGGCAGTGGGCCGACTTTGCCCATCTTCGAACTTAACCTTCTTATGGAGCCAAGGAATACGTGTACCAAGTTTCATCATGATATCTCAATTTTTACTCAAGTTACAGCTTGCACGGACGGACGGACAGACGGACGGACAGACGGACGGACAGACGGACGGACGGACGGACGGACAGACAGACATCCGGATTTCGACTCTACTCGTCACCCTGATCACTTTGGTATATATAACCCTATATCTGACTCTTTTAGTTTTAGAACTTACAAACAACCGTTATGTGAACAAAACTATAATACTCTCGTTAGCAACATTGTTGCGAGAGTATAAAAAATGAGGATATTGCAGCTGAACTTAAATCACTGCGCCGCAGCACAAGCACTGCTGCAAACTGTAATATAAAGCAATATTAATGTCGCTTTACTGAATGAGCAATATTGCCAACGTTCGGAAAGTACTTGGATCACAGATATAAGTGGAAAAGCTGCAATATGGTCCTGCAACAGACAATCATTCGCATCAGAGAAGCAAAAAATGGTTTCACATGGACGCAAATAAGAGGAATATATTTCGTAAGCTGCTATTCTCGTCCCAGCACGTCCATCAGAGAATTTGAAGACTTCCTCCTTGAATTATCTTTAAAAAGCAGATGCAAATCGCCGATAATAATGGCAGGTGACTTTAATGCATGGTCCACTGCTTGGGGTAGCAGATGTTCAAGCCATCGTGGGCGCCTGGTTCTAGAATTCCTGAGCCAAACCAACCTCACAATTATTAATAGTGGCATCAAAAATACTTATCAAAAAGCAAATAAAGGCTTTATAATAGACCTGATGTTTGCAAATGACGCACTTAGCAGACACGTTAACTGGGAGGTGTCAGATATGTTTACATATAGTGACCACATGGCAATCATTGCAGAAGTTTTGTTCTCTCGGGCCCAGAAACCCTCACGCATTAATACTACACGAAAAAGAAGCTGGAAGCAAACAGACTTTGATTCTGACGTTTTTGAGACAGCCTGAAGTGCAGCAATAGCACCTGGCAAAAGCGGCGTCCACTTAGTAACCGCTTTGCGAAAGGAAGTGGAGGCAGCATTCGACGTTACAATGCGAAGGACGAAATGCCACAATAAGCGAAGACCTGTATACTGGTGGAATGAAGAAATTGCCTTCTCAGCGTGGCTATGTCACGAAGCTCGACGAAAAATGTCTCAAAGAAGCTTTTAAAAGCCACAAAAAGCTCTTAAATTCAGCTATAACCCGTAGCAAAAGAAACTGTTTTGAAAAAATCTGTGGGGAAGCGAATATAGACCCCTGGGGGACTGCTTATAAAATCTGTATGTCCAAATTCAAAAATAAGCGGCAGCAACCCAAATGCGCTCCGTTCATAAAGAAAGTCGTCGAGGCATTATTTCCGACGCAGGAACCGATTACTAACGCTGAGCAACGAAACGAAGCTGCTGAATCACCCCCACTGGTTACAGAAGAAGAACTATTGGCAATAGACAAAAAATTCAAAAACAACAAACCGCCTGGTATCGACGGAATACCAAACAGAGCTCTAAAGGTAGCCATAATTTCGAAGCCCACTCGTTTTGCAAAAAATGTACAACGCATGCATAAAAGAAGGGATGTTCCCTGATCCCTCGAAAGTTCAGCGCCTTGTTTTAATCCCAAAACCAAAAAAAAACACCAGATGAACTTTCTTCATACCGACCTCTGTGTATGCTCGACACAATGGGCAAAGTGTACGAAAGCATAATAAGAAACCGCTTTGAGATTGCAATCCAGGAAGCCGGCGGACTATCAGAAAGGCAATACGGCTTCAGAAAACAAAGGTCCACTATCGATGCACTGAAAGAAGTTGTCGACACTGCGAAAAATGCAGTAAGTGGCAAAAATAGAAAGGTGGTACACAAAAATATTGTGCGCTGATCACCCTGGTTGTGAAGAATGTATTCAACTCAACTGCCTGAGCAAAAAACAGAGGTATTGCTCATAAGCACCAGGAAAATTGAGGAAAAAATAACTCTCACTATAGGAGAGTGCGTGATTACTTCATAACCACAGTTGAAGTATTTAGGGGTAATATTGGACTCCAAACTGAAGCATACACTTGGCAACCATAGCAAATAAGATTTATATCGCCTTATCAAGAATGATGGCAAATATAGGCTGTGTGCGCTCCAGCCGCCGACTTCTAATCGCAAAAGCTATAAGCTCAGTTATACTATATATAGTATAGCTCCAGTATGGATACAGGCACTAAACATAAAAGCGTATGCCAAACCAATAAATGCAATGCATAGACTCACAGCAATAAGAGTAACAAGTGCTTTCCGAACTATTTCCAGTGAAGCATCTGAAGTACTAGCTGGTATGCCGCCCATAGACATCCAGGGTGACGAGCTCGCGAGATTATATGAGCTATCAGCGCCAATTACAGAAATCCAAAAGAAAGAAGAGAGAAAGAAGAGCAGCAACGGTGGCAAACCTCAACTAAATGACGGTGGACCCACAGACTTATACCTGACATCCATACGTGGATAAGTAGAAAACATGGGGACCTGGATTTCCACCTGACCCAGATATTAAGCGGGCATGGGTGCTTCAGAGGCTATCTATATAAATTTCAAAACGTCGTCAGTCCGTATTGTTCGATGTGTACGGAGTCAATAGAAGACTCTGAGCACGTGTTCTTCCATTGTCCTCGGTTTCTAAACATAAGGGAAAAGTTAGAAACAGCACTAGGTGGTAGTTTAAAGGTGGAAAGTTTGACTGCACTTATGTGGCAGTCTTCTGAGAAGTGGAAAGCTGTTCGCGAAGCGGCAACTTCCATCATGACAATATTAAGACAGTTACAGCAGAATAGGCGTCAGTCCGTCCGTGCTGTAGAGGAGACGTAAAATGTCTTGTCACTTCTATGAAGTAATACCTTATCTGGTGGTTCCGTGGGAGAGTCCTGAGTTGGGAGTAGGTTAGGTTTAGCGGATTAAAGTTCCGCACTCCGGCTTTCGATGCTAACTACTAGTTAATGCCGTTAGTTTTAAGATTTAGGCAAAGCAATTATATGAAATGGAAAAGCTCTCTCGTATGTGAAACGTTGAACCGAACGCACGCTTTTTTCATTATCAGAATAATTTATTAATTTTCTCACGACACAGATAATTGCAGTTTTAATTTAATATTGCCCATCCCTAACCTTTTTCGCATCTCAAAAACGCTTGAGATTTTTCATAAGGATACAATCCCTTAAATTGAAATTAATAGTAACAAGTAAAGAAGGTCTAGGTTCGGGTGCAACTTGCAAGAGTTAAGGCCAGTGTATTTAAATTAACCCTCATCGAGACCCTCGGGTCTGGCCAAGCATATTTTGTTTTTAAATGCAAACGACTTGCGCTTCCAGGTAGCTTCCTAGAATTTTATTGTCTATAGAATTCAGAAAAAAAAAATCAATGATATCGTATCGAAAAGCATGTTATAATATCACACCTTAGTGCACCAATGGTGCTTGGCTAGACCCCATATATTTTGTATGAAAATATATGAACAAATTGGTTTGTATGTTTATCTAGGTCAAATACTTTAGCCGCTAGAGCGTTTTAAAGGTTAAGAAAAATGTAATTTTTCTCAAAATGTTAAACTTTTTGTGCACGCTATTGCCACGGCCCTGGTAGGGATAGAGGGGAGGTTGAGGGCTTTCCTGAAAGCCCAGGGGTGAACTATCTCGCAAAATGGTTTTGATCAGTCAATTTGATTTCAACCAAATCGAGAGGTAAGAAATTTCAAAAATGTATCAATATTGCACACATATGAGCGTAAATACAACACGTATTTCCATACAAATATATGTAAACACCACTTGGCTTAGCCAAGCACCATTGGTCTCGACTAAGTGTATCAGACCGTTGGTCTCGACCAGGGTTAAGGTATAAAACGTCAAACTAAGGATCGACTATATATAACTCCTGTACTGACAGACACATAAAGTTTGTTAGAAAAACGAAAATCACTATACATATGTATGTAGTATCGACCCGATTTTATTTAAAACATTATCATTCCACATACATAAAATTTTTTTCTGAGTTTTTTAAAGGTAACTCAAATTTGTAAATTATCAATATATATGGAGTAGAGTCAATCGAATGTTCGAAAATCCTGATGTTAGTTCATCAGTGGTACGTCAAGTTTTCGCCCAAAGCACTCTTCAACAACTCGGTATAAGGGAACTGTGGAACGGCATTTCAAACTCCTTACGTACAGCTGTAACTGAAACCATTGGTTTTCGGAAAATGCAAAAGAACAGTTGGTACGACGAGGAGTGCCTTGTCGCAGCGGAGAGAAAACAGACTGCCTACCTCGCAACGTTACAATCGACCAGAACACGTGCGGGACGGGATAGATACCGAGAGTTGAAGAAGGAAGTGAGACGCATTTGTAGACAAAAAATAGAGAGAGGCCGAAATGCGTGAGTATGAAAAGTTTGACAAGCTGGCCGACAGGGGTAATGCTCGAAATTTCTAGGAAAAAATGCAGCGGCTTACAGAAGGTTTAACCTGAGCATACTCTTGTAGAATGCCCAGAGCCTCCAGCCTGCTGAATGCAGTGAATTCATAACGCCAGAAGGAGGCGAACCCGATTCCCCAAACGATAACGATGGAGCAGGCGTTAGATTGCCCGACCACCAAAAAGGGAGACCTCGAAAATTAACGCCAGATATTTACCATGCGGCAAATTTGGAAAAGACCCGTGAAATGAGAATCGACACACATCACCTCTTTGTCGATTTTAAAGCTGCCTTTGACAGCGGCGATGTCTGAATTTGGTATCTTCGCCAAACTAATACAGCTTTGTAAACTGACGTTGAGCAACACCAAAAGCTCCGTCAGGATCAGGAAGGACCTCTCCGAGCCTTTCACGACGAGGTTTCAGACAAGGCGACTCTTTTTGTCTGATTTCTTCAACCTTCTTCTGGAAAAAATAATTCGAGCTGCAGAACTCAACCGAAAAGGTTCAAACGTGTATAAGAGTGTACAACTGCAGGCGTATGCCGATGATATTGAGATCATTGGCCTTAACAACCGCGCCGTTAATTCTGGTGGTGAACGAGGGCAAGACGAAATATATCCTGTCAGCAAACAAACAGTCGTCGCACTCGCTACTAGGCACCCACGTAACTGTTGACAGTCATAACTTCGAAGTTGCTGATAACTTCGTCTATTTAGGAACCAGAATCAACAACAAAGTCAGCCTCGAAATCCAACCCAGGATATCTCTTGCCAACAAGTGCTACTTTGGACTAAGTAGGCAATTGAGAAGTATATTCCTCTTTTGACGACCAAAAACAAAACTCTATAAGTAACTTATTATTCCATCTACTTCCTCTACTTTAGGCCTGGACGATGACAGCATCTGATGAGTCGACGTTGCGAGTTTTCGATAAAAAAGTTCTGCGAAAGATTTATGGCCCTTTGAGCGTTGGCCTCCGCGAATATCGCATTCGTTGGAACGATGAGATGTATGAAATATACGTCGACAGTGACAGTGAATGGGCGGTGCCACGCCCATCGTAAAATTTTCACGGCGTGGGCGTGGCAGTGATCCGATTTCACCTATCTACGAACTCGAAATTTTTTTATATTAATAACCCACATACCAAGTTGCATTGAGGTATCTCAATTATTTTTTAAAAGTCTTAGCAATCACTGCATTGCTGGTGGGGAGTATAACTGACCAACTCTTAAGGAAATGAGCTATTTAAATGTATAACAAAATTTAATTATTCAACCAGACCTAAAATACCAGCCCTTCTAGACTTTTTTGTGTATAAAGGCATATCACAACACCAACTTCACATTAAAGAGAGTTCTAATCATTCGCCAATAATAGTAACGTTAGGGACTACGGTGTCGAGTATATAAAAACCTTATAAAATTATTACACAAAATACTGATATAGCAGCATCTAGAAACTGGCTTGAAAATCGACTAGTTTGAATATACTTTTAAAATCTGGCGTGATATTGACTTATGAGTTGAAAACGTAATAGTAACAGCTATCCATGAA
This sequence comes from Bactrocera tryoni, assembly GCF_016617805.1. NCBI lineage: Eukaryota > Metazoa > Arthropoda > Insecta > Diptera > Tephritidae > Bactrocera > Bactrocera tryoni. The sequence goes on along the minus strand of NW_024396366.1, from coordinate 13,640,035 downwards.
GAGGGATTTCTTTCCGCTTCACAATCAACTGCTAATGAAGTGAAAAAACCGTTCGCTCCTATTGATTTAAGACGGCTGATCAAAGAGTAAATAATACTTAGAAAAAAATGGCAAATAAGTCGAAGTCCTCTTGACAAACGAATTTTAAGCCAGGCAACTAACGATTTAAAGTGGAAATTGCGGGAAATTAAAGCTCAAGAAACAGCAGAATATCTTAGGAATACAGCTTTTCGCACGGTCCAAAAGCATATCGAACGAGTGTTTTAGCTAGTTGGCCGGTAGGGGCGCCAGTATGCCGGTGCAAGCCTTTTGAATGGTCTCTATTTGGACAATCGCTAAAGATAGCAGATTCTAACGCACCAGTCGACATATAGATGGCGCCACCAGGGGCGCTAGATTCAAAAAGTCCTCTTTACTTTGGAAAGCATATCTACAATTCTATTCTTCGACTCGAGTACTAACCAACTCAGTGGGAATGTGTTAAGACGCCAATGATTCTGGAACCTAATGAGTCCGAGAACTGTCCCTCTTAAGGGATCAGTAGGGTAATCTTTTTCCGAAAAACATTTGTTTGCATTTTCTGCTCCCTTGCACCCTTAGAATAAATGTAGAAACTCACTTTACCATTGGAAGGTTTCGAAAAAAGCCCAATAATAATAATACCGCTCGACGTTCGGGGCGCTCGGAGTGCACACCTGGCACTTTAAACGCGTTTTTCTGAAAACACCTGCCTGGCTATCGTCCCTATATTTTTTATAATTTTTTGACAGTGACAAAATTTATGTAAAAACACATGGGGAAAAATTAAAAAAAAAAACGTTAAATTCCTTCTTATTTATCAACATTTTTTTCATTATTCTATTAGGGACGATAACCATTCACGTACTTTTTACGAATAAATTGGGTTTTTGGGTTTCAGATGATCCAAACATGAGAAATCGTGCTTACCAGTGAAAAAACTCATCTCATTTACCCAGCCATTTCTTCGACAGATATCATCAAAAAATTCCGAAAAAAATTGCTTACACTCCCCAAGATATACCTCATGATATGTGAAAAAAGTTCCATTGTAGAATAAAAATTTCTAATAAAAAAAAATTACAAAAAAAAGGGACAGATTACCCTACTGACGCGTTAATATCGTTCAATTAGTTTACTGGCGACCTATTGTAAAGTATTAAAAAAAAATACTTTTAAAGAGAAGTTACCTGAATATATTGCCAGAATACCAGTTTGGGTTTAGATGTGGACATGGAACACCTGAATTATTAAAATTACCAGCAATGCTTTTGAATGTAAGCAATACCGTGAAGGGGTCTTTTTAGATGTTAAACAAGAATTCGATAAAGTATGGCATCCAGAGTTACTTTATAAAATTAAGCAAGTAAAGAAGGGCTATGTTCGGGTGAAACCGAACATTTTATACTGTCGCAACTTGCAAGAATCAAAGCCAGGGAATTACTTTAAGGTGTAAACCCATTTATATGTATAGAGTAAGGTCAGTGGGATGTTCGAAAATCCTGGTGTTAGTTATATAGAGGCTAGGTCAACTTTTCGCTGAAATTTATCTATTTTAAGCACAAAAATACACTGTTGTGATTAAAACACGCCGATATATGCGGTACAAAGTCACGCGGAAATAAAAATCTTTATATTTGGGTAAATCGGTAATGGGGGGATATATGTATACATATAACTGAAATTAAGGGTAATCCTTATCTTATCTGTCTGTATGTCAAAAATGGGTTGAATCGGACCGGGAAGTATTGGTTTTGAAATTCCTATGTCCCATTTAAAAAATATAAATCGGATAACAACAACGTCTACTTCTCATATAACACAATTTTAGATTCCACTTTATTCGTTCAGTTCGCAAAACAAGAAGCGTTTAATATAACGGTATAAAACTTTGCATGAATAATGTCTTTAGTGCGTGCCACCTTTTAAATCACATAAAGACTTTGCAAGCCCCTAGGTACCGAAAATTTAAACCCCTTTACCTATAGTTGACTTTTGATCGAAAAAGTCGGTAATGGGGGGATATATGTATACATATAACTGAAATTAAGGGTAATCCTTATCTTATCTGTCTGTATGTCAAAAATGGGTTGAATCACAGAAGTCCGTTCAAACAACGTTTACATTAAGAACCAAAAAATGTTCTTCTGTATTATTAAATGGCTTTACCATTCCTGAAAGTGAAACTGTCAAATACCTAGGTCTTTATTCGGACAGAAGATTTACTTGGAAGACACACATACAAGAAAAATTTAAGCAGCTCAATTTAAAAAAAAAAGAAAAACGTACTGGCTCGGTCGCGATCACAACTTAATCTTGAAAATAAAGTTCGACTCTACAAGTCAAGCCTTACAAAAGTATGGACGTATGCCGTGCAGTTATCGGGTACGGCGAGTACTTCCAACATTAAAATTTTCCAAACATATTAATCTAAAACTTTAAGAACTATTGTAAGTGCTCTTTGGTATGTATGCAACTTCGAAATCCACAAAGGCTCAAATGTTCCTTTTGTTAAAGACGAACTCAGCAAAGCTTGTCGAAGACACGTTGATAGGCTAATCATGAAAACTTATTGGCAGTAAATCTACTGGATCTTACACACTAAAAAAATTCGCATTTAGGCCCTTCGTGATAGATTTTAATTACTTTTAATAATATTTTGGAGCAAAGTATGTTTTTTAAGAATATATTGGTTACTCTGAATGGAGCAGAAATCAATACTTTCATGATGGCTATATTTATGAAATTCAGGGTTTGTCCGGAAGAAAATAGGTCTCAGTCCATTTAAACAAATTTATTGACCAAATCCTTACAATGCTTTTAAAACTTTCAAAATGGGCTAATTTTGCGTCGATACAGCGCTGCCAGCGCGATTTCCAAGCATTGAAGGCGTCACGGAAGGCATTTTCCTCCCCTCCACAAAATGCTTGCCTTTCATCGGCCTTTTCAATCAAGGGAACAAAAAAAGTCGCGAGCTGCGGAAGCGTTGGGATGTCGGCCTAGGTTAGGTAGCTGTTCACAAGAAGGGCGGTGTGACCCGGGGCGTTGTCGCGGTGCAACTTCCAATTGGCTGCGATATCTTGTCGGACCCGATTGACCCTTCGCTTGAGTCTCTTGAGGACTTCAACGTAAAACTTGGCGTTAATGGTTTGTCCAGGAGGAACAAATTCATGGTGGACGATGCCTTTGATGTCTAAAAGGACAATGTGCATCCTTTTCACTTTTTATTTGATTATTCATCAGCGAACTCTTCCCGGCCCTCCAAAAAGGCCTGGTGCCACCGAAACAACCCACTTCTGGCTAAAGCAACATCTGGGTAAACCTGCTTGATCATATCAAACGACTTGCACACAGAATTTAATCGCGTACATTTACTGTAACTAACAGTGGATTCTCGGTTTGCATACTACACAGAAATACCTCGAACGAAAATGTTTGTCCTGACTCTCCAAGTGCTCGAAGACTACTGACCAGCTGCTCGTTCGTTAGCTAGGAACGCTCTTTACCGAATCCAGTCGGTGCGCGCACGCTCCAAAGTATAGTCGCGGCGGAAAAAAATCAGTCCTATTACTTTTCGGACATAACCTGTATGCTGATTGCCCTTTGATTTTTTTTTTGTGCGGGCGAGGGGGTGGAAAATGCCTTCCGCATTATCGGTGCTATCGTCACAGCAGCGGTATGTGCCACTTGCATGTCACTAAAAACCCCCCCTCTAAGGAACCGTCGCCCACCCTCGGACCGCATTTGCATTACTTCAGGGTAGCGTTCCATTTTTCTCATTGAGAGATTTACATCTGCGCACCTTCGTCCAGGTCCCGCTTTTTGCTGCGAACCAAGATTGCTGCGAAATTCTTGATAATCTCCCAGTTTGCTTCACTCTCCAACATTACGCTGACTAAATTGTCTGCGTTTCTTGGGCCAACCAGGTCCTCCACGGCGGTGTGGTGTGGTGAATGTGTGTTCAGCGTCGTCTTCTGCCGCATCGTTGTATAGGCATGACGGCTGTTCGACTTTTCCCATTCTGTGGAGTTACTTTTTGAAGTACCCGTTACCGAGTAACAGCTGGGTTGTGTAAAAGTCTACCTCTGTGAATTTTCGTCCTGTCCATGAGTCTAGATCTTTTATAAACCTGGCCGTCCTAAAAGGTTAATTGGCGCATTTCCCCTTATAACTAATATTGCCTCGCCGGACACTGTTCGGTAGGCTGATGTAACTCTGACGTTGCCATACGTTGATGGCAAAAAGAACGCCGACAGATATTAGCGCGATCTGTTTGTGGCTTCGTAGTGTGAAACACACATACAGTTTTCACTGAATAATTTTCGATAATTTTTCTTTTGAATAGCTAGAATAAAAAAGCAAACGACCGAAATTGAACGATTCAAATAACAAACAAAAACAAAACAAAATAAATAAAAAAAAAAATTTGTGTGGAAAAAAGTTAATTTTTGGAATTGTCTAATTTGGAAAATAGATAGTAGCCGATTCTCAGACCTACTGAATACGCATATAAAATTTGGTAAAAATTGGTAAAGCCGTTTCGGAGGAGTACGGTAACTAATATTGTGACATGGAAATTTTATATATTAGACATAACTCACACACTGAAATCATAAGACTTGTTAGAAAACCGAAATTCATTATATGCAGTGTATAGGAGTGGAGATAATTCGTATGTATGGCAAAAGGTCAACCGGAAGTTTAAAAAATGTGTTTTCGTCAATTTTTGGCAATACCACATACCATCAAAAAGACGAAAATCATTATATGTTGTGTATAGGAGTGGGGGTAATTCGTATATACAAGGTCTGTCGCAAAAGAAACAAGACTGTTAAAAAAAACAACAAAAATTAATATTTTCAAAAATTATATATTTTTATTCAAAGCGTTTCCTTGTGCTTCGATACAGCGTTTAGCCCGGCCAATTATCATTTCAAATGAGAGTTCAAGGTCATTTTTCGGAATGCTCTTGAGAATATCGGTCGTCGCCTTTTGGATAGCTGAAACGTCCTGAAACCAATGTCCTTTCATGGGGAAATGAAGTTTTCCAAATAGGTAAAAATCACAGGGTGCCAGATCAAGTGAGTAGGTTGAGTGATTAATGGTTAATATGGAATTTTTTGTCAAAAAATCAGTGGCAAGCGTCGACCGATGACACGGCGCATTGTGGTCGAGCACGACGAATGCGTAACAAAAGACGCTTCATAACACCAAGGTAAAACACAGTATTAATCGTTTGGCCAGGTGGGACGAACTCTCGGTGTACAATACCCTCGGAATCGTAAAAACAAATCAGCATTGTCTTTATTTTTGACTTCTGAAGGCGACGGACTTCGGATCGTCACAGAGGTCCTCACGACCTTCTTGGACCACTCATGCACATTACTACGGGATAGGCACTGATCACCATAAACTTTTTTCTTCATTTTAAATGTTTCAGTAAACGTTTTCCCAAGTTTAAACCAAAATTTAATATTTGCTCTTTTCATTTTACGACTGATGACCAAAAGTTGCTGTCACTTTTTGATCGATAACATCGATTGTAGTTATCCAATTGTCTTAAAACTTTTACGAAATGTCAACAAGAGATTAAACTTTTTATTTCATATACCCACCAAGAGGTGGCGCCACCAGAAACAGTTATATTTGAAAAGTTCTGTTTCTTTTGCGACAGACCTTGTATGCTAAAAGGAACCGTAAGTTGGAAACTGTGTAGTAAAATATGTTTTACCAGATAATAATTCGGTTGGTGGAGCACGGTGAGGCTCGTTCCTTGATTGTATGCTAAAAGAAACCGTAAGTTGGAAACTGTGTAGTAAAATATGTATTACCAGATAATAATTCGAGCGGTGGAGCACGGTGAGGCTCGTTCCGTGATTGTTATTGGCCGTGGGGAAATGGACTGCGCTAATGATTCCACAGTAGAAAATTAATAAAGAACAAAATGTTTCTTTATAATATGTACATATAATTTGTTTATAAAAATTTGGAATCACACTTACCACGTCTGGATCCGATGAGCTGTCGCCAAAGGAGAAAGAGTGCAACTTTTTACCAAACAATATTTGGTTGTGTTTCAATTAAAACTTCGAAAAAACTTTGAAGAAGCTTGGTAAATGTGAGGCAGTGCATTTTATTGTGTCGACATTATACGTCGCCGGATATTATATATCCCAAAGTCGTATTTTGGGCGATGAGTTATCCCACTGCCGCTGGTTGTAACCCTCACAGTAGCAGCCGAGAGTAGACGTCCGCTCCCAAAATTACCTCGACTGGCGCTGACTTGTAGAAATCGTTGTCTGCTAGTCTTAAGTTCTGGAAGTATTGAAGTGTGTGGTCTTCCAGAAACCTTACTGGCGTCGACGGTAATGAATGTCGTTGTACTAGAGCACTTACTTGATTAGATTTCTTATTGTCCACCATGGTTTTCCCGAAACGTAGGATCGCACACTCGACTGTCTTCACGTTCTTGTGTACGGAGTCGCAATCGTGAAATCGTGGAGGCGAGGGTAACAGTGGATATTCTGACCGGACTAATCATGGCACGCACTGTTATGAAGCTGGTTGCAGTTCGTACCTTTACCTTTTTCGCAATGTTTACAGCGTACTACGCTGCCGCATACGTCCTTTGAATGGTTCGAGGCGAGGCAGTTGCTGTAATAGCGGTGAATCATCTGACATCTGACGAAACTTTTCTTCATTTTGAATAATTTTCTAAATTAAAAGGAAGATTATTAATGAGGTATGAATGTATAGAATATAATTAACATTGATTGGGTAAAATGACAATCTTTGTGATAGGCCTGCAAATTAAGCCGCGTTGAGTTTGGATGTCCACAACCCGAACTCGTTGGTCCAACCCTGGATATATTTTGATGATCCTGCCTAATCTCCATTCATTTGGAGGTATGTTTTCATCACGAACTACCACTAGGTCGTTGACTTGGACGTTCTGTTGACAATGTTTCCATTTCTTTCGTTTCTGAAGTTCCTTTAAGTATTCGGTCTTCCATCTCTGACAAAAGTGCTGTCTTAGGGACTTTAATATTTGCCATCGGTTTACTAATGATAGTGAGCTCTCAGTGATTTCTGGTTCTGCCGTTTCTAGCAGGGGAACACCGACCAGGAAATGGTCCGATGTTAACGGAGTCAAGTCATTGATGTTATCCGTCATAGAACTGATGGTCCGAGAGTTTAGACAGGCTTCTATTCAAGTTAACAACGTAGAACGTTTCCAAATGTATACTTCATAAATCCTGATAATTTCTTCAAATGATTTTTAAAACTTTTCACTCCTGTCTCCGTCGTTTCATTCTTCATTTCTTCGGAGGGAACGGAACCTGTTAAAATCCAACCAAACACTACTTTGTGCAATGAGGAACCAAAGATTTTCGATTTAACCCCATTTAGTATGATTTCCGGGTAGACATCCCCTACGATCAACAAATCAACCTTTTGACTCCTATAGAAATTATTATCCGCAAAGGGGATATTTGTTAATTGATCTGGATGAAAGCAGTCTAGTCAATTTTGGCACTACCAACGCTTCCGCTCGAGGATACCGATTGAACTCGTCCCAACACGGTATTATTGAATACTGAAACTCACGCGCTGACCTTTCTGCTCGTCAGATTTAAGTGTTTTTGCAGATTGTTTGTTACGAAGACTCTTTCAGATCACGAATCGATCAGAGCTCTGACAGCGAAGGTGCTATCGTTGTGACATATCGTCAGCATGGCTGTACCTACGAGCATGCTTCGACTGGAAGGCATATTTGATACTTTGGCCTTAATTGAGGCCACATGAGATTTATTAGAAATCTCAGTAGTGTCTGTGCTGTCGGATATCTGAGCTATTTTCTCACTTTGATTCCGGTGAATCATAGAGTGATGTTTTTCCAATGGCGTATAAATGTTAATGAACAGAAGTGTAAGGATGTTACGCTTTCGCTAAGACCAAAAATGTGCCCGGCAGTAAAATAAAACAATATTGTAGTACCCCAAGCGAACGCCATTGGAAAAAAGTGGAAATGGGATAGTATCCGAAACTAAGATTTGCATTGAAGAGCAAAGTGAACCCCAACAGCAATAATTGGTAACTCAATTATCTTTTTTGGGGTGATATTATCAATTCGCGGTGACTTTTTTGGGTTAGGTTCTTTTATGATTCCTATAATTTCAGAAGATTGACAGCTTAAAGTTGTTCTTTGACAAATTAGGTTGAAATACTTTTGTGATTTGCAAAACAATTAGCCTTTTCCACGACGCTTCGAGTCCAATTTCCACCCAAGTCTCTTATAGGCGTGTTGGATTCAGTTGGTGGCTTCAGGAACTTTTGGGCTTTCCAAAGGGAATTTTGCTTCTTTCAATGTGGACACAGCTTCTTTATATACATTTCGGAGGTAAATTCCTCCTCACGTTTAAGGCCTTTTTTTTTACTTTACGTACAGCAGATTTCAATTGAAGCTGAGTGGAAGGGGAACGATTTATGTGCCATTCACTTCTTGCACGCCTTTTTTCATTTACTAGCTCTTCTATTTCTTTATCAGTGAATTTTCTGTGACCCAGCGGCTTATACCTTTTGTTTGGTGTTGCTAAGATAGCGCGTTAGTTATTATATCAGGAGAGTACTCTGAAGAAAGATCAGTACATGTATCAACTGTTATGTGTGATTTTTTATCTTAATGTGATTACAGCGAAATTAATCAAATCTGGCATTTTGTTGCGATCACTAGACCAATATGTGGGCTTAGCAGGAGATATTATTTCAAGGTTATTGTGCCTATTTATAACAAATTGATACAGCTGTCGTCCTTTAGGATTAATTAGTCGCAAGCCCCAATATCTCTTTAAATTGTTGTCTATAACTTTAAACCGAGGTGGGCAGTATATAGCCGTCAAGTTTAAGTCCCCCCAGCGATTTTTTATACTCTCGCAACAAAGTTGCTAAGGAGAGTATAATAGTTTTGTTCACATAACGGTTGTTTGTAAGTCCTAAAACTAAAAGAGTCAGATATAGGGTTTTATATACCAAAGTGATCAGGGTGACGAGTAGAGTTGAAATCCGGATTTCTGTCCGTCCGTCCGTCCGTCCGTGCAAGCTGTAACTTGAGTAAAAATTGAGATATCATGATGAAACTTGGTACACGTATTCCTTGGTTCAATAAGAAGGTCAAGTTCGAAGTTGGGCAAAATCGGCCCACTGCCACGCCCACAAAATGGCGAAAACCGAAAATCTATAAAGTGTCATAACTAAGCCATAAATAAAGATATTAAAGTGAAATTTGGCACAAAGGACCTACTAAGCTTTTTGTACATATCTCGGAAACTACTATAGCTATGTCAACCAAACTCTATAGAGTCGTTTCCTCCAGGCGTTTCCATATACAGTACAAAAATGGAAGAAATCGGATAATAACCACGCCCACCTCCCATACAAAGGTTATGTTGAAAATCACTAAAAGTGCGTTAACCGACTAACAAAAAATTTTTTTTCACTAAATTTTACGGAAGAAATGGCAGAAGGAAGCTGCATCCAGGCTTTTTTAAAAAATTGAAAATGGGTGTGGCGTCGCCCACTTATGGATAAAAAACCATATCTCAGGAACTATTATACCGATTTCAATGAAATTCGGTATATAATATTCTCTTAACACCCTGATGACATGTACGAAATATGGGTGAAATCGGTTCACAACCACGCCTTCTTCCAATATAACGCTATTTTGAATTCCATCTGATGTCTTCTCTGTATAAAATATACATTAGGAACCAATGATGATAGCGGAATAAAACTTTACACAAATACGGTATTTGAAAAATATGTAAATGACGGATAATGAAATCTCGATTATCACTTTATCATGCGAGAGTATAAAATGTTCGGTGACACCCGAACTTAGTCCTTCCTTACTTGTTTTTTACTTAAAAATTTGCAACATTGCATTGCATTGGAGACATAAATTGTGTCATACATTGGGTAAGGTTGAAAATCAGTTTATCAGTACCCGGTTTTGAAACATGGATACGGATTACAATATTTTCGCAGGGAGGAATATTATCATTTGATTACTACGTGCTTGAATTCCGACAGACAATTTCGTTTTTAAGACTTTATAAAAATGGCAATCCTTATTTTGCAGTGTGATTTCCTCCTCAATTACTACATTTTTGAAGTTATACTTCTTATGCGAGTTTGGAAATGGTTGCGTTAAATGTTTAGCAAGGGAAGCGCTGACAATCGGCGATCGTTTGTTAGTTTCTTTCGGCACAGCTCGGATTTTCTACCAGCAACACAATGTTGTGACGCTTTGTCGTCGTGTCATTGCTTCGACACATTGACTCTTTGACAAAGCGTGAGTTTCGGCCATGAGAATCTGCGTGCGACACTTATTATTATGAATGTATGTACATTAGACCGGACTTAATTTTTTTTTTTGCAGAAAGAGCGTACCGCCCCCTCAAATTTTTCCTTTTTATGCCAATAACGAAATTCCAAAATCTTAGACTGATTGCCCTAGGTTAAGGCGTGGCACATGCCCACTAAAGTGGCTAAAACCGGTTACATGGACTTTTCAAGAGACAAGGCACAAAAATATAAGTAAAATGTTTCATATATGTCTTTAATATATTATTATATTGAAATTAACTTACGTTTAATGAATTATATTCTTTATAATCATTTAAACTTAAGCGCAAAGGTCTGATTTATTAATGCTACCGTATTTTGAAATATTGTTTTGGTTTAATTCATTCATGTTTGTTACTATTATTTTATTCTCATTATTTTGTTCTTTTCTTTAATTTTCAACCATTTTCTCTTTTCTCCAAGGTCTACAGCATTATCAAAAATGAAAGACCTGCTGCTTCTGGTGTCAGGTACCACAAGTGATTCGAAAACTTGAGCGTTACTTCATTGCATTATTTCATTCAATAAATTGAATTTTCTTTTCAAATAATGAACGATCGCATCCCACCATTGCACCAGGTCTACCTTCTTTACGTTGATTCTTCAAAAACTCTTTATATTCTTCTATTTTAATCAAATCTAACGCATTTCCGTGCGCAATGTCAAATAAGTTATTCATATTTTTAATAAACTGATCTTCTCGCATTTTTGAAGTGGTGTGCTGCGTTTGCAAATTTTTGCAGATTTTTCCATTCTTTATATAAAGCTTCAACTTTTTGAACACTTCTATCAATTTGCCGCACTGGAATACGGGCTTTATTCCAAAGAATTTCGGCCTCTTTGATAACCAGATACGCACTTGAACGAAGATCCAATTTCACTTTACGCATGTTATAAAACAACACTTTCAAAACTTGCCCATTGGAAGGCAGCTTAGATCCAACAATTTGGCTTTCGTCATATTCTAATAAACAAATGTTTTCACTAGCTCTTGTGTCCATTTTGCAAATACAATCAATATCAATTCTCTTTAAAGCAACAATGTTTCTATGATTCAAAGCTCAAAATAAATACACTTCACTTTTTACACACTTTTAATTGCCACGTGGCTCAAAATTAACGGTATTGACCAGATGTTGACTTTCCTCTATTGTTGCCAACATTTTATTTTACAACTTAAATATATGTTTACAGAGTTGCCTTTTTGCGATGTTTTTGAAGGCTTATGTCTTAAAACTTTTATGCAAACAGTAACTAAATATAGGAAAAAATACGGTAGCATTAATAGATCAGACCTTTGCGCTTAAGTTTAAATGATTATAAAGAATATAAATCATTAAACGTAAGTTTATTTCAATATAATAATATACTAAAGACATATATGAAACATTTTACTTATATTTTCGTGCCTTGTCTCTTGAAAAGTCCATATAAACCGGTTTTAGCCACTTTAGTGGGCATGTGCCACGCCTTAACCTAGGGCAATCAGTCTAAGATTTTGGAATTTCGTTATTGGCATAAAAAGGAAAAATTTGCGGGGGCGGTACACTCTTTTTGCAAAAAAAAAAATTTCCCGTACAAAAAAAGACCAGTCTAATGTACATATGTATGTAAGTGGCTTGCATTTGCTTTCGTAAACATACAGACAAATGTACCAAAGAAATAATAGGGGTATTCAGACCGAAACCTGTTAATTTGGTAATTCGTTAGTTGATACTTCGTTAAAAGGCTTAACTGTGAAAATACTTTTTGCTCTATCTCTGTAGTATGGTAAATTTTATCCCGAAACAGCTGATTTTATTAAGGAGTTGAAATGCCTCATCAAAGTGCTAAATCAAAAATTGTCAGTCATTTAATTTAAAATTATGTGGAGCAAATCAAATTTATTACTGGTAAGTACTTTAAATTGATGTACAGAGGAGCATGGAACTAACTTTCAAATTATTTCAAGATATATTCAGTGAAGATGAAGATTTGGTAGAGGATACAATTGACGAGGTGTATGATGATTTGCTCATTACACTAAACTGTCGTAGAGGTGTAGAAAATATTGTTCCAAAGTCAATTCACTGGTGCGATGATATTTTAACCACAATGTATGGCATCGGTTCCGTCAAATGCTGCGTGTAGACCGAACTCAATTTACTCACTTACTGACCCTCATATCAAGTGACGAAATTTTTAAAAATGTAGTGGCAAGCAATTCCCGATTGATATACAGCTAGCTGTCGTTCTATATAGAATGGATACTAGTATGCTGCATTCTTCACAACATACTACTTGATAACAGTGAAAATAAGAATTTCAACGAGAGTACAAATGAAGACATTTATGAAGAAGAAGTGGAAGAAACGATTTCAAATAGCTTTGAATTAAAGAGACAATCGTTATATCATCTTATGCTTCCAAATACTGTTTAATTAAATTAAAAATTATAATTAAATCAAAAATTCATTTTTAATTTTTATATATGTACATATAAAAAGTTGTATCACTTCAAGATATCACATTTAGATACATTTGTACATTCTTAAAAATTATTATACAGAACATATAAAATTGTTATAAATATATAAATATATAAAGCAACGAACAACAAACAAACAGCTGATGTGATATTACCGAGTAACGAAACAATTACCAAGCTTGCCAGATGGATAGTTCGTTACTCGGTAGACCGATAGTCTGTTAATTTTACAAAAACAAAATACATGTAAAAAACTACCGAATAACGACTAACGAATTAACATGGCTGGTCTGAATACCCCTAATATACATATGTATGTATGTGCGACATTTGTTATTATGAATGTATGTACATATGTATGTATGTGGCTCGCATTTGCTTTCGCAAACAAACCGCCAAATGTGCCAAAGAAATAATATACATATGTATATGCCATACAGATTCTATTGGTATATATGGAAATGATAACGAATATGCATATTTCATGAAGGTCATCAATTTTCTTTGAAGAAATGAAGTTCATTTGGCACATCTTCACTTTGTAATAGTCGAAATAAATATAAATATTAATTGAAATATTAATTTATTTAAAAATTAAAAAATAAAACAAGTAAGGAAGGGCTAAGTTCGGGAGTCACCGAACATTTTATACTCTCGCATGATAAAGTGATAATCGAGATTTAATTATCCTTCATTTACAAATTTTTTAAATACCGTATTTGTGTAAAGCTTTATTCCGCTATCATCATTGGTTCCTAATGTATACATATATTATACAGAGAAGGCATCAGGTGAAATTCAAAATAGCGTTATATTGGAAGAATGCGTGGTTGAGAACCGATTTCACCCATATTTCGTACATGTCATCAGGGTGTTAAGAGAATATTATATACCGAATTTCATTGCAATCGGTATAATAGTTCCTGAGATATGGTTTTTTATCCATAAGTGGGCGACGCCACACCCACTTTCAATTTTTAAAAAAAGATTGGGTGCAGCTTCCTTCTGCCACTTCTTCCGTAAAATTTAGTGTTTCTGACGTTTGTTTTTAGTCGGTTAACGCACTTTTAGTGATTTTCAACATAACCTTTGTATGGGAGGTGGGCGTGGTTATTATCCGATTTCTTCCATTTTTGTACTGTATATGGAAACGCCTGGAGGAAACGACTCTATAGAGTTTGGTTGACATAGTTATAGAAGTTTCCGAGATATGTACAGAAAACTTAGTAGGGGGCGGGGCCACGCCCACTTTTCCAAAAAAATTACTTCCAAATATGCCACTCTCTAATGCGATCCTTTGTGCCAAATTTCACTTTAATATCTTTATTTATGGCTTAGTTATGACAATTTATAGGTTTTCGGTTTCCGTCATTTTGTGGGCGTGGCAGTGGGCCGATTTTGCCCATCTTCGAACTAAACCTTCTTATGGAGCCAAGAAATATGTGTACCAAGTTTCATCATGATATCTCAATTTTTACTCAAGTTACAGCTTGCACGGACGGAGGGACGGACGGACAGACATCCGGATTTCAACTCTACTCGTCACCCTGATCACTTTGGTATATAAAACCCTATATCTGACTCTTTTAGTTTTAGGACTTACAAACAACCGTTATGTGAACAAAACTATAATACTCTCCTTAGCAACTTTGTTGCGAGAGTATAATTAAAGAGAAATAAAATTAAAATTATTGAAGTGAAACTTCTCAGGCGACTTCGGACGGAAAAGGTTGCGTTAAACCTTTAACGATTCAGTGGAGGGGCGAGAGAGAGAGAGAGAGATAGAGATAATGAAAGTAAAGTAGAAAACTTAAAGCATAAGGTGCAGGCGAACACTTGTTGGATTTGTAGTAAGGAATTCACCTCACTACCACAGAATTCACGCTGTGAAGAGAAATAAATATATGTATTTTCGGCATATGATGACGTGGCATGTATGTCCAAGCAGAGAATATGAAGAGACATAAATATATGTACGAGTATGCATGCTCATGATTACACTCCCAACGAATGTAAAGAATTTCGTTTTGCTTGTTTAACTTTTTGTTTTCAACCAGGGAATCTCTTGTATGTGCATATAAATATGTTTTTTTTTTTTTTTTGCCACCGCTGCTGCCATATCGTTAAGCTTTTCACTCTCTCTTCTCTTTTGGCTCCTATAGCTGGCTCTGGTAATTTGTATACTCGTTCGTATTCGTCACCCTGGATGTCCATGGGCATCATACTGGCTATTACTTCAGCAGCATCACTTGAAATTGCTCGGAAAGCACTGATAACTCTTAGTGCCGACAGCCTGTGCACGGTGTTTATTTGTCTGGCATATGCTTTGACGTCTAATGCCTGGATCCATATTGGAGCCACATATCACATAACCGATCTTATTACCTTTGCGAGTAAATAACGCCGGTTGGAACGCACGTAGCCTTTATTTGCCATCCTTAAATTTGAACCTTGAGTCTACTATTACTCCTAGATATTTTAGGTGTGGCTGTGAGTGAATCTCGCACTCCCCTATGGTCAGAGATATACTTTCCTCTTTCCTTTCTACACCCAGTTCTAAACTCATTGAGGAGAACCATTGGCGCAGACCGTTTATGCACTCATTACTTTTGCTCCGGAGGTCGTCGAGGTGTTTAGCTACTGCTACCGCAATAAGGTCGTCTGCGTATGCAACTAATTTAATAGCTTTCGGTTGGTGTCTCCTTAGCACCCCATCATACATTATGTTCCATAGAAGGGGGCCTAGTACCGAGCCTTACGGTACTCCACTCGAAATTGAGTAGCTCTTAGTGCCTTCATCTTTATCGTATAATAGTCGCCTGTTTTTAAAATAACTCATGACAATTTCCATAAGATATTGAGGAGCACGTATTTCATTTAGAGCTTTGATTATGTTTGCCCACTTTGCTGAGTTAAAGGCATTCTTCACATCCAGGGTGATCAGCGCACAATATTTTTTTGTTCCGCCTTTCCATCGCTTGCCACTTACTGCGCATTTCGCAGTGTCAACGACATCGTATAGTGCGTCAATGGTGGACCTCCTTTTCATAAAGCCGTATTGTCTTTCTGATAATCCGCCAGCTTTCTGGATTGCTATCTCCAAGCGGCTTTTTTGGTTTAGGAAGTAAAACCAATCGCTGGACTTTCCATGGGTCGGGAAATATTCCTTCTTTTAAGCACGCATTGTACATTTTTACGAATAATTTAGGTTTCAGTATCATAGCTTCCTTTAGGGCTCTGTTTGGAATGCGATCTATTCCAGGCGCTTTGCTGCTTTTAATTTTTCCGGCTATGGCCAATATTTCTTCTTCACTAACTGGCAGTGGCGACTCTATGACTTCGGTTCGAGGCTTAGCAAAAGAAATACTGTCGTGTTTTTGAAACAGAGTTTCGACGACATTTCTCATAAAGGATGCGCTTTTGGATGGTTGTGCTTAATTTTTGAATTTTTACTTACAGATTTTGTATGCTGTTCCCCAGGGGTCTTCGTTTGCTTCCTCACAGAGTTTTTCAAAACACTTCTTTTTACTGCGACAAATGGCTGACTTCAGAAGCTGCTTTTGACTTTTAAATATATTCCTAAGGCTGCTTTCATTTTCTTCGCTCCGATTACGTTGTAGGCGGCGTCTAGCTGAGTTGCAGAGTTTTCTGAGCCCAGCTATTTCTTCATTCCACCAATACACTGGCCTTCGGTTGTTGTGGTGTGCTGTCCTACAAATTGTTGCGTCGCAAGCTGTGGACAATTTTTTTCGCACTGCGGATACCAAGTGCGCGGCGTCTTTGCCTTGTATATTTTCTGAACTCCAGACCATCTCAAAAAGTTCGGCATCAAAGTCTTTTTGTTTCCAAGTTCGTTTTTGGCATGTGCTCCTGCTGCGGCGTTCCGTCCCTCCGGCATATGAGACTTCGGCAATAATAGCCATGTGGTCACTATTTGTAAATGTGTCAGACACCGCCCACTTAATGTGCCTACTAAGGGCGTCGTTGGCGAACATGAGATCGATTATGGAGCCTTTGTTACCTTTTTGAAATGTATTTTGCGTTCCGCTATTCAGGATCGTAAGATTCGTTTGGCCGAGCAATTCAAGTAGTAGACGCCCACGGTGGTTTGTGCGCCTACTACCCCAAGCGGTCGACCACGCATTGAAGTCGCCTGCGATTATATATTTTTTTTTTTTATAGTAGGAGGAAGCATCGAAAGCCGGGACTTTAATCCGCTAAACCTAACCTACTCCCAACTCAAGACTGTCCCACGAAACCACCAGATAAGGTATTACTTCATGGGAGTGACAAGACATTTTACGTCTCCTCTATAGCACAGACGGACTGACGCCTATTCTGCTGTATCTGTCTTAATATTGTCATGATGGAAGTTGCCGCTTCGCGAACAGCTTTCCACTTCTCAGAGGACTGACACATAAGTGCAGTCAAACTTTCCACCTTTAAACTACCACCTAGTGCTGTTTCTAACTTTTCCCTTATGTTTAGAAACCGAGGACAATGGAAGAACACGTGCTCAGAGTCTTCTATTGACTCCGTACACATCGAACAATACGGACTGACGACGTTTTGAAATTTATATAGATAGCCTCTTAAGCACCCATGCCCGCTTAATATCTGGGTCAGGTGGAAATCCAGGTCCCCATGTTTTCTACTTATCCACGTATGGATGTCAGGTATAAGTCTGTGGGTCCACCGTCATTTAGTTGAGGTTTGCCACCGTTGCTGCTCTTCTTTCTCTCTTCTCTCTTTTGGATTTCTGTAATTGGCGCTGATAGCTCATATAATCTCGCGAGCTCGTCACCCTGGATGTCTATGGGCGGCATACCAGCTAGTACTTCAGATGCTTCACTGGAAATAGTTCGGAAAGCACTTGTTACTCTTATTGCTGTGAGTCTGTGCACCGCATTTATTGGTTTGGCATACTCTTTTATGTTTAGCGCCTGTATCCATACTGGAGCTATGCATACAGTATACTGAGCTCATAGCTTTTGCGATTAGAAGTCGGCGGCTGGAGCGCACACAGCCTCTATTTGCCATCATTCTTAATAACGCGTTATAAATCCTATTTGCTTTATTTGCTATGTTTGCCAAGTGCTGCTTGAATTTCAGTTTGGAGTCCAATATTACCCCTAAATACTTCAACTGTGGTTGTGAAGTAATCATACACTCTCCTATAGTGAGAGTTATTTTTTCCTCAATTTTTCTGGTGCTTATGAGCAGTACCTCTGTTTTGTGCTCAGCCAGTTCCAAACTCTTGGAAGAAAACCATTGGCGTAGACCATTTATGCATTCATTACATTTATTTTGTAGGTCTTCAAGTTGTTTACCTACTGCTACCACTATAAGGTCGTCCGCGTACGCGATTAGCTTAACGTCTTTAGGCTGTGGAATTCTTAGCACCCCATCATAAACTAGATTCCATAAGAGAGGGCCTAAAACAGATCCTTGTGGTACTCCGCTTGTAATAGGGTAGCTCTTGAAGCCTTCGGCGGTGTCGTAGATCAGCCTTCTATTTTTATAATAACTCATAATGATATTTATGAGGTACTGAGGGGCGCGTATTCCATATAAGGCTTCGAATATATTCTCCCATTTAGAAGAGTTGAATGCATTCTTCACATCCAGGGTGATCAGCGCACAATATTGTTTTGTACCATCTTTCCATCTTTTGCCACTTGCTGCTCTTTTCGCCGTGTCGACAACTTCTTTCAGTGCATCGATAGTAGACCTCTGTTTTCTGAAGCCGTATTGTCTTTCTGATACTCCGCCGGCCTCCTGGATTGCAATCTCCAAGCGGTTTCTTGTTATGCTTTCGTACACTTTGCCCATTGTGTCGAGCATACACAGAGGTCGATACGAAGAAGGTTCATATGGTGGTTTTTTTGGTTTTGGGATTAAAACCAGGCGCTGGATTTTCCAGGGATCGGGGAACATCCCTTCTTTTATACATGCGTTGTACATTTTTGCGAAAAGAGTGGGCTTTGAGATTATGGCTACCTTTAGAGCTCTGTTTGGTATTCCGTCGATACCAGGCGGTTTGTTGTTTTTGAATTTTTTGTCTATTGCCAATAGTTCTTCTTCTGTAACCAGTGGGGGTGATTCAGCAGCTTCGTTTCGTCGCACAGCGCTAGTAATCGGGGCGTGCGTCGGAAATAATGCCTCGACGACTTTCTTCATAAACGGAGCGCATTTGGGTTGCTGCCGCTCATTTTGGAATTTGGACATACAGATTTTATAAGCCGTCCCCCAGAGGTCTATATTCGCTTCTTTACAGATCTTTTCAAAACAGTTTCTATTGCTACGCATTATAGCTGACTTTAGAAGCTTCTTATGGTTTTTAAAAGCTTCTTTGAAACGGTTTTCGTTTTCGCCACTTTGATTGCGTTGTAGGCGACGTCGGGCTGAGTGACAGAGCTTTCTCAGCGTGGCAATTTCTTCATTCCACCAGTATACAGGTCTTCGCTTATTGTGACATTTTTGTTGATTATATATGTATGTATGTACATATGTATGCTTTTGCGTTTTGCCCTCAGCAATTCAATATTGGCATGTAAACATAATTATGATATGTATGAGTATAATTTTGTATGAATGCATTTTATTACATATTTATAGTCAATTTGGATATTTAATCAAATATAGTAAATTCTACAACAAAAACGATTTCATTTATAAACGCAGGCGCAAATTCCACAAGCGACTTCTCTTCATTCATAAAAACAGGCGCCGTAACATCTCCCCGAGCAAGCCTTTGTCAACAAGCGTCTTTTCGCGACGACGGCAAAAGCTAAAAATCATAAATTGAACAACTTCTAAAATATTATTTTAAGTTATCTGCTTAAAGCATAGAGAAGGTGCAAATTGAATTCTGTATGATGTTGTATGTGAATTTGAGAAAGTGCTGGTCACTCCACCATATTTCCCTACCGCTAGTTTTCTTTCATACAAAATGATACGCGTTTCTTGGAATATCACTAAGAAGTTTAACTTCTTCCGCGCGTAGGGGCTCCACGTACCAGTTTTTTTACTTAAATCCTCTTTCTTGAGGGTACATTTTAATGTGGGGTGTAAATGACAATAAACAGTTGTCGCACTCGCGACTATGCACTTATTTAACTGTTGACAGTCATAACTTCGAAGTTGTAGATAATTTCGTCTATTTAGGAACCAGAATCAACAATAACGTCAGCCTCAAAATCCAACGCAGGATATCTCTTGCCAACAGATGCTACTTCGGACTAAGTGGGCAATTGAGAAGTGGAGTCCTCTCTCGACAAACAAAAACAAAACTCTATAAGTCACTCATTATTCCCGTCCTGCCATTTGGTGCAGAGGCCTGGACGATGACAACATCTGATGAGTCGACGTTGCGAGTTTTCGAAAGAAATGTTCTGCGAAATATTTATGGCTCTTTGCGCGTTGGTCACGGTGAATATCGCATTCGATGGAACGATGAGCTGTATGAGATATACGACGACATTGACATTGTTCTGCGAATTAAAAGACAGCGGCTACGCTGGCTAGGTCATGTTGTCCGAATGGACGAAAACACTCCAGCTCTGAAAGTATTCGACGCAGTACCCGCCGGGGGAAAGTAAAGGAAAAGTAAGACTTTTTCTCCGTTTGGAAGGACCAGGTGGAGAAGGACCTAGCTTTGCTTAGAGTCTACAATTGGCGACACCTTGCGAAAAGAATAAACGACTGGCGAGCTATTGTTCACTTGGCTCTAACTGCGTTACCGGTTTCTACGCCAGTAAAGAAGAAGAGCCGGCCTATTGGTTATGATCAGCAAACAACAAACAATAATGTAACTCACATATAGTATATATTTATTAATTTGAAACAATTTTTTTTAAATGGAAAATGTACATAGCGATTTTCAGTCACGACTGTATATGTATGTTGAGAATGGGCCATTAAAAACTCCGTCCAAAACTAATACTTAAAGTTGAAGATCCGCGTTCCCAGCGTGCCATTGTTTGTACTTCATCATTACGGAGCATATTTGATACCGTATTCCGTTACTTCTCGCGTTAAACGCGTAGAAAAAAGCTCACAGTGCTACCAGCAAACGCAAGTGACAAAGTTTAAAAATTTGGCAAAATTACAATTTTACACTGTTCAATCCGAAAATTTAAAGAAATAACTGAAAAGTCGAATGCACATTTTCAATAAAAAACAAAACTAAATAGAAATAATTCCCAATTGACAAACAAAAAATATAAAATGTAATAATAAAATGTACATTTTGTTGACAAGTGTTGGGTCACCGATTGCAAACTTCAACCATATGTTCATATATAGTTTTTGTATTTCTACTTCTTATTTGCCTAATATTCAAGGTTAAGCATTAGAAGTCATTCACCTCAATGCAGTTATTAATTGTATTTGCATTGTGTTTGCTTGCATTTGCTCTGTACACTTTGCTAACGCTATGTTTCGCTCACGCAATTAAACGTATGTTTGTTTGTTCACATTAGTTAGTCCGATTTAGCATGTACTAAGCTTAATATGTAAAAAATACATTATTTCTTCAAGTAATTTTAACAGCTGGTTACGCATTGTGAATGATCGAGATTAGAAGAACAAGAGAGAATAAACAAAGAAAATAAACTTTGTGCGTAATATGTATGTACATATATATGTATATGTATGTGTAGTAACATAAATATTTTCCTTGCGATTTAAGGAATGTTGTTGATGAGATTGTTAAGTTTTATACAACATTTCAAAATGAACTATACTTCATAATAATTATTTTAACTAATTTGGCACGAATTTAACGATTACTTTGAATTTCCTTCAAGAAACAATTGTTTATTTCATGTTTATTCGCAAAACCAGGTTTGCCATATTCGCATTTTATTGAAAAAATGTATTAAAAATTAGTACTAGATTTCTTTAGAGCTGCATACTAGCACAAGAAAATTTACCGCAGGAAATTTTCTTGACCATTTCTTAAGCGTTTTTTATATGAAATTTTTACATTTCTCTTTTAATAACTAAATTATATATGAAGAAGCAATAGCGTTAAGTAGGTACTTAGTTTTATGAACTGTTAGAAGTACATAACATATATGTGGCAACACCACAAGCTTATAAAATTTATATTTTGCAAATACAACCATGCGCATTCTATTCGCTTTTAACTTGTGTTCGCTTTAGCTTAGTTAAAGAAAATAAAAACGCCTATCGTCCCTTTTTGCATTTGGATCCTGAAGAGCAAACATATGTTTTATTACGCTCCGAATCTCTATAATTGGTGACCCTTGACGGTAAGTGAGATGTCACTCAACGATAGCCTGGCGGTTACTGCTGGTCCAAGCCACGGGGAATTCAACGCTACAACACCAATTTTTCCACGCATCCCGCTGCCATTGATGTCAGAAGACAACATTGAGGCTTAATTTTACTCGTTAGATTTTTGGTTTGAGGCCTCTGGCGTTACAACCGACTCGGCAAAATTTAATATCGTAGCGGCCAGTATACCGCAGGTAAAGTTAATGGAGTTGCGCTCCATAATAGATGCTGCGCCCACGTCTGCTCGATATCAATTCATTCGTACCAAATTGATAGAAAATTTCACTGAGAGCCAGCAACGCCGCCTACAACGTATATTGCGCGACATGCCATTGGGCGACCGCCGCCCGACCGACCTGTTTAACGAAATGAAGCGCGCTGCCGGTTCCGCTCTAAGCGAAAGCATTTTGCATGATTTGTGGGTTAATCGCTTGCCACCATATGCGCAAGCAGCAATTATAGCAACCAATGTACCTATTGTCGACAAATTAAAAATCGCCGACTCAATAGTGGAGGCGATGCAAATGCGTGAAGTTCGTATCCACGAGGTATCCGCATCGAATCATACCTTAGACAATGACCTTAGGACTGAAATAGCAGAACTGAAACAGGGTTTTGATAGAGTTACGAGCAGCGAGAAAACACGTGCGTGTTACAGGTCGAAAACGCCAGTGCGCCCTCATAACATCAATTCAGGCGAAATGTGCTGGTATCACGCCAAGTTTGTACCAAACGCTAAGAAGTGTCGCGAACCTTGTAAGTTCGCTCAATCTACATCGCCAAATGGCAAACAATAGGGGTGCTCTGTCAGCAGTATCTCAGGGATAGGCAGACGCTCTGAGATGCCTTCGAACTGCCGCCTACGTATATGCGACACATCAACTAATATAACATTCATTGACTCCGACGCTGATGTGTCGGTTCTTCCGAAGTGTTCGAAATTGGCACGAGTCGACCTGCCGCTAATAGTTCACCGATTATGGTTTTTGGAGAAGTCATACTTCGCCTTAACCTCAACTTACGCAGGGATTTTGTTTGGAGCTTTGTGATTGCAGACGTAACCCAAGCAATCATTGGAGCAGATTTTTTAACACATTACGACCTTTTACTTGATCTTAATGGACGATGTCTGCTCGACCGCAAAACAGCAGTTAAATCATTTTGCACAGTAGCGCGAATTAATGTATCAAACATTTCAACCATAAGTTCAGCCTGAGATTTTTTAAATTCGCTGTGAGAGTTTAGTGACGTAACGCGACCAGCCGCTCCGGATTCTACAACGAAGTCCACCGGGGTTCACCGGATCATTACAAACGGTCAACCAATTTTTTCTCGGCCAAGACGGCTGTCGCCTGAAAAGCTGACGGCAGCGCGCGCTGAATTCGAGCTGTTGATGAAACTGGGCATATGTCGGACATGCAGCAGTAATTGGGCTAGCCCATTACATATGGTGCGCAAGGCCGACGGGTCATGGAGACCGTGTGGAGACTACCGCGTGTAACGCGGTAACCGTCCCCGACAAAAACCCTCTGCCGTTCCTGCACGATTTCAGTCATATTTTTGCTGGAAATTCAATATTTTAAAAAATCGATCTACAGAATGCCTTTCACCAGATCCCAATCGATCCCAATGACATTTGTGAAACTGCCATCACAACTCCTTTTGGGTTGTACGAATTCACGCACATGACCTTTGGGTTGCGCAGCGCGGCACAAACCTTCCAAAGAGTCATCAACGAAGTTTTCCGCGGCATAGATAATGTGTTCACCTACCTGGACGACATATGCGTCGCATCACGCTCCCCAGAAGAACATCGCGCACATCTTCGTATGGTTTTTCAACGATTACGCCAACACAACTTAACAATAAACGTAGCCAAATCAGTGCTTGGTGTATCAGAGCTGCATTTCTTAGGGCATTTAATCACGAAGGATGGAATCAAGCCGCTGCCTAGCCGCATTGAAGCGATTCGCTTATTCAAACTTCCTACGATTGCAAAGGATCTTAAACGATTCCTAGCTATGATCAATTTTTATAGATCGCTACTTCCAAAACCACTTTCGCACCAAGCACCTCTTTTCAAAATGTGTTCTGGAAATAAGCGCAACGACAACACAAGGCACTTTGAGACTTGCAAAGAGGACCTCGCTACTTGCGCGCTTCTGGCGCACCCGCTCCCGAACGCTCCTCTTTCATTATGGGTCGACGCATCTGACTACGCTGCAGGCGCCGCTCTACATCAAATTTCCAATGGATCACTTCAACCTTTAGGCTTTTTCCAGTGCCTTTTTACAAAAGCTGAACAGCGGTACAGTACCTACAATAGAGAATTAACTGCGATATTTCCCTCCGTCCGTCATTTTTTTCAGCTTCATGCTTGAAGGAAGAAATTGTCACGTTTACACCGACCACAACCCGCTAATCTATGCTTTTCGGCAACGACTAGAAAAAGCATCTGATCGTCAGGCACGTCAATTGGATTTTAAAGCGCAGATCACGACAGACATTCGTCACGTACCAGGGGTACAAAATGTTACAGCAGATCTGCTGTCTCGAATCCAACCCATAACAACTGATCCAATAAATTTTGATGACTTGGCTGAAGATCAGAAAAACAACGACGAGTTAAAGTCATACTTAGAAGGTAAAATTAGTCATTCGCTTCTACTAACCAGTATTATTATCCCCTCTAGTACTAAGAAAGGCTATTGCGATACTTCAACTAGTCGACTAAGCCGGTTCATAACAAAACGATTTCGACAAACAGTTATTTGCGCAACAGGGTAACTGCGCAACTGATGACAGAACGCTTTGTATGGCCCGGAATACAGAATGCATCCAGTGCCAATGCAACAAAGTCATCCGGCACAACTCTTCACTGTTTCAACTCCGCGCATGCCCCGGACAACGGTTTTTACACCTGCATATCGACATTGTCGGACCCTTCCCACTTTCCGACGGCAATCGCTATTGTCTCACGGTCATCGATCGTTTCACACGTTGGCCCGATGCATTCGCTATCCAGATAGCAAATGCATGAAACAGTATCCAAGGCATTAATAAGCTGTTGGATATCGCGATTTGGCGTTCCTGTTGACATAACTTCGGACCTAGGCCGGCAATTTGAAAGTAAACTTTTCGAGCAACTCATGCAATGCCTAGGAGTCAGGCATCTACGGACGACCGCTTATCATCCACAGACGAATGGCATGGTCGAACGATGGCACCGAACGCTTAAGTCAGCAATATTGTGCCACAATCACAATCAATGGACCTCGTCGCTGCCACTAATCCTGTTGGGGCTTCGTAGTTCTTTTAAGGCCGACATAAGTGCTTGTCCAGCTGAACTATTTTACGCAACTACCTTCCGTTTGCCTTCTGAGTTTTTCGTGGATAGTGGCCCATCAACTACCGTAGTGGAGATCGCAGCTCATTTACGCCGCGTCATGCGAGACTTACGCCCCATAGATACCGCTTGGCATACCAAGCAGAAGTCATTCATACACGCAGACCTTCAAAAATGCGAACAGGTGTTTGTACGAGATCTATCAGTCAAGCCATCATTGTCACCGCCGGTCAAAGGCCCGTACAAAGTATTGCATCGCCATTCAAAATATTTTGCCATCGACGTTAATCATCAAGCCGTGAATGTTTCGATTGATCGTTTGAAGCCAGCCTTTACTGCCGTACCCTCTCTATAGGAGGACAGTACAGTGGCAACACCACAAGCTTATAAAATTTATATTTCTATTCGCTTTTAACTTGTATTCGCTTTAGGATAGTTAAAGAAAACAAAAACGCCTATCGTCCCTTTTTGCATTTGGATCCTGAAGAGCAAACTCGCGAGTGCGACGACTGTTTGTTTGATGACAGGAGATATTTCGTTTTGCCCTCGTTCACTACCTGACCCATTTTCTGTGCTTCCTTGTCCAGCCTAGAGAAAGCAGAACTCACGGCGCGGGTGTTGAGGCCGATGATATCAATATCGTCGGCATACGCCAGCAGCTGTACACTCTTATAGAAGATGGTACCTTCTCTTTTAGTTCTGCAGCTCGAACTATTTTCTCCAGGAGCAGGTTGAAAGAAGTCGCACGATAGGGAGTCGCCTTTGTCTGAAACCTCGTTTGGTATCGAACGGCTCGGAGAGGTCCTTCCCGATCCTGACGGAGCTTTTCAGTGTTGTTCAACGTCAGTTTACACAGCCGTATTAGTTTTGCGGGGATACCAAATTCAGACATCGCGGCATAAAGGCAGCTCCTTTCGTGCTGTCGAAAGCAGCTTTGAAATCGACGAAGAGGTGGTGTGTGTCGATTCTTCTTTCACGGGTCTTTTTCAAGATTTGGCGCATGGTGAATATCTGGTCGGTTGTTGATTTTCCAGGTCTGAAGCCACACTGATAAGGTCCAATCAGTTTGATGACGGTGGGCTTTAATCTTTCACACAATACGCTCGATAGAACCTTATATGCGATGTTGAGGAGGCTAATCCCACGGTAGTTGGCGCAGATTGTGGGGTCACCTTTCTTATGGATTGGGCATAGCACACTTAAATTCCAATCGTTGGGCATGCTTTCATCCGACCATATTTTACAAAGAAGCTGATGCATGCTCCTTATCAGTTCTTCGCCGCCGTGTTTGAATTGCTCGGCCGGCAATCCGTCGGCCCCTGCCGCTTTGTTGTTCTTCAGGCGAGCATTTGCTATTCGAACTTCTTCATGGTCGGGTAATGGAACTACTGCTCCATCGTCATCGATTGGGGAATCGGGTTCTCCTTCTCCTGGTGTTGTGCGTTCACTGCCATTCAGCAGGCTGGAGAAGTGTTCCCTCCATAATTTAACTATGCTCTGGGCATCAGTGACTAGATCACCTTTGGGGGTTCTACAAAAGTATGCTCCGGTCTTGAAACCTTCTGTAAGCCGCCGCATTTTTTCGTAGAATTTTCGAGCATTACCCCTGTCGGCCAGCTTATCAAGCTCTTCGTACTCACGCATTTCGGCCTCTTTCTTCTTCTGTCTGCAAATGCGTCTCACTTCCCTCTTCAACTCTCGGTATCTATCCCATCCCGCACGTGTATTGGGCGATCGTAACGTTGCGAGGTAGGCAGCCTGTTTTCTCTCAGCTGCGACACGGCACTCCTCGTCGTACCAGCTGTTCTTTTGCTCTTTCCGAAAACCAATGGTTTCGGTTGCAGCTGTACGTAAGGAATTTGAAATGCCGTCCCACAGTTCCCTTATACCGAGTTGTTGACTAGTGCTCTCAGAGAGCAGGAGTGCAAACCGAGTAGAAAATCGTTCGGCTGTCTGTTGTGATTGCAGCTTCTCGACGTCGAACCTTCATTGTGTTTGTTGGCGTGAGTTTTTTGCTGCACAGAGGCGAGTGCGAATTTTAGCTGCAACAAGATGGTGGTCCGAGTCGATGTTAGGACCTCGGAGCGCACGCACATCTAAAACACTGGAGACGTGTCTTCCATCTATAACAACATGATCGATCTGGTTGGTAGTTTTTCGATCCGGAGACAGCCAGGTAGCTTGATGAATCTTCTTATGCTGGAATCTAGTACTACAGATAACCATATTTCGGGCCCCGGCGAAGTCAATCAGCCTCAACCCATTTGGGGATGTTTCGTCGTGGAGGCTGAATTTACCGACCGTAGTGCCAAATATAATTTCTTTGCCCACCCATCCAAGCGCTCATAGAAGGCATCTTTGGTCACATCGTCCTTCTCTTCCGTCGGGGCGTGGGCGCAAATCAGCGATATGTTGAAGAACCTCGCTTTGATGCGGATTGTGGCTAGACGTTCATTCACCGGAGTGAATGATAGTACTCGGCGACGGAGTCTCTCTCCCACCACGAATCCAACACCAAACTTGCGCTCCTTTATATGGCCACTGTAGTAAATGTCACAAGGACCTACTCGTCTCTCTCCTTGTCCCGTCCATCGCATTTCTTGGACGGCGGTGATGTCAGCCTTTATTTTTGCGAGGACATCAACCAGCTGGGCAGCGGCACCTTCCCAATAAAGGGTCCCGACATTCCAGGTGCATGTCCTCAAATCGTAGTCCTTATTCCGTTTGCCATGGCCGTCATCAAAAGGGGGGTCTCTCATCCGAGGCTGTTTCAACTTTTTCATTGGTATTGTTTTTTACGAGGCGGGTCCCAAGCCCAGCGCACAACCCTATGTAGGGAATGTTTCGCCTTCTCACATTAGCTCTCCTTCGAACGGATGTTCTTAGGCTACTCAGAGGATACTTGGTCAAAGACCGGAAGTAGTGAGCTGCTTGAGCCATGTGTAAAAGAATCGTTTCTGGCCACTCCCAAGTGAATGGAGTTCAGAGAGCTTTCCTCACTTGCGTGAACTTCTACACATGACTCCATCCTCCCAGTTCTATTACTTTACTAAATCATCGGCGTACGCCAAGCTATACACTCTCATAGATGTTGGTACCTTCTCTATTTATTTCTGCAGCTCGAATTATTTTCTCCAAGAGTAAATTGAAGGAGTAACACAAATAGAAGAAGTCGCCTTATCTGAAACTTCGTTGGATATCGAACTGCTCAACAAGTTCTTTCCCGACCTGACGGAGCTTTTGGTATTACTCCACGTCAGTTAACACAGCTTTATTAGTTTTGCGGGGATACCAAATTCAGACATAGCGGCTGTTTTTCGTGCTATCAATAACAGCTTTAAAATCGACGAAGAAATAGTGCGCGTCGATCCTTTTTTCATGGGTCTTTTTCAGGATTTGGTGCGTGGTGAATATCTCGTCAGTTGTTGATTTTACAGGCCTTTTTACGCCAGATTTTACGCACTTACTTAAATTCCAAACGTCAGGCATGCTTTCGCTTGACCATATTCTACAAAGGAACTGATGCATGCTCCTTATCAGATCTTCGCCACCATATGTAAATAGCTCACCCACAATTCTTCGACCCCTCGCTTTATGGTTCGTTGGACGGGAAATTGCTATTCGAACTTCTGCATGGTCGGGCGATGGAATGTTTGCTCCATCGTCATAGATTTTGTTAATTGGTTTCACCAACTGCTCGTGTTATGGTTTCCCTGCCATTCAGCCTTCTGGAAAAGTTTTATCTCCATAATTTCACTATGCTCTGGGCATCAGTCACTGGATTACCTCTTGGGATAATCATATATTCAATCGCTCACTCACAATTCATCGGCCCCCCGCTTTATTGTTCTTTAGACGGAAAATTGCTATTCGAACTTCTACATGGTCGGGCAGTGGAATTTCTGCTCCATTCTCATAGATTTTGAAATTGACAAGACACTCCTCGTACCATATGTTCTTTTGCCATTTCCAAATACCAATGGTTTCGTTTGCAGCTGTACGTAAGGAGCTTCAATAGCCGTCCCACAATTCCCATGTAACAATTTACTGCAGCGTGTTTTCAGAGAGCAGGATCTTTCGGCTGCCTGTTGTGATTGCAGCTTCCCGACGTCGAACATTTCATTTATTTGTTGACGTGCTTTTTTGCTGCACAGAGACGGGTGCTTATCTAGTCTGAAACAAGATAGTGTTACGAATCAGTGCTAGGACTTATGAGCATACGCACGACTAAAATATGGTCGATCTGCTTAAAAGCTTTTCGATCCGAAGACAGCCAGGAAGCTTGTTAAAATTTGTTATACTGGAATTTATTACTACAGAAAACCATATTTCGGGCCCCGGTGAAATCGATCAGCCTCAACCTATTAGGGGATGTTTCCTCAAGGAGGCTGAACTTACCGACCGTTTTGCCATAAATACCTTTTCTGCCCACCTTGGGGTTAAAGTCGCCAAGCACGATTTTGACATCGCGGAGGGGCAGCTCTCTTATGTGCGTAGGAGATATGCTTGACCAGAAGTCGTGAAGTGCTTGAGCCATAACGGTTTCTTTCCTTTCTTACGTGAATGCATGGCTCCATTCTCCAAATATTACACCTGCTTTAATCCTTGCAATTTGCAATAGTATGAAATATGGGGTTATACCCGAAATTAGCCCTTCTGTACTTGTTTTTATTATGAAATACATTTCTTCATATAAGCAAAGGTTTGAAAGTACTTTTTTAAATTTTGGAAATTCATGCCACCAAAATTTGTCAAAGAACACAAAACAAAAATGTTTTGCCCAAAAGAAAATGGTTATGAAAATTATGGATGGAATCACTTATATAATATACTAGGAGCGACCCGCCCCGGCTTCGCACGGATGCAATGCTGATGCTAAAGACATTACAGAAAAACTGTGAACATTGCAGTGGATGTTGTTACATACACATAGCGGCTTCTCACGGGCACTCAACATGACATTTACACAAATATTCACAATTTTTTGCGTCGAATTTAAAAAAATATGAAATTTAATTCTTATATATTATTTAAGGTTTTTTTGTACTTTTTTCATTGTTTTATATTTTTTTTGTTTTTGTATTTTTTATTAGTGTTTTTTATATTTTTTTACGTTTTAATTTTTTTGTTTAATACGTTTCTTTTGTTTGTTTTTTCTCAATATCAGATTTTTTTGTTTATATTTTTAATTATTGCAAAGAGGTCATAATCCCAAAAGAAAAACCTTTTACTGTGTTAGAGCTTCCCTATGAACTATATTTGATGTTGTTTTATTCTTTGGCAACAAAATAAATTGATTTTCAGGGGCTCCGACCCGCGATAGTCCATCATACATTTGACCGTGAGTAAAACATTTCTTTCGCAGGTCGATCCCTACTAATTCGAAGGTTTGACCTTGGGACTTGTTAATCGTTAATGCGAAAGATGTTTTACCGGAAATTGAAGCCGTTTAAATGGGATTGGCAGATCAGTCGGGATCATCGGTATCCTCGGTATATGAGCCAGTTGACCAGCTGCTGGGCCAGTAATAATAGTTGCTACAATTAAATTGTCCTTTAACTCTTTAATAAGCAGCCTCGTCCCATTACACATGTTCGGAGGGCTTAAATTTCTTAAAAGCATTATTGGGATTCCGATTTTTAGCGACAACTCATGTGGTGGCAGTCCAGAAGGGTTCAACGAATTTAAAAATTCCTGTGGATAATGGACTGCGTCTTCGATATTAGTCACATTGTCGATTGATTTGTATGTTTTAATTTGGCCGGGGACTTTTGAACTATTAGATTGTTTATTTCATTAACAGTATCATTCTTAGGAGACACTATAGCCCTAGAACATAGCCAATGAAAGTCCTTTTGGTGCAAATTCTCGATATCAGGGTATATAGCATCAATTAAGTTTTCCAAATTATGGAGTATTTGACTTAGGGACTCATTCAGAAAAATGTCACAATGATCGCTTAAAATTGGAGTGGGAAAAATTCCTTCTCCAAGTTTTAGCAGTTGTTGTGGGAAATCGCTATCAGTGATTCCATGAACATGAGCTCTCATATTCGTTCGTAATTTCAATGTTTCAATTGAAGCCCAAAAGGGTGACGATTTCAAGCATGCCTTGATGATATCTGCTCGCGTACCTCTGTTAATAACGGGGAGAGTTTGTCGAAAATCTCCCGCAAAAACAAAAGTAATCCCGCCCATGACTGCAGAGGAGTTCCTTAGATCCTGTAAGGTTCTGTTCACGGCCTCTATATGTGTTCTATGGCTCATCGTGCATTCGTCCCACATAATCAATGAGGCGTCTTGTAGTAATTTACCAACAGGAGCATTTTTGCGGATAGAACATGTAGATTGTTGCTCAAGATTTACGGATAGCGGAAGTTTAAAAGTAGAATGAGCAGTTTTTCCATCCGTCAAGAGAGTTGCAGCAATTCCTGAGGAAGCAACTGCTATTGCTATCTTCCCCGATTCTCTTATCTTAGCAAGTATCAAATTAGCAAGAAACGTCTTTCCTTTTCCACCGGGTGCATCCAAAAGAAAACTTTTCTTTTGTCATTAATGACGCTATCGACTATAGTTTCAAAAGCATCTCTTTGATCTGGGACTAATTTTGGTAGGTTTTCATTAACAAAAGCGGTCAAATTATGTGTATCATAGCGATTAGTCATTGTCTCTGCTCCATTATTTTCTGTACAGAACTGAACATGGTAATCCAAAGTCCCTTAGGCTTTTGTCATTTAATTGCATCAGTTTATTTTCTATTTGTATCAGACCTTGGTTGTAAATTTCCGCATTGTATGGTAAGGTGAAGTTTAGATTTTGCTGTCTGATTCTGTGTCTAATATCTTCACATAAATTGTCTTTGAAAATGTCCCATAATTTTAATGGTTCCGATGGCTGACAAAATAAAAGTATGACTACAAACAATTCTCTCAGTTGTTGTGAACATTGAGAAAGCAAAGCTTCTCTCAGAGTATTTTCCCAATGGTCATCGTTTTCTAGCAAACCTCTAGCACGGCAAGCAGCTTGATATGTTTCTTTGAGAACTCCGTCAACGGTTTTCAATTACAGGAATGAGGTTGGGCCCCGTACGTGATGTAGCAACATCCTAAGGTAGAAACACTCGGATTGAGAAGGATGGACACAGTAGACTCTGCCTAAAGCTGCATCTTTTTTATTCCTGGATGGCCAACTACGTTCTCACCACGCTTCCTTCTTGTGAACTTATTATTGGCCCATGTATAGTATTGCGGGACTTCGTGGTATAGAAGTGTTTTTGCGAATTCATCTTCATTACATAGCTCAAAAAAAGCCAGCAAAGTTGTTTTACGTGGATTTTGGGCCACTTGTTCTGCCGTTTCGGCGGTAAAATACACCCTTTGGCCATTTTCTAAGTGAACAGCTAACTGCAAAACTGTAGGATGTCGCTCGTGGATCGGAAATTCCAATATTCGCCAGGCAGCTTCGGAAGTACTTACTTATGTATGTAGCGGCCATTCACGTAGTTTTCCACTTCATCATTTGGGTTTCTGACGCCAAATGTGGCTTGATCGGATCCTTTATTTATGTTTTTTCAAATGTATTTGATGGCTTGAACTGAGTGACAGTACTCAACATTTATGTGAGCATTGAACGTCCTGCACAAAAGTGGAGAATAAGGGACAATCCAGCTATTATCTATAGTGAAATTACTGCCTCTGATATTGAGCGAAGCGCTCTGACCTCCATTTGCGGCATTACGACGACGATATACTGGATATCCGTCATCTCCGGTTTGAGTTTCGTTGACCAAACGTCGCGGGTATTTTTTTGTACAAATTCCGTTTTTCATACATGGTGCTGTTAAGTTATGTTCTCCGCATGGTCCGTGCACCATATTTTTAGTTACGATATCGTACAATATTGGATCGTTTTCTTGGTTGGGAAGTTTCGCAACTATGACCCTATCAATTTCGTCTGGTTAGATTTTTGTCTCTAGCCAAAACAGCATATGACAGTGTGGTAAACCTCGCTTCTGCCACTCCACTCTCACCATGTAACATTTCACTTTGCCGAATATTTCATCTTTGTTGAATAATTTTATGAATTTCTTCATTTTTAAGTGAAACACACTTGAAATGATGTCATGACGATCGAAAGATCGCTGACTAGGTAGTAGTTCCGCTTTAATTTCAGGCCATTCAGGATTGCACGTAAACGTGACAAATAAGTCTGGTCTCCCGTAGTTTCGGACATACGTCATCGCGTCTTGTGTTTTTTCATGCAGGTAACGTGGAGAACCTGTAAATGAAGATGGTAAGATTACGCGCTGACCGATATTTGATGGGTCAACATTTCCGTCTTGATTTAAAGCGTCTCTGAGATGAATGTATTCTTCAGCCCTTAGTCTCTGTTGGTTACGACATATGTAATTCAATCGTTCCGATATCATTTTTGCCATCATATCGACAATATATTGGCTAAATAAGTCCCTGTAATAATGTAATGGATTAAAACTGTTTGCTCTAACCATCAACCTGAATGCATAAAATTGCATGCACGTCACAGTTTTGTTACGCGCTGTACCTTCCTGTGGAATGGTTAAATAATAACCGTCTTCTCCTTTAACGAACATTAAGGGATACTGTAGTGGATCATATGATCGATGTAACTCGGATACCCTTTTAAGTTGGCCGTCTCTTCCGTGCAGCACTATGTCTCTGGGGCCTTTTTCTTCGTCAACCAAGAGAACAGCTACCTCGTTTACAGCTGGAGAATTGTATCTACCCGGGTGAGCAGTCTGCGGTGGGCGGTCGGAAAGAATAATTAGCTTTAAATTATCCGAAGAGTTGCGTTCAATATTTTGTTTAAAGCTTCGTATATATACGTTGTGGCTTTTCAGTGCTGTCTGTAGTTCATTAATTAAATCTATTTTTAGCGTTGGAGCTATGTTTGCCCTCAACGATAGCTGATCTGCGTCTGAAATAAAATATATCTGTAAGCATTGTGGATTTTGGCCTGATGGTGGTAAAAGGCTACCAATAAGATGATATACCTGGCCCTCTATTTTGAAAGTTGGCATAAAATTACCTTCTCTTATTTCTTTGGCGCCAAACGAAGTCATTTGAAAAAGGCTATTGTACTTACGGATGTTGGTTAGGAAATGTCTAGATAGCGAATGATTATTTGTCAAAAGATTTTTTATTGGCTGTGGTGGTTCTTGAATATTGGGGATAATAACTTTTTTCCAGAAGCACAACACATACCATTAGTTTCATCGACCCATTTTTTGGCAGAACACTTAGGGCAAATCTTATTCATGTCGCCGATTTGGACGGAAGACTGTTGAGCATAATCAATCTGTGGATCGTATTTAAAAGCCGATCTGTTACTGTGAACTACAACTCGATTGCGAACTCTAGCTCTTGAAGTCTGTTGTCGTTCTCTCTGGTCTTGAAGGCGTTGGGAACGCTCAGAGCTTGATTCCCTAGTGCGGGATTGTATACTTCTGAAATTTTGCTCTTCAAGCCGCTGCAAACGCTCAGTACTTGACTCTCGCGCGTGCACATGAGAAGTTCTTAAATTTTGTTCAGCTAGGCGCTGCGAACGCTCAAGACTGGACTCCCGCGCGCGTCTTTGAGAGGTTCTCATGTTTTGTTCAGCGAGCCGTTGCGAACGCTCGGTACTCGACTCTCTGGCACGCGATTGCGCCACATATTCTCTCTGACTTAAAAGACGATTTTCAGTTTCAGATGAAGATTCTTTATTTCGACATATTTTTGTGGCCCTGGCATGGGAATTATTTCTAGAAAGTTGAGATCTTGATCTTTTGGGCATTTTTTTTAAATGATAAAAGAAAAAAACGCCTTTAAACTAATCTTTGAGGTTCTTACAACTACCTACTATAACAACATACAAAACTACAACCTATTTATTAAAATTAAATCATAAAACTTATTCAATTCATTTCTTAGGATAACTAAATGTACAATATCTGTGCTATATATATGGGTCTAGATCTGAAAAGAACTTTTGAATGGGTTTAGTTACCTACTAAACGAAGTATTATCAAGCGACAAAATATTATCAAGCGACAATTTTTTTAAATTCCGCACACGACCATTCAGTAGGGAGCCGGCCGCGCGAGTGATCTTAACCAAAGAATGTATAATAACACTGCATATACATATAATACATATGTACATTATTGCAACATTGAGATCAACATTCTCATTGAAATCAATATTCTCATTTCTCTCTCCTATTCTTATTTTGGCGCAATTTCACACCAATTTATTGCTTTTTAACCATTTCCAATTATTACAACAGTTTTAGCCGTTAAAAATTAACCAATCCAAAGCATACTCTCTTTCATTGGATTTTGGCATATGCATAAAGTCAACATTCTCATTGAAATCAGTATTCTCATTTCTCCTATTCTTATTTTGGCGCAATTTCACCCAATCCAGGGCATTGAATTTTTGCATACATATTGACATTGACATTTTTCATGTTCTTTATTAATGTGGTGTAGTTTGTCGTGTTCCTTCATAAAGTGGTGGAAAATTTGGGTAGAGGAGTATATATCGCTTTTATTGTACGTATACCACAATAAATTCTCTACTTCCAAAGTTGGCTTTGGTGCTGTGTGCTTAGCTGATCAACATTTTGCAACTCCAAATATTTTGTTCGGGTTCAAAGCCTACATGAACTTCTAAAATATGTATATATTTTTTGACTTTTTGTTTTTTTATTTCATTTTATTTTATTTCCATTTTAATTACTATTTATTTGATTATTTGCCCTATAATTATTTTTTTGTAATACACATTATTCAAATTTTCCCTTATGCGCATATCAAAGAACATCTGCGTGGGCAATTTCTATAGAGTAGTACCCTTATAGTGTGGTGTAGTTTCTCTGATACATTTTCTGTTCTCATGTTCCTTTATATCGTGGCGCACGCAATTGGCAAGTTCCCTTATAGAGTGGTAAACATTGGCTTGCTTCCCCTTTTGAATGGTGTGTTCCTTCATACTGTTCGAAATTTTTTCGATTACTCTTCGAAATTTTTTCGATGTTCCCTAATGTCAAATAACATTTTAGCACAGCTAACATTTGCTCCTTCTTATTATTATACATTCTTTGTCTTAACCCTGACGCCTACAACTCTACAACGCATAGTTCGCCGCCGAGCGACTTTTAAAAATTTTTAACTCGTGATATCTTTTGAATGGAAAGTCAGAATCTAATAACTCAAAAAGTTATATAAAGGTTTTGAAGCGATCTTAAATAATAAATCATTTATTTCGATAAGGATCAATACTAAGGTATAAATAAAGAGCATTTTCAAGTAGTGGTATTTTAATTAATTTTTTTATATAAAATCGCTTATTGTGACAAAACTATAATAGTTAGAGGTATGATGTCGGGACGTTTTTTGTAGATAGTGATAAGTTCTACAAAATTGTAGTATATCACTTTGTTATATCTTCAATCGTTTTCGCAGCATTCGCGATTAAAGAAAGTTGTTTGGTATTTTTTTACATTATCGGAGTTTTGGTAAGGAACCCTATTTTTTTTTTAACTAAATATAACCTATGTCACTCAGGGATAGTATAGCTTTCCAACGGTGAAAGAATTTTTCAAATCGGTTCAGTAGTTTCGGAGCCTATTCGAAACAAACAAACAAAAAAACAAACATTTCCTGTTTATAATATTAGTATAGATGATACATGATAGTAGTGCTGTGGGAAGATAGTACCTACAATGTCACTAATGCTCACTACCGGAATATATAAAACTGATACGATGCAAAACAACAAGAGCACCGAGATTTACTTGTAGTACATACATATGTATATTGAGTTTAGAAGTAATTATGTTAGGTGTATGTTTAACGCTAAACCACATTGATGTCAAGGCAATACTACCTTTGTCAAGGTACTTTTAACTATGAAATAAACTTGTTAATCTCTAAAGCTTTACTCGCTGGTAATTTTGATTTTAAAGGGTTTTGGTGCCTGTGAAGACAAAAGTATCTTTTGTTTTATCGGTGTTGAAGTGGCTGCGCCCACTCTCATAATAAGGAGCAGCTTGTGGATATACGTATTGCATATGTATACGTATCACATATTCTTAACTTAGGGAGAGCTACACAAAAATCGTTACAACCATTAATAGTTAGTAATGTTGGTTTCGGACTTGGTGCGTGCCTTTCGTATCTATCATTAGGATGCATTAGTTATGCCAATTGTAGTTGTTGCGTCATGCGATTTTACAAATCTAAAAATATTTTTTAAGAAATAAATTTGTCGAAATAATTGAATAATATTTGAATACATTATAAAATGTTTTACATCATGTAAAATACTTACAATTTTTATAGTATATAACCATAACCACCATCTACTACCTATGTATTAGAATAATCTATTACCATGAATTATGAGATTGCTGAATTGAATTAGAACTACTACATACTTACCCATTTTTTTGTAAACATACTTACCACTAGTCTAAGCCGTTAGGTTAAGATTTAGGCTAACTAATGAACTACTGTAATAAAGAATTCTATTGTTTAAAGACTATACCCGCTTACAGACGTTTCTTTTTTTAACGGGAATTTTTAAATTCGAACAAGGCACAGGCAATTAGCTCTTAGTTGCGCATCTTAGTGAGTCTAATTTCAACTTTAATCTTAAAAACGCTTAAGATTTTTTGATGGCGCCCGAGCAGGGACTCAGTGCGTGGCTATAAAAGAGTACTTAATTTTCGAAAAAGTAATACTTAGCGTATTAATTTAATTTCTAACTCGTGAGCCTGTGCATTTTCCATTTCTTCCGATTTCGGTCGAGTGCGTTGTGATTAAAGTGACAAATACTAATAATAAATGTCTGGACAAAGACATTAAAACAAAAAAAAATTATAAAAATTCAAAAAAAATTAAAAATTCAAGTGAATAAAAACGAAACGAAGCGGTAAAATCAAACATAAAGAAAATAAAATATAAACTAACCTAAACTAAAAATTGAGGGAAAGTTTTGTGAAGTGTGTGGTGAAAAAATAATACATATGTACATGACCTACGTACGGCATACGGCATCAAAAATTCACCAACCGACTAGTGCGCAAACAAAAAAAGAGAGAGACACCAAAACCAAAAGGTGGATAAATAATTCGGTTAAACGGCATAGAGTGGAGTGTCAAAATAAAAGCAGCGTCAAAAGAAAAGCATTTATATTCTTCTGCAAGCTATTTTTCTGCTAAAGGTGGTTTCACAGTTAGTGCGGTAAA
This sequence comes from Bactrocera tryoni, assembly GCF_016617805.1. NCBI lineage: Eukaryota > Metazoa > Arthropoda > Insecta > Diptera > Tephritidae > Bactrocera > Bactrocera tryoni. The sequence continues at coordinate 13,601,223 of NW_024396366.1, read as the reverse complement.
GCAAATTAATTAAAAACTACCGCCAAAAACATAAAGCGCCGTTGAAAAAAAAGGAGTGTCGCGAATGCCGCTAAAAAGTGCCGGAAAAGAGGTATAAACCCGTTAAAAGAAGAAAGCCGTAAACCAAAAAACCGATAACTTCGGCCGTTAACACAACGTTAAACAGCTATTTTGGGGTAACATCACATCGGTACCGAACGGGCTTGCGTCAACACCATCGTCCCACTGCAGCTACGTCATCACCGACTTTCTCGCCGCTGCTAAGTCAACATCAACACCGTCGCTGCTAACCTCGACGCTACATCCTCTGCTTCGTGGGAATGAGCTGCAACTGAATTCTCTGCAAAAGGGAAGTGAACGCAGGCAAACCGCTTATGCATTCGAAACAGGTAACGAGTGCGAATCACTGAAAGTGATGCGAATAAAGAAAAACACGAAAAGTAAAAAACAAAAAAAAGAGCAAGTGCACACTTTCAGTTTTTGGCTCTCCCTTTTTTCACATTTTTTTACTTACGTATATTTTTATATTATTGCATATTTATCATATCTTAATATTCACATTCGTATACATATATACATACATATGCATTTATGCATCTATGCATCTAAGTGAAAGGGGGATTGTGGGATTTGCGGTAGCATTGTTAATTAAACATTAAGGTGCGACATTTTTATATATTGCCAACAAAGCATTTTATACGAAATAAGTTTTACAATCCGGTTCTTTGGAAAATTTTCTCGTTAAAAAAAAAATTCAAGAACGTTCAACTGTGCTATTGCTCATTTTGCATACCTCATCGGTTTGGCTTTCGTATACTTGAGAATCGATATTATTTTTTCTCGTTTTCATAACCGATTCCAAATATATATATTTCTTGCCAACATTTATTGCTATTGGTTTGGCTTTCGTACAAGGTCTGTCGCAAAAGAAACAGAACTTTTTAAATATAACTGTTTCTGATGGCGCCACCTATTGGTGGGTATATGAAATAAAAAGTTTGATCTCTTGTTGACATTTCGTGAAAATTTTAAGACAATTGGATAACTACAATCGATGTTATCGATCAAAAAGTGGCAGCAACTTTTGGTCATCGGTCGTAAAATGTAAAGAGAAAATATTAAATTTTGTTTTAAACTTGGGAAAACGTTTACTGAAACATTTCAAATGATGAAAAAAGTTTATGGTGATCAGTGCCTATTCCGTAGTAATGTGCATGAGTGGTTTAAGCGATTCCAAGAAGGTCGTGAGGACCTCTGTGACGATCCGAAGTCCGTCGTCTTCAGAAGTCAAAAATAAAGACAATGCTGATTTGTTTTTACGATTCCGAGGGTATTGTACACCGAGAGTTCGTCCCACGTGGCCAAACGATTAATGCTGTGTTTTACCTTGGTGTTATGAAGCGTCTTTTGTCACGTGCTCGACCACTATACCGTGAGGCAGGGTCCTGGCGCCTGTTGCACGATAATGCGCCGTGTCATCGGTCGACGCTTGTCACTGATTTTTTGACAAAAAACTCCATATTAACCATTAATCACTCACCCTACTTACCTGATCTGGCACCCTGTGATTTTTACCTATTTGGAAAACTTCATTTGCCCATGAAAGGACATTGGTTTCAGGACATTTCAGCTATCCAAAAGGCGACGACCGATATTCTCAAGAGCATTCCGAAAAATTACCTTAAACACTCATTTGAAATGCCAATTGACCGGGCTAAACACTGTATCGAAGCACAAGGAAACGGTTTGAATAAAAATATATAATTTTTGAAAAATATTAATTTTTGTTGTTTTTTTAACAGTCCTATTTCTTTTGCGACAGACCTTTTATATATGGGAATCGATATATATATATTTTTCGTTTTCGTTATCGATTCTTAATATATCTGTTGCCCACCTGTATAGTCTCTTTTTTTCGGAAATTTAATTTAATCAAGCAAAAATGAGCAAGCCAAAGCCAACTATCCTCAACCTCTCTCCAAGTAAGGAGTTGATCGACTTAAAGTCATTAAAGCGTCAAAGTACGGTGGCGAAAAGTAGAATTTTACGCATAAAAACGGGTCTTCTAGAAAAGACTATGTCATTAGATCCAATCGAGTTGGAATGTCGTCTTGATATACTAAACTCACTTAGTAAGAAATTGATGAAATGTCAATCTAAAATTGAAGAGATTGATGAAGACGACATGGCCCGAGGGGAGTGAGAGGACATAATTGTGGAAACAAAATCTATAATTAAAACAATTTTGGCAAAAAATAGAAGATCTATTGCTGAAACATCATTCGTAACGTCTCACAGCTCAAGGCTAACAAAAATGAATTTGCCGAAATTCAAGGGAGAATATTCGGAATTTAAAAATTTCATGAGTTTGTTTGAGAGTTTCGTTCACAATGATCCAAGCATCCCAGATATTGAAAAATTTAACCATTTGGTTAATTGTCTATCTGGAGAGGCTCTGGGCACGGAAAAGGCGTTTCAAATGTCGGATGAAAACTATCCGAAGGCGTTGGCAAGTCTCAGAAAGGTTTACGACAACAAATGTTTGATTTTCTTTAATACGATTTCAAAACTTTTTGAGCCGCCATTAGCCCCTTCATTGCGCGCGATGATTGATGAAGTGTCGGCTGTATATGACTCACTGCTATCGCTGGGCGATGAGAAACAAATCACAAATGCGATAATTGTTCACATAGTCATGACAAAAGTTGATTCTGCCACCCGATCAAAGTGGGAAGAACAGCTGGATTACGACAAGCTCCCATTGTGGAAGGACTGTGAACCTATCAGCTGAAAGCGCATCATCTTCGAGGACGAGACCCATAGCAGCAGCCAACGTGAACCACGTGAAACAGCCTCACATGAATGGAACGAAGTCCGCTTTAGTTGCAGCGAATACAAAGCAGCCAACATGCCAGCAGTGTAAATCAAAGGACCACTATTTAACAGCTTGCCCCACTTTTAAAACTCGCTCTGTTCAACAGAGATTTGAGTTTGTCAAATCGGTGCCCTTATGCATAAATTGTTTGCGTAAGGGACATACGGTATCCAAATGCAGAGCGGATCGGTGTCGCGTGTGTAATCAGTCCCACCACACCTTACTGCACCAGTATCCTGTATCCTTCGCTGCTGAACTTCATCCGCAACCAACAATAACTACACACACAATGCATACAATAAGTGTGCTTGATCGGGTAATGTTGACAACAGCAGTTATTCTGGTGAGATCAAGCTGTGGAGAGTACCTGCCCGCAAGAACCTTGCTGAACTCAGGAAGTCAAGCCAAAATAGGACTTTAAATTTTAAAGGGATTGGAAATTCAAGTACAAAAGTCGGGCCCAATTTAAGCGCATTTGTTAAGTCGCGCGTAAATAATTATGAATTTTCGGCGGAATTCTGGATTATGCTATGTATTTGAGCTAATCATCCAGACCATACCATTAATATTAATGGTTGGAAAATTTCGCACAATATTAAATTGGCGGATCCAGAATTCCAAAAATCTCAAAAGATCGATATGTTATTAGGAGGAGAAACCTTTTTCGATTTGTTAGCGGTTGGTCAAATTAAAAGTGGCCCTAATCAACCAACGCTACAGAAAACTCTTTTGGGATAGATTGTTTCTGACAAATATGTCAGCAGTCTTAGTCCTCCTCCCGAAGTATATAGCACATTATGTCAAACTGAAGAAGACTTAACGTCAATAGATTCAGTAGTCCAAAAATTCTGGGCTCTGGAGGAACTTCCTTCAGAAACAATTGGCAACAAATTCACATCAGAACAAAATGGGTGTGAACAGTTTTTCGTCAATAAAACTGAAGTATTACCTTCAGGAAGGCTTCAAGTCAGAATGCCCTTTAAGTCTGACCGTAAGTTACTCGGTCACTCCTAAGAAATCGCAGTTCGGCGGTTTCAGGCCCTGGAGAGGAAAACATTGAAAGATCCAGAACTTCGTAAAATGTGTCTGGACTTCATGAATGAGTATAAAGCGCTGGGTCACATTAGCCAGAAGACAGAAATTGTCAGCTCATTGTGTGGAGAGAGCATCCCTTAGAGCAAATTCAGATTTTTCGACTTAACACCGTCACTTACGGCACTGCGCCTGCACCATTTCTTGCAACTCGGTGTTTACAAATGCTCAGCGATGCTAATACAAATAAATAACCACTCGGTTATTGGCCATTAAAAGAGACTTTTATGTTGATGACTTATTAACAGGATCTGAAAATGTTGAGTCTCTAGATCTTATAAGAAGTAAAGTAATTAAAATATTTAACTCGGCCGGATTTACTTTAACGAAGTGGTTTTCGAACCACCCTAAATTTTTCGACAGTAATTGTCAGTGGCGGATTTGCAGTCCTAGCCGCTCTAGGCCCCAGGCCATGTGCCGGCCCTTTCTCAGCATCCATCATTATAGACTTAAGACATAATTCATGAATTTACTTTAGTCCCACTTTTAATTGATTTTGAAAATTGTTTAACTAAAAGCTCTCGGAGCTTCCGAGATTTCATGGAATTTGATTGGATATTTAAATAAAACATTTAAAAATGGTTTTAGGTTTTGTTTTTAATAAAATAAATGTTTTACTCGTACAATGTGTTACAAAACTCGTCTGCACTTAAGCGCAGCAAAACCATTAGGCAAATATTCGCAATCTAATTTGCTTAAAAAATCAGCTTCTATGTTAAGCAAAGCAAGATCGTTTAACCTCTGCTCCGTCATTGTTGTGCGTAAATAGTTTTCACTCTCCGCAAACAAGAAAACGATCTTTCTCCAGTACAGTTGCTGGCAGGTGTACACACACACATACGAAGAGCAATATCCACGATTGGGTAAATGGTTTGAAGACCTTCGGTTCGTAACCATTTCAACAAACTGACTGCACTCTTTCGTTCCTCATTTTTTATGCTGCAGTGAGAACGAAAATGAAGACATTCTTCTGTAAAATCGTCTTCTAAGTCAGTAGAATAAATCATTTGCAATGCCTTGGCTTTATCTTCGACTTCTGAGATGTTTAGATTCGTCAGGTTGGTAATAAAGTAAATTTTATTGTAGAGTAATTTTTAAGCATCCCGACGTCTTTTCAGTTCTTCTGACAATGTATCAATTACTACTAAAAAAGTATTTATTCTAAAATTTTCATGGCCATTTTTTTGTTGCATCTCTTCACCTGTATTTGTCTTGCCAGGAAGCAGCACGGTTTCGATTGCGTCGAAAATCTTTTTCGTATTCCTGTACGAAGGACAGTATTTCGCTTTTTTTTCGAAATCATCGAAATTCTCTCTTGTTTCGCCAACAAAATGAATTAAGGCCTCGTACAGTTCTATGACAATGGTAATGTCAATTTCCACACTCTAAAGTTTTTTACTTGTGGCGTTAATGCGATCTAGTAAACATCCCCAACAGCCTTGACGGCCGTTTCAAAACGTTCCAGTTTCAAACGAATACCTCTTGCTTCGCATATAACGGTTCTCTTCTGTTGTGTGTCATTTTCGATGGTGACTAGCGCTTTATGGATTTCATTCAGGCATTCGCGTAAACTTTTGCATGCATCTGCACGAGCTGACCAACGAGTCGTTGATAGACTTTTGACGGTGAAATGGGTTTGAAAGAGTTCCCAACACTGAGTTGTCGCTGCAAAGAAGTTGTATCGGGTGATTTTTTAAGAGCTTGATAACTTTTTAAAAAAAAAAAACGCATAAAATTTGCAAAATCTCATCGGTTCTTTATTTGAAACGTTAGATTGGTTCATGACATTTACTTTTGAAGATAATTTCATTTAAATGTTGACCGCGGCTGCGTCTTAGGTGGTCCATTCGGAAAGTCAATTTTGGGCAGCTTTTTCGAGCATTTCGGCCGGAATAGCCCGAATTTCTTCGGAAATGTTGTCTTCCAAAACTGGAATAGTTGCTGGCTTATTTCTGTAGACTTTAGACTTGACGTAGCCCCACAAAAAATAGTCTAAAGGCGTTAAATCGCATGATCTTGGTGGCCAACTTACGGGTCCATTTCTTGAGATGAATTGTTCTCCGAAGTTTTCCCTCAAAATTGCCATAGAATCGCGAGCTGTGTGGCATGTAGCGCCATCTTGTTGAAACCACATGTCAACCAAGTTCAGTTCTTCCATTTTTGGCAACAAAAAGTTTGTTAGCATCGAACGATAGCGATCGCCATTCACCGTAACGTTGCGTCCAACAGCATCTTTGAAAAAATACGGTCCAATGATTCCACCAGCGTACAAACCACACCAAACAGTGCATTTTTCGGGATGCATGGGCAGTTGGCCACCAAGATCATGCGATTTAACGCCTTTAGACTATTTTTTGTGGGGCTACGTCAAGTCTAAAGTCTACAGAAATAAGCCAGCAACTATTCCAGCTTTGGAAGACAACATTTCCGAAGAAATTCGGGCTATTCCGGCCGAAATGCTCGAAAAAGTTGCCCAAAATTGGACTTTCCGAATGGACCACCTAAGACGCAGCCGCGGTCAACATTTAAAATGAAATTATCTTCAAAAAGTAAATGTCATGAACCAATCTAACGTTTCAAATAAAAGAACCGATGAGATTTTGCAAATTTTATGCGTTTTTTTTTAAAAAAAAGTTATCAAGCTCTTAAAAAATCACCCGATATAACTCTTGGAGTAGAGAAAAGAACGAACAAGCCTCTTGGCTGCTTTCAGCTGCACATTCACCTACTAAATTCAGCGAATGTGCTGAACAGGGAACATAGTCGGCAAGGGGTGAAATTTCCTTTATTTTAGCTTGCAGGCCGTTATATGTAATTGGCTGACACGTTAGCTGCGTTGTCATATGATTGCCCGCGGCAGTTTGAAATGTCAACTCCTAATTCAGTTAAAGTTGAAGTAACAGCATCTGTCATTTGTTGTGATTTGTGGCCTGTGTTTGGAATAAACTTGAAAAACGTTCTACAGGTGATCCATTAGGCAGGACATATCTGATTACATAAGTGAGCTGGTCTATGTGAGATATATCCGGAGTCGAGTCAATGATCAGAGAAAACTATTTTGCTGTTAATATTTCCATTACAATTGTTTCCTAAACTTTGTTTCCCATAAGTCGAATGAACTCTTCGCATATTGTTGAAGAAAGATGACTCGTAAATCCTGAGCCTGGATTTCCAAAACGTGTAATGTGTTTAGCTAAGAACAGATCGAACTCGGCGATCAGCTCTAAGGACATTAAATAATTTCCATTGTGGATTGATAAAAATTTTTCGTCGTGTCCTCTGAAAGGCAAACCACGTGATGCAAGTGCTTTTACGCATGCAACTACTATTTTCAGAATGTTTTTCCAGTAATTTATTTCTTCATCTAATTGCATTGTTAATGCGCGGTCAATGCGACCTAACACGTTGCTTCATTCTTTCGTATGCAGAACAGATAATTTGTGAGTAAGCGAATTCTCATGAGTTGACACTCGAGTCAGTCATTGAAACCTTCTTTTTTGTCGAACTGACTCTCCCCGCCATTAAAAAGCAAACAAGGACCACAAAAAACACATCCGGTACTTTTGGAATAAACTTGACTTTCGCGGAACTCTTTCACCATTTAGAAGCTGACGTTCGAATAAATGTCTCGACAACTGCCGCGCTTTATCTTTGTAAATGCGATTGTTCATTTAGCTGGATCGTCGTTGATTTCGTAGAGCTCCTGGTCCGGAGGATTAGGCTGCACTCCTACTCCTGTCACTCTTGTTCTTTTGATATACTTTCCACATTGATCAAAGTATTTTCACTTGAAGACACTTTAGACACTGCAGAATTATCAGTTGACGAAACGCCACTACTAATTAGAACGTCGAGTGTTGGGTCAATAATAGGATCTTGAATATCTGTAGACGGTTTTCCAAAGAAATCGTCTAATTTCCGCGTTTTTTAATCGTATCCTTTTGTTTATCATCTATTTCTTTAGCGATTATATAAGCATACAGTTAAGATACTTTGCATTTGAGTTATTTCCTGTTAATCTTGTTGTTATCAGTGATTTTTTTTGCACGATTTGCCGCCCTTAATACCTGGCCACCCTAAGGCCTTAGGGCAAATCCGCCACTGGTAATTGTACTGAAAGGTCATTAAGCTTCAATGACAAAAACTCAACTAAAACACTAGGAATCCATTGGTTGCCGAAAGAGGATTTGTTTCGATTTGTTTTGGATGCCAATTTTCATGATCTGCGAGCTACTAAACGAAACCTACTATCAGTCTCTGCTTGCCTTTTTGATCCTTTTGGATTATTAGCCCCACTAGTTACCAAAGCAAAAATCTTATTGCAAGAGCTTGGAATCCAAAAACTAGATTGGGATGAGTCGATTCGATTGCGCCTTGATACTAGCTGGCAGAATTTTAAAGCCAACCTACTGCAGCTGTCATCAGTTAGCATTCCTCGATACGTAAATCTAGAATCGAGTGCTATCTGCCAAATAAATGGCTTCTCCGACGCTTCAATAAGAGCGTACGGATGCTGCATATACATACGAAGCCCATCTGCTAGTGGTGTCACATGTACGCTGCTTACTGCAAGGTCTAGAGTGGCTCCGCGTCTCGAGCTCTCGGCAGCACATATTCTTGCCAAATTATGATCACGAATTGCGCCAATGTTGAATCGACAATTTGAAAAAATTATATTTTGGACAGACTCTGAAATCGTATTGCATTGGGTAAAAACGCATCCATCTTCATTACAAACCTTTGTTGCAAATAGAGTGTCTGAAATCCAAGAATTGACTGACAATATAAATTGGCGACATGTGCCAACAAAACAAAATCCTGCAGATCAAGTGTCTCGGGGTTGCAACGTGGATGAATTGAATAATTCAATATGGTTTGGCGGTCCACAGTTCCTCCTAGAAGACCCCGCTTTATGGCCAATTAACACTCACTTCCAGCTCTCCCCAGACGATGAAGCATTAGAGAAGAAGAAAAATACTTTCACACTAGCCATAAATGTGAAAGAGAACTCACTATTGAGCCTTATCGAAAAATTCTCTTCTCATCAAAAATTGCTTGCCTATTTATTACGGTGGATTTGACGACCAAAAATGCCTACGGAGGGAAGGGACCTGACATCTGACGAATTACACTTGAGTTTTTTTGAAAATTGTTCAGGTGATTCAACATTCGGAATTTGCGAATGAAATCCAAAAACTGACGAAAGGCACCACGCTACCTGCATTTTTACATGAGTACTCGGATATATCGCTTTTATTCAAATTAATCCGAGTAGGAGGTCGCCTTTTAAATGTACATCCTCCATACGATGCCAAATTCCCATTATTACTAAATAAGAATTCGCACTTCGTTATCAATTATTTATGGTGCCTTCACTTTCGAAATCACCACGCAGGGGCAAAAGCGTTGGTTGCGCTTCTTCCAGAACGCATATGGCTGATTAATGCAAGAGAGGCATGCAGTAGAACCGAAAGAAACTGTACACACTGCTTTCATTATAAGCCAAAGTTGCAAACACAAATAATGGGAAACTTGCCAGTTGAAAGACTTTGAGCGCTACGACCCTTTCTTACATGTGGCTTAGATTTTTGTGGTCCAATTTATACTACATTAAAAATACGCGTAAAAACTTATATCGCAGTTTTCGTTTGTTTCACGTCAAAAGCAGTGCACTTAGACTTAATTTCTGAAAGAAGGTTCATTTGTCGCCGAAGGATGCCACAGACGATATACAGCGACAACGCAACCAACTTCGTCGGCACCGATCGCAAGTTGCGCGAACTCAAAGAGGGGTTTCTGTCCCAGTCTCCGGAATTAATGGAATTCGCCGCTGAAGAAGGGTTCAGATTCGTCTTTATATCGCGGATTAAGGGATGCGGCAGTGAAGTGCGCGCTCACCGCCGAAGAAATGAGAACACTGCTGGCCGAAGTGGAGGCCATCCTCAACTCGCGGCCCCTCTCCCCTTTGAGCCAAGCTCGCAACGACGCCGAAGCATTGACCCAAGCACACCTACTAATAGGGTGCTCCCTCCGGGCTGTACCACCAGTCCGTGTCAACAGATCCAATTCGCTGTTACGAGAGATGGCAACTTGTTTGCTGTCTCAAGCAACAGTTTTGGCGACAGTGGTCCAAAACGTACATTACGAATCTTCAGGAGCGCAACAAATGACTCCACCCGAAACGAAACCTGCAGCCCGGCGATCTCGTCCTCGTCCACGAGGACCACACGCCACCGCGGCAGTGGGCACTAGGACGAATCGCCGCAACCGTAGAAGGACGAGACGGATAGGTATGAGTGGCAGACGTGGCAACCAAGGCAGGCACCATTAAGCGCCCTATTCACAAGCTCGCCCTGCTGCCTGTCGAAGTTGAACGAACATGATCCTGTCAAGATGGCCGGTGTTGCGTCAAGCGGCTTTATAAATCTAAAAATATTTTTTAAGAAATAAATTTGTCGAAATAATATTTAAATACATTATAAAATGTTTTACATCATGTAAAATACTTACAATTTTTATAGTATATAACCATAACCATCATCTACTACCTATATATTAGAATAATCTATTACCATGAATTATGAGATTGCTGAATTGAATTAGAACTACATACTTACCCCTTTTTTTGTATACATACTTACCACTAGTCTAAGCCGTTTGGTTAAGATTTAGGCTAACTAATGAACTATTGTAATAAAGAATTATTTTGTATAAAGACTATACCCGCGAACGGACGTTTCTTTTTTAATCGGGAATTTTTAAATTCGACCAAGGCACAGGCAGTTAGTTAGTTGCGCATCTTAGTGAGTCTAATTTCAACATTAGTCTTAAAAACGCTTAAGATTTTTTCAGTAGTGATTGTAAAAGTGATTGGTGTATAAAATGGTTTATTTTGGAATTAAAACAGTTATAAAATGGTCTATTACAGAAATACCACAATTATTTACTACTACTACTACAATTTCTAGAATAAAGAGACAGACCCATCTCCATAACCTGTAGCTACATACATTGAGAGTCTAGAGTCAGCAACGACGAATGATGGAGCCCAAGTGGTAGCCTAGAAAACAGACTACAACTGTTCAACTAGTAATCATTCTGTAAGACAATATCCATGAAACTGTCACATTCTTATTACGAGACAAGTTCGCCGACAAATTAACGCTTGTATCAGCAACTACGCCAGGGCTATCGTTGATGGTAAAAGGTGTAGAGGCTACTCAAATGAATGGATAGATACAATCACTTTGCGATCAACGATAACATTTCAGATGTCTGTCTATCTGTCTATATATACGCGAGCTACTAGTCCCTCAGCTTCTGAGATATCGACTTAACTTTACCATTTGACTAGATATCCCAACAAAATTTGGTTGTTGCTCTTGCGTTTTGTTGTATTTTCAGTGGCGGTTTCAATTATTTAAAAAATGTATAAGTAAAACAAATAACTTCTTATGACAAACAGCGACAACCACAACCATACTGATGATCAATAGCCATACGTATGTATGGATTTACTACTAAATACGTGTTGTATTTTTATACACTTGCAACATGCTAGAGAGTATAATAGTTATGTTCATCACCCAAAACTAATCAATTTAGATTTAGGATTATATACATATACATTAGGGTGTTTTTTTTCTTTGAACTATTAATTTTTTTCAGTCCCGTAACGAAATTTCCTTGGAAATACCCTAAAAAAATTCCCTTAAAATTTTAGCCCTTAAAATTAACATTAAGAACTGGACCAAGGCCTGTAAAAATTTTCCATAGAAAATACGCTACAATCGTGAGTTTTTATCTTAAATTCCTACAGATCAGAGGTATTTTATGGCATCGCTTTGACTTTAGACGCATATTTCTCAGAATTGTTCACTCTACAAAAGTGTCCAGCGCAACAAAGTCGTAACTCACACCGGCGAGGTAGTACGGGGTTCTAAACCCGATTTTTCCAAGAATTTCGCATTTTTTTGTAAATAGTATATCTCGTAAATGACAGGAGCTATAGAAAAAATGTATACGACAAAATTGTAGGTAATTGTATTTTCTATAAAAAGGGTTCAAGATCAAAAAAAGATCAATGAAAATTGCATACAGCCTTACTTAAAAAGCCCAATATCTCGAGAACTATTGATGATAGCGATTTTGACCTCGGAAAAAATATTTGCAAAATCAAGTTCTGTAGCCGAGGACTTGGAAGAAGTTCAACACGAGAGAACTAAGAACGCCCAGGTGTTGGTCCGACTAGGGTTATTTTTTTCGCGCGCGGCTGAAGGCCGCCAACGCAAAAAGGAGTTCAACGCGCAAGAACTAATCACGCCCAGATGTTGGTCTGACGAGGGTTATTTTTTTGAAACGCGGCCGAAGCCCAGGTGTTGGTCCAAACAGGGTGACCGCTATGTTACAAAGACTTCTTTCAAAGACATCTCGATAAATTTATTTTCAAACTTGGTAAAAAATGTGAAATTTTTATATTTTAATGGAATAATATTAGTAAACAGCTAAAAAGAGCAAGCGTCCTTTTCTTCCATAACACAGAGAGAGGACTCTATGGATTAAGGGTTATGATCCTGAGCGTGTTCGTGTCGGTGACCGAAGGCTGCAGGGCCTCGAATGTACTACGACACCTTTCATAAAATAAATCTTTTTTTTATTTACTCAATTGAAATCCAAAATGTCCCTATCGATTAGTAATGTTTCTTGTTTGGGATCAAGATTTGTGCCCTTTCCTAAATCACAAGGACTCACTTAGCCCCAGCACAAGGATAAAGTCCAATACCCGGACGGGTGCTAGTGAGGCAATATGATCCCTATCCGGAAACATGGATCCAAGGGCCTTAAACCTGCGTCTACAGACTGCTGTGCAGTCGATTCGCAGTTGTCCGGTGTTTCAGGCTCCCTGTCGCAGAACCGGTAGTTAGCGCAAGAGGATAGGCCCATGTTATATAAATGCCTATTCAGCTTGCAGTGGCCGGTGTAAAACAAGTAGCCTGAGGCACCACATTAACAATTTATTTTATAAAAATTTCTTCTGTCCGTATTTCGAATTGTCGCTTTTTGATTTGTCGGTGTTATGAGTTGTCGGTGTTTTAATTTGTCGGCGTTTTTATTTGTCGGTGTTTTGATTTGTCGGTATTTTGAGTGTCGGGATTCTAAATTTCGAGATTTTGATTGTCGGCATTACGTTATACACCCATCAGCGATATTGGTGAAGAAAAACCTATATTAGGGTGTATAACGTAATACCGACAATCAAAATCTCGAAATTTATAATTCCGACAATCAAAATACCGACAAATCAAAACACCGACAAATTAAAACACCGACAAATCAAAACGCCGACAAATCAAAACACCGACAAATCAAAACGCCGACAAATTAAAACACCGACAACTCATAACACCGACAAATCAAAAAGCGACAATTTGAAATACGGACAGAAGAAATTTTTGTACAATATTCCAAAGAAGAAACATTACTAATCGATAGAGACATTTTGGATAACAATTGAGTAATTAAAAAGAACTTTATTTTATGAAAGGTGCTGTTGTACATTCGAGGCCCTGCGGCCTTCGGCCACGAACACGCTTAGGATCATAACCCTTAATCCATAGAATTCTCTGTGCTATGGAAGAAAAAGAAGCTTGCTCAACCTTCCGAGAACGCAAAATAATGTTGAGTCATGGCATCGGCGTCTTTCGTGCTTAGTTGGGCAATACCATGGAAATATATTCAATCTAATATCAAATTTGATTAAAGAACAAGTTTTGGTAGAAATCAAAACTCAAAAGATACTCACTGGTGAAAAACAAACTAAACGGCGACACCTGGAAAAAAGGGAGAGTTGCATTAAGGCAGTATTAATGGAAAGGCAAAACTATGTTCCTGAAGAATATTTAGTCAATATAGCTAAGAATCTTACTTTAATCTAACAAATAATTTTTTGGAAATATCCTCGGAATAACTTATAAATAAATGAATTAAATCACTAAATTTATTGTTTCTGTTAAGTACCTTTTACATTTTATGAAAATAGTTACGGGTAAATTTTTGATAGCATCCCATGATTTCGGGGTTAAAATGGGTATGTACGGATAGAGGAGATCTTCCAGATCAAAAAAATATATATAAAGTTGCCGCTGACTTATGGTTTTTGAGATATATAAAATTAAAGTTCAAAAATTCAACTAATTAAAACGCGTGTTTCTCCGATTTATAATTAATTTTACACTAACATTTTTAACTTTTATATCCACTAATAATCCACTAATTCTTTACTAACCATTTATTTTATATTAAATAGTGCAAACATAATTTTTATTCACACATATTTTACAGAAGAACCAAAAGAAATTAAAAAAAACAAATAATACCCAAATGACAAGAAATAAATAACACATTCGTTTTCTTTTGCGTTGAACTCCTTTTTCGTTGGCGGCCTTCGGCCGCGCTTCAAAAAAATAACCCTCGTCCGGACCAACACCTGGGAGTGCTCAGTTCTTTTGCGTTGAAATCCTTTTTGCGTTGGCGGCCTTCGGCCGCAGTTCAAAAAAATAACCCTCGTCCGGACCAACACCAGGGCTTGCTCAGTTCTTTTGCGTCGAACTCCTTTTTGCGTTGGCGGCCTTCGGCCGCGTTTCAAAAAAATAACCCTCGGCCGGACCAACACCTGGGCGTGCTCAGTTCTTTTGCATTGAAATCCTTTTTGCGTTGGAGGCCTTCGGCCGCGCTTCAAAAAAATAACCCTCGGCCGGACCAACATCTGGGCGTGCTCCTTTTTGCGTTGGCGGCCTTCGCCGCGCTTCAAAAAAAATAGCCCTCGGCCGGTCCAACACCTGGGCGTGCTCAGTTCTTTTGCGTTGAACTCCTTTTGTGCGTTGGCGGCCTTCGGCCGCGCTTCAAAAAAATAACCCTCGGCCGGACCAACAACAGGGCGTGCTCATTTCTTTTGCGTTGAACTCCTTTTTGCGTTGGCGGCCTTCGGCCGCACTTCAAAAAAATAACCCTCGGCCGGACCAACACCTGGGCGTACTCAGTTCTTTTGCGTTGAACTCCTTTTCGCGTTGGCGGCCTTCGGCCGCGCTTCAAAAAAATAACCCTCGGCCGGACCAACACCTGGGCGTGCTCAGTTCTTTTGCGTTGAACTCCTTTTTGCGTTGGCGGCCTTTGGCCGCACTTCAAAAATATAACCCTCGGCCGGTCCAACACCTGGGCGTGCTCAGTTCTTTTGTGTTGAACTCCTTTTGTGCGTTGGCGGCCTTCGGCCGCGCTTCAAAAAAATAACCCTCGGCCGGACCAACACCTGGGCGTGCTCAGTTCTTTTGCGTTGAACTCCTTTTTGCGTTGGCGGCCTTTGGCCGCACTTCAAAAATATAACCCTCGGCCGGACCAACACCTGGGCGTGCTCAGTTCTTTTGCGTTGAACTCCTTTTTGCGTTGGCGGCCTTCGGCCGCACTTCAAAAAAATAACCCTCGGCCGGACCAACACCTGGGCGTGCTCAGTTCTTTTGCGTCGAAATAATTTTTGCGGTGGCGGCCTTTGACCGCGCTTCAAAAAAATAACCCCCGGTCGGACCAACACCTGGGCGTGCTCAGTTCTTTTGCATTTTACTCCTTTTTGCGTTAGCGGCCTTCGGCCGCGCTTCAAAAAAATAACCCTCGGCCGGACCAACACCTGGGCGTGCTCAGTTCTTTTACGTTGAACTCCTTTTTGCGTTGGCGGCCTTCGGCCGCGCTTCAAATAAATAACCCTCGGCCGGACCAACACCTGGGCGTGCTCAGTTGTTTTGCATTGAAATCCTTATTTTTAATGGAGTTTGTACGATTTGTCGTTATTTAGATTTGTCGGTGTTTTGATTTGTCGGTATTTTGATTTGTCGGTTTTCTGATTTGTCGGTATTTTGATTTGTCGGTATTTTGATTTAGCTGCATATTTAAATTTTGTCGGTATTTTTATATGTCGGCATTTTGAATTTCGGTATTTTAAGTGTATCCCCCTATATTACCATGTGGATTTAAGTCTTTCCACAGCTGATCTGACGGTTGTGGTAGTGAAGGGTGCCAAGGTTGAATCTCTACTCTTTGCATCCTACTGTATGACGATTGCGAGGTGCAAACAGCAGAAGTCCAAAGGTTGGCAGCTACGCCCGTAGCTACGTAGTGATTTAACGCCATGAGCCGACTTCTTGTGGGGTTGTTTGAAGTCATTGGTCTTTAGCAATAAAGGGGTATTCTACTCTAGAAGAATGAATTTCAGGTAATTTTTAAAGTGTCGTAAAAAAAGGCAATTAATATTTTTATTTAAAAAAATTTTACAAAAAAATATTAAAAATTAAAATAATTAGAGGGGGGGAGAGAAAGTTGTAAAAAACAATGGCGCATCCTGGTGACATTGATCCTGACTCTCCTGGTGGTCTGAAAAAAAAATCAAAAGAAATTCTTAATCAGTGAGGATGCTGTTATAGTCCCTACCTCAGGAAACACGAACAAAAAAAGTTTTTGAAAAATGGCGACTGTGTGAAAATAAAAATCATTTTTTACGCTTTTTTTGAAATTCCTGAATTTTTTTACTATATTAAAAACACAAATTTTGACACGATGCTTATAGGCACGATAAAGGATTATTTCAAGAAGGTTCACACAAAATTTCAAGTAAATCGGTTGTATAGAACTTGAGATAATGCCGGTACCGTGTAGAAAAAAGTAGTTTCGAGAAAAACTCGTTTAAAAAATTCGATACGGCCGAACCGGGCTAGGTACTGCGTCACTAAAGTAACTGTAGCTCTTAAATTAATTTTAAGTTTTAAAAATCCTTCGGAGGATATGTTCCTCAGGGTCTAAACTTTAAATATATGAAAAAGAAATCGAATTTTTTAAAATTCTATAATAGAATACCCCCATAAACCAAACTCCCTTGAAGCTTTAGATGTCAATATTAACGTGCTATTCATACCATACGACTTGATTTAGTGGAAGAAGTACTCGTAAATTGCGTTCATCGAATTCGTTCCTGCAAAAGAAGTCGTGGAGGCCATTTGAATGATTTTATATTCTGAACTTAATTGCAGCGATTGCACTTCAAATCTATATACGTATATAAAACAAAGACGGGTTTGTTCGAACACTTATAACTCGAGATCTGCTGAACCAATTTTTATGGTTATTGATTCGTTGGATTTGTCTCCGCCCCGAATAGCAGAATACATCTTAAAAACAATGAAAACTCGATATGTGTAATGAATACTTAATCTTCTTATCTATACCTTTTTCATAAATCTTTTTTTTCAATTTTTGTTTGTTTTGTTTTTTAATATTTTGATTTGTAAATTATTTGAATCGCTTGCTTTTTTTGGTATATGTGGTGCTGTTAGATGCTAGATGTACTATGTTGAGTGACAACAGAGAGGTTTGTCGCACGTACACATTCTTCTTTGGATGGTGGATGGTGGTTACCAGATTAAATTGAAGAAATCATTTCTGCGGAAATTCCTGACGCAGAGAAAGATTCAGTATTATAAGAAGTGATGAAAACCGATATGGTACACGGACCTTGCGGACACCACAATCCCACTTCGGTTTGTATGTCTGACAATAAATGCACGAAACACTCTCGACGTGCTTTTCTTTCGGAAACACAAACTAGAAATGATGGATATCCAATGTATCAGCGTCGCTCACGAGATGACAATGGCAGAACATTTAGCATTCAATTTAGAGGCTTGAATATCGAAGTTAACAACACATCGAAGTCGACAACATATGGATCGTACCATATTCGCCGCTGTTGTCTAATTTACATTCAAAAGTCATGTCAATGTTGCGTATTGCAGTTTGGTGTAATCGATAAAATACGTTTGTAAATACGTCACCAAAGGAAGCAACATGGCGGTCACTGGTCTTAAACGATACGGTCGACACGTGAAGTGCAGTAAAGCGCTTTGTATGATATTTACTTTTGCGATTCATGAACGTTTTCCGACTGTTGTGATAGTCGCATGGTGTGTGGCACAAATTTTGAAATGCTATAATTTTCACACGGCCAGATATATGTACGTGGCATGCTCACGAGTTGGAAAACCATCTTTTCTGTACACCGGAACAGAAACCAAAAATTTGTTGTTTATCAAGCTGCGTTATATTGAAAAAAAAAATGTAGAAAAATCTCAAATAAATGATAATCAAAAAATATGAATTTTTGTCTTTTCTGCGGGGCTGCGGGGTCAGCTACATAGTTTAATATAAAAGACATTTAAATTTCTGAACAATTACTGTTTCGCAAGCTAATAGTTTAATCATGGACAAATAAAACAAACGCACTTAGCTTATGTAATATTTTCGCATAAAAACGAAGTGTGTTGGCAATGCGGGCGGGCACAGTCAGCTGATATTCAATTTGTTTCAAAATGTCTGATGTGGAGAAAAGGTCAGTTTGAATTCTTCAATTTCTAAACGGGATATTAAATTACTATACAAATATGTTTATTTTGTTGATTTGATGATATTAATACAAAACAAAGAACATATATTCATATTTGTATTAATTTTTACTTAAACAAAACACAAAATATTGTAATTTTGGTTTATTTACATTTTCAACTGTCAAAATGAACTTTATCGTTATTGCCAACTACCTTTTTTTTGAAAAATCATAGCTATTGCGAATGCGCTGGAAATGCCTCTAGCTCAATATACAAGCTGTAATAGCTTAGGACAAGCCAACATAATTCTTTAAATGAGTTAAGCACCCACCCACCCGGTAAAACTGGCGCATCCTAATAAAAGGCCGCAATTCACCACAGGATGGCACTACAACATAACTCACCACATCTGTACACCAACCACTCAACAAAAAGGATGGACAACGAGAAAGCTGACACACTTCGTTACACACAATTCGAACACCACATTCGTCCACACACTGCGACGCGGAAGCACTACCTCATCGTTTTACGACACCCCTGCGTATCCGCCTCCACTTGGTATTTCCAACGGAGTGGCGGTCTTTCTCTTCCTCTGCTTCCCTCGGCGGGTAGGTAATTAGGTAGGAGTGCAGCCCAGTTGTCTATCGGGCTCAATTAGCACTTGATGTGTCATTTTGATACACTATTCGTAGAACCTTCCGTATCTGCTATTACATTTCACCTTCTTTCTCAAAACATTTTGAGGTTTCGATGAAACTACTTATGTCTGATATGCGTTTAGTAGAAATCCATTCAAGGTTTGGTGCTTGATGGATTCCAAGTGTTTTGTATCGGATCTCTGCAAGGGCTGGGCATTCACAGAGAAAGTGGAAATTCGTTTCCTTGTTCCCTGCTACTCCACAGCCTCGGTAGATGTCGTTGTAGGGCACGCCCATGTTCCCCAAATGGACAGTGCCCTGTTGTAGT
Organism: Bactrocera tryoni; assembly: GCF_016617805.1. NCBI lineage: Eukaryota > Metazoa > Arthropoda > Insecta > Diptera > Tephritidae > Bactrocera > Bactrocera tryoni. The sequence goes on along the minus strand of NW_024396366.1, from coordinate 13,581,867 downwards.
AGCTGTTACTCTGTAGATACTTTTTCTTGACCTATTTAATAAGTCGTTGGGTCTTTTCTTGTCATATGTTGGCCACAATTGTTTAGTTATGACGCATTTTGTAATGTTTTTCCACCTGTTATTTGCAACTTGTTGAAATTGTCTATTGATCTCTCCTTTGATCGATCCTAGCAGGCTTGGTATTAGCTCCGCCTCGGATTCGTTGAGGAAAGCTCCTGCCTTTGCCAGCTCGTCTGCTTTTTCGTTACCGAAAATGTTCCTATGGCCGGGGACCCAATAGTGCTCTCTTGCAATTGTGAACTATACTGGAATTTGTCATGGGTGAAGACAATGCCAGGAGCGCTGCCTGGCTATCCGTATATATAGTTGCCTTATGTATATTCTCGTGGTTTTCTAATAGAACTTCGCAGGCTTTTTCTATGCCCAGTACTTCTGCCTGGAAGATGCTAGCCGAGTTCGGTAGACGTATAGAGAGAGATATGCCTAGATCAGCGGAGAATACCTCCGCCCACTCCGCAGTCCATTTTGGACCCGTCGGAATAGACTGAGGTGGTATCTTCTTCTACTATTGAACCTCTTCTCCATTCTCGTCTAGATGGTATCCTCACCTGGAAGTGTCTATTGAAATCCAGCTTTGGGAGAATGTAGTCTGAGCTTGTTTAGGATTACACTATGTCCTATGTCAGTAGTTCTGCTATTTCCAACCACGCAAGTAATTATTTTATTCTGCTGTTTTGTGAATAAAAATGTGCATAGGTAGTTGATGCAGGACCGCATTGAGCGCATCAGTCGGACATGACCTGATTGCACCAGTAACTCCTGCACATGCTGCTCTATGTATTCCATTTAATTTTTTAATGTTGTATTGTTTGTTTAGCGCTGGCCACCATACCACAGCTCCATATATAAGTATAGGTCTTATGACAGCCGTATACATCCACATGATTATACTTGGTTTGAGGCCCCAATTCTTGTTGACGATTCTCTTACAAGTATAGTGGCCATGTATGCTTTATTTATTCTTTTTTCTATATTTATTTTGCAGGATAGTTTGGTGTCAATCTCCACCCCCAAGTATTTAGCTGTGGGGGATAAGTGAGTGTCGTGCCGTTTAGTACCGGAAGTTTAAACTGAAAGATTTTGGTTCTGCTTGTGAATAGCATCAGTTCTCTTTTGTTCGGGTTAACTCCTAGTGCATTGTTTTTAGCCCATAGGTTTAACTTTCGAAGTGCTCTTTCCATAATCTTGCTGACTGTTGAAGGAAACATGCCTGAAAACAACAACACTATATCGTCTGCATACGCTACTGCTTTCACCCCTCCACCGTTTAGTTGGAGTAGTATTTCGTTCAGCGCTGCAACCCATAGAAGCGGAGAGAGGACCTCTCCTTGAGGCATCCCTCTACTCACATAACTTGTTTGTGTTCCAGCTCCGTTTGAAGCTACAATCTTCCTATTCTCAAGCATCGATAGTATCCATCTGCACACAGTGTCATCTATGCCACCATGTGTCAGAGAATTAATTATAGCATTTACTTCTATGTTATTGAAGGCGCCTTCTATGTCTAGAAAAGCAGCCATGGTGTATTGTTTGTGGTGTAGTGATTTTTCAATTACACTTATCACCTCGTAAAGGGCAGTTTCGGCTGATCGGCCCTTTATGTACGCATGCTGGGACTTCGATAACTTATTCGCTATTATTGTTCTTATATGTAAGTTTATTAGCCTTTCTAGTACCTTCAGCATAAAAGATGCAAGGCTTATAGGTCTAAAATCCTTGGCATTCTCGTGTGTTCTTCTGCCTGGTTTTGGAATTAACACAACTTGAATTCTTTTCCAACTTCTTGGGATGTAAGATAGTTGAATGCTAGCTTTGTATATATTTTCAAGCCTTTGAAAATTGGTTCTACCAGTTTATGCAGCATTATGGGCATAGTCCCGTCAAGACATGCCGCTTTAAATGGTGCAAAACTATTTATGGCATATTTGATTTTGCTTTTGTCTACTATTGGCTTCGGTAATCGGTGTGTTTAGCGGTGGTTCTGGTGGAATCCTCGTTAAAGGTGTTTGCTCACTCCCGGGGAAGTGCGTTGTTATTAGTACCTCCAGAGACTCTTTTGCCGAGGAGGTCCAATCACCTCCCTCCGCCCTAATGTAGGCGGTATTAGTATGATCTTTGGATAGCATTTTGCTCAGCCTTGCGGTTTCTCTGCAACTTTCTATCGATGTGCAGAAAGATCGCCATGAGTCGTTTTTAGCTTTCCTGACTGCTTTTTTGTATCTTTTCATAATATATTTAAATGGCTGCCAGATTTTGGTTCTAAAACTCTCATTGAAAGCTTTCCTTAATACTGTTCTCAAATTCTTGAGTTCACTGTTCCACCAGGGAAGAGACTTTCTCTTTTTACAAAACTGTTAGCGGATTAGATTTATTGAAAGTTGTGGTTAAGATTTCTTCCAACTTCTCTACTTCTGAATCTAGTTCCTGAGGATTACTAATACTTTTATTGCCTCCCTTTTCAAGGCATTTTGTTGCTATACTGGTAAATTTTTCCCACGCTGTTCTCCTGGGGTTCCGTTATGTGAGAGGAGCAATTTATTTCTCGGAAATGCTGAAGAGTATCCAGGAGTAATCCGACATGGAAGGCGTATCAGATATCCTCCAGTTATTCACAACGAGACTGTCTGTGTCTGCTCATAGCGTGAGGTCCAGCACTTCCTCCCACCCCGATAATCTATCAGAGCTTGGGAAAATAAAGGTTGGCTTATCGGCCTTGTTTCATATACTTAGATTGCTATTCAGAATATACTGAAAGAGTGACTCCCCTCTGGTGTTTATACTGGAGCTACCCAGTGTGCCTTGCGTTTGCATAACACCCTATTAGGTTCCTGTTCTCCTCTACTAGTCTGGTGAGCGGGGCCGGTGGTATGTCTTCGTCATGGGCCAAGTAGGCCGAGACCAAGAAGAAGGTATTTGCCTTCTGTTCCACCTTTACCACTGTGATATCTGCTGTGCTGTTGTAACGTGGCTTTTACCACCTTACAATAATTTACTTCAACACTGTACATCATTTACCCTTACCATACATCAACATATAGCTTTCCACCATACTAGAACTATCCTGCACGTAGTAAACTTCACCTCACCGCATTGACCAAAGCTACGCACACACAACTTACCTCACTACACTGACGAAAGCTGCACTATGCTGCTATTTAAGCAAGCACTTCACACCGAACGTGTCTTTTTTTTCCAGCTCGCCAGCGAGGACGGTCGCCCAGCAATCGGCAGCAATAGGCAGCGCGAAGCCAGAAGACCATCACCGCCGTTTAAATCACCGTGCCAACTTCATCAAGCGTTAACGCCTGGCACGCTAATTTCACTCGTTTTCATCACCGCCGTATACATCACCGTGCCAGCTTCAACAAGTGTCAACGCCTAGCACGCCAATTTCCCTCGCTTCCATCACCGCCGTATACATCACGCTGGTCTGGCTGTCCACAAAAGGGGGGTGATACATCGTTACGAGAGTGAACACTTTTCTTGGCTAAGGGTTTGTGGGTCCCTGGAGCGGTTGAGCATACCTCAGCTATGGACGAAACCCCATTACAAATGGCGCCCGAGCAGGGACCTGACTTTGTGAGTGACAGTGAAAAACATGAAACGGTCACCAACGCTCATGAATCAGGTTGCCACACCCCCTATGCAATCATAGGCATCGCAGTACTTCAGCGAATAAGGCTCTTGGATTTATTGGCTAAAGAAGGACCGATTAGTCACCGAGTGCAGACGACACCACATCGCTGTCGAAGGGCGCACCGTAGCAGATCTCCGTAGCAAGCTGAGCGCCTGCATCCGTGCAAAGCGCCACAATAAATCCACGGAGGACCTAGTAAAAGCTTTGGAAAGGGAAATGAAGGAGGAAGGTAACGCCACCATATTTGTTCCAACCACCACAGTAAGAATCCCCAGCAAAGCGATAGCAACACGTGACGACATCACATCGGCTGCAAAATTGCCAGATTTGGAGGTTATAAACTCCGTGCGGCGATGGAACATACGCTACAGCGGTCGCGAAAATTTACACGACTTTCTGGAGCGATGCGAAGAACTAGCCGAATGCTACTCTATAGCAAATAACCAGCTTCTTGCTACTATGCCGGAAATTTTGCAAGACAAAGCGCTGCAATGGTTTCGTATAAAACGCAATGTCATCAACACGTGGGTCGACTTTCGTTACGATGTTGAACGGTTCTTTTTACCGAAACGACACCTGGCACATCTGGAAGAAACCTTCCATAAGCGCAAGCAATTACCCAGAGAAAGCAAAGGATTATGTGTTGGCCATCCAAACGCTTATTCGCCAGCACCCGAAACTTCGCGAGGAAGATCACACCGAACGTATTGATGACGGTCTAAGGGTGGAATATCGCTTATACGTCCGTCGAAGCGACTTCAACAGCGTAGACGAACTACTCGAGTTAACCGAAGAACACGAATTGTTAAGAAGCGAGGAGGCCAGGCAAGCTAGAAACACCAATCACTGTTTGACGGCGGTAAGTACTAAGTATTGCCGCGAGAAAGTTTGTTGGCAATGTAAGCAGCCGGGACACCGAAGGCACCAATGTCGCAACCAGCAGCGAATATTTTGCTGTCGCTGTGGACGCGACGGAATCATGTCTCGAGACTGCAATTGTCACAATTAAAGCCAGACGCCAGACCCGTCGCATTCAGCTAGCTAACCACACGTATATACCTAGCACGAAAATGTATCCTGTTACAATAGAGCTGGGTAACAAGTCTACGCGACTACTTGTATCAGCTCTACCGACGCTTTCGGAACATGTCATCTTAGGCATGGATTTCTTAAGGAAGCGAGACCTGACTATCACCATCGATGGCCAACCCCTAATCGCTACACGCCTAAGCGCACAGGCACCCACCGATCATCTTGCTATGCTAACCGAGAGGCAACTTAACGCAGCAAGCATACCAGACGCATACCCACTTCCCCAAATAAACACAATCCTAGACCGTTTGCTCATCTCTTTCCATATAAACGAAATGAAACACGTAGTCAGCGGAATGCCACCCGCATCGGGCCGCCATAGCAAGCGCCAACCACAGCCACCAGATGAGCATCAAAAGCCACAACCACCACCGGAAGCACGACCTCGTGTGCACACGAATGCAACCGAGGTGCATCAATTGCACGCAATCAACGTAGACGCCACCGGGTCAGCTGCCCAAACTCGCCCGAGGGCATCCAAGCAACCCCAGGAGCACAGTGTCAACAACCAGCAACCGCGGGCGGTCATAAAACCAACAAAACTGGAAGCATTGCCCCGACAAACGCAGCTCAGCACGAACGCGCGTAAAATACCAACCACCAGACGAGTCCCAGCTGCATGTGAAGAAAATCGCGAAGCCTGTACTGCGACAGGGCTGCGCGCCCCCCAAACCTCGACACACCCCGTAGTCAAAACAAACGCTCAGGTGACGCTCTCAGCAGATCGAAGCGAAGTGACGGCTGCAGCTTCAACCCGACTCGTCCAGCGAGGCACTGCAACGAGTACCGTCACGGCCGAAGCCAGCATTAATAAGCAACTTGTAAGGAATGCACACGAGACACCAGCAACAACAGCGACTGCCGGGGTAAACGCATGCACGAATGACGATGGGGCGTCTGCCCAAACAACTGCCACGGCCCACGTCGAGATGACACCGCCTCACTCAAAGGCGCAAACAACCACGACGGCGACACAAAGTCCCTTGGCCGAGACAAGCGCACGACCAGCCCCGCTTATCACGTCGCCCGAAGAAATAACTCCAGCGAACGAAATTAAAAGGTTCCTGGAAAGGTTGACCATGACGCGACAGCATTTCATCAAGCGCCCCAAGCAAACGCTATTCTTCCGAGGCCGACGTTTAGCCCTGCAGAAATTGGAAGGCGAGTATTGGTGCGATACGGCAGGGAAAGATGCGTGCTACACTTGTACGACTAAACCCACAAGGCCGGCGCTTAACATTAATTTTACTAGTTTTAAGTATTCATTTGTGCATTTGTACGACAAGGCCAGAAATTAAAATTAATTTTACTAGTTGTAAGTACACATTATCATAGGACATAAGACACCTTGTACCATAGGTTAAGACTTTGCTGCTAAATAAAGATTTCCACACCCGCTCCCCGCCCACGGCACATGCCAACCAGGACAGCCAGCCAGCCTCCAGCCAAACCATCGTGGGAGATCGAAACCACTCCTTCCACCTGTAGCCAGCGAAGTATCGTTGTCCGAAGTGAGGGGGGGACTGTAACGTGGCTTTTACCACCTTACAATAATTTACTTCAACACTGTACATCATTTACCCTCACCATACATCAACATATAGCTTTTGGGTGTAACTTTGTTCCGTGTATCAAAAAGGTTATGGTTGCTGCTGTTTAGCCCTTTAATGGTGTCTTCATTGACCCAGGGCTCCTGTATTAGGTTGATGTCGATGCCCGCCTCGTTTATAAGGGTTGTCAGATTCGCTGTGGCACTCTTCGAGTGCTGCAGGTTTATCTGCACGCATCTTAAGTTTTTTGGCATCTCGGGTTTCGTTGATGCCCACATTCCTTAGCAACTGGCTGGCGTCGTCGAACTCTTCCGTGTCGTCTTCGTCAGCCGCCTTGGAAGATTTTTTACCAAGCCTTGCGAATTCCGAAGTTGATTTTGTAGTCAGTCTTCTTGAGACCCTCAATGGACTCATCGCAAATGGCCACCAGAATTGGTCTACTTGCTTTGTTCGGTTTTTCCTCCTTGATCAGCTGCCACTCATCTATACCAGATATAGGTTTGTTTTGCAGCTTGATGCACCTCAGGAGTTTTTCGCCTGGCTTCTCTAGAGGGGGTAGCCAAATGCGAGCCGAGGTCTCTTCGGAATGTCCCTGGCGGGTATAAGCCTCAATTGGAGGCCTTCAAAGGCGTTGCTGATTTTGGCAACGCTACCCGTCAGGAAATCTAGCACGGCCTTGTCCGCGCACTTGATGACCCTGTAACCCCTGAGGGTCTCAGAGAAGTCAAACTCAGGGTGAGGACCCGCAGGATTGTTGAGTACAAAGCTTAGCACCATACTCGACAATCTGACGTCGATCTCCACCCATCTTTCCTGTATTGTGCTAGAGGAGGAGGAATTTCTGTCTATGATGGCCACTTGCAGGCTATCCCTGGCTACATCGCAGAAAAGCCTTGTTGTATTGCTGTGTTCACCTTCACTCCGCCTAGGTTTTTTGGGCAGAGTTTCTTGTATTTTTGCGATAGAGCGATTCCTTTTTTGTGAAATGCTCTCCAGTTTGCTCTCTTCTAGCGGTTCTGATTGCTTCCTTTTCAAGAAGCTTTCATATTCCTCTACTATTGATTTAAGGCGCTTTGTTTCTGCCTCAACAACTGGGGTACCGGCTGTCTGATCTTTGACTATCTTTCCCAGTATGAGGACTGCCATCTGGTACCGGTTTTTCCCCAGGTGATTCTGGGATTTCTTGCGCTTCTTTTTGTTTTCTACTTTAGTCGCCTGTGCCTTTTGGTTAGTGCTCATGGCAGCTTTGAAGGCGGACGCCTCCTCCCTTATTTGCTGTTTTCGCTGCTGCATCTACCGGTATACTTTGGCTGGTATGTCCGGCAGTACTCTTACTCGTCTCCTGGCTGGCTGGTCCCAGGAGTAAGCCGGAAAGGAGTAACCCGGAAAGCCGGTATGCGTAGAGAAAGCATTTATACCTCCGACCTCGCCCGGGCATCGGAGAGGACCGTTCGCGATCAGCTATTTATTACCGCCCGCTGACCATTCAACCATCGGCACGGGTACCTCAACACCTTGGCTTAGGGTGCTGTTGGTGCGGGTATTCTCATACTTCCACAATAAAAGATGGGCCTAAAACCTAGGGTATATTCATCCCTATCACTATTGTGGGAATTATGAGGTGTCGCTCTTAGTTGGTTAGAGTAGAGTGCGTTTCCTTTGGAATGCAAACCTTACTCTTACTTAAGCCACTTCGCCACGACAAAGCGACCAACCTCAAGTACCCCGGAGGGTACTGCGTCGAATACTTTCAGAGCTGGAGTGTTTTCGTCCTGCGTTGAATTTCCAGGCTGACATTGTTGGTGGTGTTTTCGCTGGTTCCAAGATAGACGAAATTATCTACGACTTCAAAGTTATGACTGCCAACAGTGACGTGAGAGCCAAGTCGCGAGTGCGACGACTGTTTGTTTGATGACTGGAGATTTTTCGTCTTGCCCTCGTTCACAGCCAGACCCATTTGTTTTGCTTCCTTGACCAGTCTGGAGAAAGCAGAATTAACGGCGCGGGTGTTGAGGCCGATGATATCAATATCATCAGCATACGTCAGCAACTGTACACTCTTATAGAATATTGTACCTGCTCGATTAAGTTCTGCAGCTCGTATTACTTTCTCTAGCAGAAGATTAAAGAAATCGCACGATAGGGAGTCGCCTTGTCTGAAACCTCGTTTGGTATCGAACGGCTCGGATAGGTCCTTCCCGATCCTGACGGAGCCTTTGGTGTTGCTCAACGTCAGTTTACACAGCAGTATTAGTTTTGCGGGGACACCAAATTCAGACATCGCGGCATAAAGGGAGCTCCTTTTCGTGCTGTCGAAAGAAGCAGAAATCGACGAAGAGGTGGTGTGTGCCGATTCTCCTTACACGGGTCTTTTCCAAGATTTGCCGCATGGTGAATATATCTATCGGTTGTTGATTTACAGATTGTGGGGTCTCCGTTTTTATGGATTGGGCAGTGCACACTTAAATTCCAATCGTTAGGCATGCTTTCATCCGACCATATTTTACAAAGAAGCTGATCCATGCTCCTTATCAGTTCTTCGCCTTCGTGTTTGAATAGCTCGGCCGGTAATCCATCGGCCCCCACCGCTTTGTTGTTCTTCGGGCGGGTAATTGCTATTCGAACTTCTTCATGGTCGGGCAATGGCACATCTGCTCCATCGTCATCGATTGGGGAAACGGGTTCGCCTTCTCCCGGCGTTGTACGTTCACTGCCATTCAGCAGGCTGGAGAAGTGTTCCCTTCATAATTTAAGTATGCTCTGGGCATCGGTGACTAGATCATCTTAGGGGGTTCTACAAGAGTATGCTCCGGTTTTGAAACCTTACTTAAGCCGCCGCATTCTTTTGTAGAATTTTCGAGCATTGTCCCTGTCGGCCAGCTTATCAAGCTCTTCGTACTCACGAATTTCGGCCTCTTTCTTTTTCTGTCTGCTAATGCGTCGCTCTTCCCTTTTCAACTCTCGGTATCTATCCCACCCCGCACGTGTTGTGGTTGATCGTAACGTTGCTAGGTAGGCAGTCTGTTTTTTCTCCGCTGCAACACGGCACTCCTCGTCGCACCAGCTGTTCTTTTGCACTTTCCGAAAACCAATGGTTTCGGTTGTAGCTGTACGTAAGGAGTGTGAAATGCCGTCCCACAGTTTCCTTATACCGAATTTCTGACGAGTGCTCTCAGAGAACAGGAGTGCAAACCGAGTAGAAAATCGTTCGGCTGTCTGTTGTGATTGCAGTTTCTCGACGTCGAACCTTCCTTGTGTTTGTTGGTGTGCGTTTTTTGCTGCACAGAGGCGGGTGCGAGTCTTGGCTGCAACAAGATAGTGGTCCGAGTCGATGTTAGGACCGCGGAGCTCACGCACATCTAAAACACTGGAGACGTGTCTTTCGTCTATCACAACATGATCGATCTGGTTGGTGGTTTTTCGATCCGGAGACAGCCAGGTAGCTTGATGTATCTTCTTATGCTGGAATCTAGTTCCACATACATATAACCATATATATACTTAGCTTAGTGTATTCAAATACATACATATGTTTAGCAAATACAAAACTTAAAACAAATTCTATTATCTATTTAAATACTTGCAATATTTTTCGAAAATACTCCTTATTAAAGAAATAACCAGGTGTAATGGGGTTTCGTCCATAGCTGAGGTATGCGCAGCCGCTCCAGGGTCAGCCTTGAGACCCACGAACCATTAGCAAAAATATTTACATTTTGTAGTAGATGTATCCACACCCCTTATGTGGACAGCCAGACCAGCTTATATTTATATGGCGAGCCAGGTGGAATCGATTGGATTTGGTGTGCCAGGCGTTGGTTCTTGTTGAAGTCGGCACGGTAATTACGGTAAGGTTGTGTTCCTTCTATTTTCTGGTGAGGAGTAGTCACTCCCAGATACGGCGTTGACTGTACGGTACAGTGCAGTATATTCTCGATCCCCTGCGAAGGAGAAATTATAAACAAAATGAATATGTCAACCGAACGCGTTGACCTACGGTTAGCAACTCTCGAGAACTATCCCTTTTCTCTACTCTGTACTTACATGCGAGTCGCCTGTTAATCGCGTTAGTTTGGTAACGGTGCACTATGGTGTGCAAGCAGTGGTACTGACTCTGTTCGAGGCAGCGCAGCTGTGACTGATATATTAACGGTGCGCTACTGGGCAGGCTGACACTGTTCGAGGCAGCGCAGCTGTGGCTGATATATTAACGGTGCACTGGTGTGCGGGCTGCAGTAGTGAGGCTGCTCGAGGCAGCGCAGCTGTGATATCGCTGTATCGCAAACCAACTGAGACTACGGTCGAGCCATTGCGCGCACTGTTATCACACCGAGTTGGTGTGATATCGTTTCGATGCAACGCCTGCGAAAACAAAAGGCCTAACTATAATATGCATACGCTGTAGTATGTTACTGTCAAAAACTTAACGAAAAGCCTGTCAAATGCATAACGAGCAGAGAGTAGGCTTTTGAATGACTATAATGTACTTACATGCAGAAGAGAAAATGGTCAATAAACAATTTGTGTTTTGATTTTATACATATGTATTTCGTTTGGGTTTTCCAATACAGGAATGAATAGAAAATTAAAATATTTGAAAACAATTAAAATGCTTACTTATGTTTTAGACGGAGTATGCATATTTTCAAAAAATAGTGAAATGAAAAACAAAGAGTTCGGTGCATGTTTACTGAGGGAAATAAACAGAAAGAGGAAGTAGGATGGTTTTTTTGTACGATTCCTAGAAATGAAGAGGACTGACCACATCAAATTTTTTTATACATGCGATTGAAATAAAAGGGATCTTATTTGTCGTACAAACATTTTTTTTCTATATTTTCGAATAAATTTTGTACAAAACATTCGTCGTCCTCCATCTTCAAATTCAAAATGATGTATCTGTTGACAAAAAACGAAAACAGCTGATTCCGTATGGAAAATGCGACCAGTTTCGCACTTTGCTTAAGCAAATGACATTTGAAAAAATTTAACGAAACTTGATCTAAAGTACGTACACTCGCCAGAAAAATTATCCGTACACCTCGATATGAAAACAATAAGCTGAGAAATTTGTGTTCAAATAATTCATTATGTATGAAAATTATATACAAAAGTTTTATTTAGTATTTCTTTTACATTTTGCAAAGGTTTTTTATTTAGACCTACACTTTAAACAAATTTTTTCAAAACAGAAAAAAAAAAATCTCACATAATGAAACAGAAAAAGTATTCGTACAATTTAAAATTAAGTACATATTGTTAAATTATTTTGTGAAAATTCAATATCCTAGTAACTGGTGGGATAGCCCTTACGTTTTAGGACCTCGGCAAGTCGTTGTGGCATTGAATGAACCAGTTTGGATGTGTCATGATTTGTAATTTTGGCCCATTCGTCCATGATCACATTTTTGAGCACTTCTTTGGTGGTTATGGTGTGTTGGCGGATTCTGCGCTCCAGTAAATCCCACAAATGCTCGATGGGATTAAGGTCTGGAGATTGAGGTGGCGGGCGCAATTGGTTTTTTATGTTATAGAGCAACCAAAGCTTTACATTGTGTGCTGTGTGCTTTGGATCATTATCCTGTTGAAACCAAAAATCATCACCAAGACCCAACTGCTGAGCACTATCCTTCAAATTACTTTTCAAAATGCTTAAATAGCCGAATTGATCCATTATTGAATCTATAAAAACAAGTCTGCCTGCTCCTCCTGCCGCCATACACCCCCAGACCATCACGCCGCCTCCGCCATGTTTGACGGTGGGTAAAAGATTTTCTTTATCAAGTGCAGTACCACTCTTGCGCCACACCAACTTTTTTCCTTTAATCCCAAAAGTACAAAACTTGCTTTCGTCGCTGAATAAGACACGTTCCCAAAACTCTCGAGGCTGGCTAATATGTTTTTTGGCAAAATCCAAACTTATTTTTCTGTTCACTTCGGAAATAAATGGCTTCCTGCGTGCTACACGTGTGTGATACCCATCTTTCTTCAAAAATTTTCGTAGAGTATCTTCATGGAGATCCTTGTCAAATGAATTTTTAATGTTTTCACAAATTTGCGAGGCAGTAAGGCGAGGATTTGCTCTTACTGACTGTAATATTGTTCGTTTTTCTCGAACGGTCAATATACTTGGACGACCAGAACGTGGTTGTGACACAATCAAGTTAGTTTTTTTGAATGCTTGCACGACATACTGCACAGAAGAATGAGGTCTTCCTATTATTTTACCTATTTCCCTGAATGATTTGCCCTCTTTTCTGAGTTTAAGAATACTTTCTCTTTCGCCAGCACTAATTTCTTTAATTTTTGGGGCCATCGCGAATTTTTGCACAAAGAAAAAATTCTAATAACTTTAAAGTGAACTGTTCAAAGCGAGATCAATTATACACTACAATATAAGCGCTTATGTGAATGTATTTGTCACCATATAACAAGGGGAATACCCCGTTATGATGTGTACGGATACTTTTTCCGTTTAATTTAAGCGAGTTTTTTTTGTTTTTATGATGGGAATTTGCTTTTAATGTGAATGTCTAAAAAAAAAACCTTTGCAAAATGTAAAAGAAATACTAAATAAAACTTTTGTATATAATTTTCATACATAATGAGTTATTTGAACACAAATTTCTCAGCTTATTGTTTTCATATCAAGGTGTACGGATAATTTTTCTGGCGAGTGTACATTATAGTTGCAACATACAATTTGTGTGTATTCGGACAGTTGCTTACGCTGGCTTATGCACATTATAGTTAAGCATTAACATCGATTAAGTTATAAGGCAGAGTCATTGCGAGCACTAGTATTACACCGATTTGGTGTAATACGATTGTTTCCCCCCCTGGAGCAGAGCCATTGCATGCACTGATAACACACCGATTGGTGTGTTACCTTTTCAATGCAATGCCTGCGAAGACTAACAAAATACCTAATTATAAGGCAGAGTCATTGCGAGCACTGGTATCACACCGAGGCAACTAGCTACTTCACTTATCACTGCCTATTGCTGCTGGCTGCTGTGCGACCGTCCTCGCTGGCGAGCTGGAAGAAATGATCATATTCGGTTTTTTTTTTTTTTTTTGTTTTTTTTTTTTTGAAGAGATGTGGGGGGGAAATCTTCTAAAGACACCCTGGCGGGTAGTGCCGGATTCGCTTGATGCGCCTACCGACTAAAACCCCCCCACACTGGTTGCCAACCATATGGTTATGAACCTAGAAGATAAATTGCGGGAGAAGGAGGAAGATTCAGTTGCGAGCGGTGGTGGCCCTCAAAAGAATCTGACGCTAATAAGCGAAGCTCGAGGTTTTGGTTAGGTGGGAGCGGAAGGATTTGTCAGGATACATGGCCTTCTGAAACGGTCGGTTTTCTTGCACCTGAGAGTGGCAAGACAGTTGATGCTGGGGTTTGCGTGGGATGCAACTGACGCCCGGAGATTTGCAGCGTAAGAAATAGCTGCCGCTTGAATGGAAGGGAGATTTGTTTCCACTAGGATCTGTTTGTTTCTAACATACCACGGGAAACTAAGGGCTGATCTGAGTAGACGCATGTATGTGGATTGAAGCCTGGACAGTTGTCTGGGTGAGACAGAGCCCCAAATAGGGATGGCGTGGGAGCAGATGCTTCTAATGATGGCATTAAAAGCTCGCTTTTTGGTGCTTTGTGAAACCTTTTTATTGGTGAAAAAGGGTTTTAATGCGCCGAAGGCGCCATTGGCTTTACCTCGAACTGCTGAGATTTGTTTCGTCCAGGTTAGCCGCCTGTCGAAAACAACACCGAGGTATTTCGCGGAAGGGCTTTATTTGATGGGGAACCTATTTACCAAGATTTTTGGTGGAATGCGTTTCCTCCGTGAAAAATCGTATTCGGTGTGAAGTGCTTGCTTATATAGCAGCATAGCGCAGCTTTCGTCAGCATAGTGAGGTAAGTTGTGTGCGTAGCTTTGGTCAATGCGGTGAGGTGAAGTTTAGTACGTGTAGGATAATTCTAGTATGGTGGAAAGCTCTGTGTTGAGGTATGGTGAGGGTAAATGATGTACAGTGTTGAAGTAAATTATTGTAAGGTGGTAAAAGCCACGTTACACAGGAGTGAGTCAAAACAAAAAAGCGAAGGCAAATCGAAAATATAACAAGAAAAAGAGCAAAATAAATTAATCGCACATAAATTTACATACGTACATACATACAGTATTGGACAAAACTTAAGCACCCCCTACTGTGTTTTTTTTATGTCTAAATTTTTGAAAAATATAACTGGACTAGTTGGACAATTATTATAGGTTACAATTATGTACATACTACATATTAATTCATAAAAAATATAACGTTAGTTATATATTCTTTCGAGATACAAAAATTTAAACAAAAAACGTTTCAAAAATATAAATCTGAGTGGACAAAACAAAAGCACCCCCTAATATTTGTTAATAAAAATAGTACCACACTACTTTAAAAATGCGTTAACAATAAACCGTTAAAAATATTATTGAGATATTTTGTAAAGAGATTTTCGCTGTCGGCACTGTTCAGTTTCGATTTAGAGTTCAAGAATCAAAATTAACGGAAAATACTTATTCAGCCGACTTTACAAATAAAATAATAAATGATTGGTAAAACAGTTTATCTCAACATAAAATTCGTTAAAAATATTCGGTGAATAGATCAGTGGTGCTCCGAATAATAAATAAATTTCAGCAAACTGGCAATGTACTTTCTCGGCACAGCTGAGGAAGATAGCAAAAAACTACATAAAAAGGCGATCCTTGATCAAAAAGGTTACTCAAATTTATCTCACAGTCATTTCCAATCAAATACAGAAACACTTGTGTTTACTAATTAATGCACAAACAATTAGAAGACGAGCTGTTGAGGGCGGGTTGTTCTGTTGGCGTCCAGCTAGAAAGTCCTTTACTTCAGCAAAACACTGAAAGGGCAAACTCATATTTGCGAGTATTCAGAAATTGAATACCATTTTATTCTCAGACGAATCGAAATATAATATTAAAAATTCGGATGGCATAAGATGTGTGAGAAGGCCGAAAGGACAAGGACTCAAACTAAAGTATTATGTTGTGATCATTACATATGGCGGTGGTAATGTTATGGTCTGGAGCTCTTTCTCTGGGTACGAGACTGGACCTATTCATATAATAAATGGAAAAAGGGACCGGTTTTTTTACACTAACATTTTAAAAAACTGGATGCTACAGTATGCTGAAAAGAATATGCCACTATAATGGCGATTCCAGCAGGACAATGATCCATCCTAAGCATAACACTAGGCGTTGAAAAACTTGGTTCTGAAGTTACAAAGTTGATGTTTTAGATTGGCAGGCGTAATCACTCGATGTCAAATCCATCGAGAAGTTATGGGAGATCGTTAATTCCAAAATAAATAGGAAAAATTGTAAAACCAAGGATCAACCTTTAGAACCTGAAAAAATTAACAATAAATAAAATAGGCGATTCAGCTACCCAAAATAACGGATTAGCCACTATTTTTTAATTTTCACATATTATTTTCAAACCGATGAAAGGGGTGCTTTAGTTTTGTCCATTTAATTTTTAAACCACAAATGTTTTTGTTGTTTTAACTTATTTAATTTTCAAAACTGAAAAAAGCCTTATTTTAATAAAAATTAATAAGTAACCCATTGAAAAATTTAAAATTTTTACATTTATTTATTTTTATTTTTCTGAAAACAGCTAAGTTCCAGCTGAACCATAGTAGGGTACATATGGGGTATATGTACATATCTGTGGACTTTTGGAAAACCCGCTTAAGTCGAGATAAGTAAATTTTCCAATTTCCTTATCATAAAAGCACATTTTCATAACGGTCATTTCTGTCTTATCGGCGTACTGATAGCGTGATTACCGACGGAGATATGAATTTTGAAAAAGCATCTTAAGTCGATATTTTTTCCTAGTGCATTTGCGAAAACAACTTAAGTCAGATAAGATAGAAAAGAGAAAAAACATTCTAAATAAACCTCTATCATTTAGAAAACCATCTTAAGTCAACTTGATGTGACGCTTTTTTTATTTTGCTTTTGGAAAAAGAACTTAACTCGGTGTAAGTGCTTTTTCATCGGGCAGAACTTGAAATAATACCAATATAAAAGGAGTTCAGTTCATTTTATAAATTATTTTATGATCAACTCTCGCCGTGTTAACACGTCTTATGTCCTGGTAAAAGCATTTTCTGAAATTTTCCGAACAGAAAGGCTAAGTCTGCGGGTATTTTAATTGAACTTAGGTGTTTTGTTTAAATGCAAATATAACAAAAAGTTTGCCAGATAAGTTGTTTTTACAATGAAAAGGGGACAGATTCTTGCAAATATGGCAAGAAAATTGCCAAAAAAGACACAGAGATATTAAAATCCAATTCAACAGAGACAACCTCTGAAAGTTTAGTGGCAGATCAGCAAATGCGAGTTACGGACTGTGATTTAACCCCACTTTCCTTTGAAGTTAGCACATCACGTGTTCGTTCTGTGTCGCAACAACGCAAGGTTTCTGATAAAGTTACAAGTCAAAGCGAGTCTGAAGAAGACGTCTTTCATGAAACGGATTTTTTAGACTCAGATTTTGTACCATCAAGTGAAAATTCTGAGCTGAATGCCACCACGGAAAGCATACAAATTATGGCAAATGTATTAGAAGCGAACATCAATTAATTTTGTCTCACTTGGTTTGAATGAGGCCGAGCTTTTTTCTACTCCTAATAAATAACCAAAACCAACTAAAAAGCCAGGCAGAAATTTAAACAAGGAATACAAAAAGTGTAGAAAAAACTGCAATGATTACACAAATATACAAGTTCTGGGGGAATGTAGAATGAAATGCAAAACAAAAATTAGCTTCGAAGAACAAACCGTCCTCTTTAAAAGTTATTGGAATAGGGACTATAACTCACGTCGGCAAATACTATCAAGCCTAATTGACGTTCAGCACAAAAAACTGCCACCTTAGATAACCCGAACAAAAGAGAGTACGTTTTTATTTACCATTTCGAAACTAATTCCGAAAACACAAAAGTTTGCAAGAAGTGTTTCCTTCAATTGTATGGCGAAACAGAACAGAGAATCAAAACTATTTGTATGTACAAAACACAACCGGAATACGGCGGAGTCCCTCCTAATGACCGCCGGGGATGGAGTGCTCCAAGCTTACGGTTGAGAAGCATAACGAAGTTTTGAACTTTATAAATTCTATACCAAAATATGAAAGCCATTACAGTCGGCGTCATACTACCAAGATCTATTTCCAACGAGGACTTAATCAGGCATCACTCTCTAGATTGTATAAAGAAAATGTTTCTAATCCGGTGTCAGAATCAAAATTTCAGGAAATATTTAAAACTTTAGACATTAAATTTAAACGACCCCAGCTTGATTTATGTACCCAATGCGAAACATTGAAAGAAAAAATTAAAAACACTGAGAATATGGAGCAAAAAGCTGAGATTACTTTACAATTAAAAAACCACCATGATGCTGCAGATTTCGCATATGACTGTAAGAAAAGGGACAAAGAACTCTCCCGTCAAGATAAGTCTGTGAAAATGTTTTATTTCGACCTGCAGCAGTGTCTGCCAACGCCTTACTTGAAAGCTTCAATGTTTTTTTATAAACGTCCCTTGTGGACCTTCAACTTAACTGTTCATGATGGTGCCACCAACAAGGCCAACTGCTACATTTGGCATGAAGCTATTGCGAAGCCCGGAGCTAATGACATCGGCTCTTGCATTTATAAGTGCCTCGCAAGCTTATCTAATGACGTAAAGCATGTCATTTTATACAGTGATTCATGCACTGGTCAAAATCGTAACTCGTATATTTGTGCTATGTTTGCAAAGGTGTTGGAAGATCATCCCACAATTGAAACAATTGATCACAAGTTTCTGGTTGTTGGTCATACCCATCTAGAATGTGATACAGTTCACGCACAGATAGAAAAGAAAAAGAAATACACTTCTGTTTCTATTCAACATCCCCATGACTGGTCAAATTTAATTGCTGCTACAAACAAAAAGTAAATTACTCAGGAGATGAAGCAAGAAGAATTCCACAATTTCAATGCATTGATGAAAGACAAATATACCTGGAGAAACAATAACACCAAAGGTTAGTATTTTACTTATATGTAATAGTATTAATATTAGTATTTTGCTTATTTCTTATTTAAAAATTATTATTTCTTACAATTTTTTAGGTAAAAAGTTTGAGTGGAAGTTTGTAAGGTGGTTGCGGTATATGAAAAAGGAGCCTGGACCGATACGTTACAAATATTCTCTTGGCTTGGACGATCCATTTGAGGAATTAAACATAAAAGCACGGCGTAAAAGAGATCAAAACTATGAGCTTGCAAAATCTTATACGGGTCCTCTCCCTATTTCTGCAAACAAAAAACGCGATTTGCTAGATATGTTGCCGTTGATCAACCCAGAGCTGCACAGTTTTTACCGAAATCTTAAAGTTGAAGGAGAATCCGTGGTTGAAATAGATTCAGATTTGGATGAAATTGAAGAAAATCTCTAAAAATTTAATTAATAAAATTCAAAAATATATATTTGTTTGTGTTCATATATGCATCTGTATTGAAGTGCATATTTATTTTATTGTATTACTGATGTTAATTTTCTTTTATTGTTTAAAAATTCTTTTGTTAAATGCAAATTATTTTAAATCTTAACTTATGAGTTTTCTATTGTAAATTACATAAAGAACTTGCATATTTTGTCTTTTATAAATAAAAATGAACTTTAGATTATCCACTTAAGTCTGGTTTGTGTCATTAAAATGTTTGAAAAAGGAACTTAAGTCGTAATAGGTTAAAAATTTTGTGAAATTTTTCGTCTTAGGTGATTTTTGTAAATGCTCTTACCTGACATAAGCGGATATTTTTATACTCTCGCAACAAAGTTGCTAAGGAGAGTATTATAGTTTTGTTCACATAACGGTTGTTTGTAAGTCCTATACCTATATATATATACCAAAGTGATCGGGGTGACGAGTAGAGTTGAAATCCGGATGTCTGTCTGTCCATCCGTCCGTCTGTCCGTCCGTCCGTGCAAGCTGTAAGTTGAGTAAAAATTGAGATATCATGATGAAACTTAGTACACGTATTTCATGGCTTCATTAGAAGGTTACGTTCGAAGATGGGCAAAATCGGCCTACTGCCACGCCCACAAAATGGCGGAAACCGAAAACCTATATAGTGTCAAAATTTGGCACAAAGGATCGCATTAAGGAGGGGCATATTTGAACGTAATTTTTTGGGAAAGTGGACGTGGCCCCGCCCCCTACTAAGTTTTTTGTACATATCTCGGAAACTACTATAGCTATGTCAACCAAACTCTATAGAGTCGTTTCCTTTAGGCGTTTCCATATACAGTTCAAAAATGGAAATCGGATAATAACCCCGCCCACCTCCCATACAAAGGTTATGTTAAAAATCACTAAAAAGGCGTTAACCGACTAACAAAAAACGTCAGAAACACTAAATTTTACGGAAGAAATGGCAGAAGGAAGCTGCACCCAGGCTTTTTTTAAAAATTGAAAATGGGTGTGGCGTCGCCCACTTATGGATCAAAAACCATATCTCAGTAACTACTTTACCGATTTCAATGAAATTCGGTATATAATATTTTCTTAACACCCTGATGACATGTACGAAATATTGGTGAAATCGGTTCACAACCACGCCTTCTTCCAATATAACACTCTTTTGAATTCCATCTGATGCCTTCTCTGTATAATATATGTATACATTAGGAACCAATGATGATAGCGGAATAAAACTTTACACAAATACGGTATTTGAGCTGAGGTATCCCTTGTGGAAAAATTGTCGTGATCGGACTATAAATTTTCAAGGTCCCTGATATCGAACACGAAGAATTCAGTGCCTAACCTAACCTAACCTAATTTTTCACCGAAAATATCGGTAAATCTCTCAGATATTTTCATGTAATTCAGAGGGCATCATTTTTATATTCTCGCAATAAGGTTGCTAATAACGGTATCTCGATTATCACTTTATCATGCGAGAGTATAAAATGTTCGGTGACACCCGAACTTAGCCCTTCCTTACTTGTTTTTCCTAAAATCAGTTTGGAAGAAGCACTTATTTCCTTTAAACTTGGTTTAAAATAAAACTGTTGCGGTTAGTCGAAGATAGTTAACTGGAAAACCATAAGAAATCATGACCTTTTATGTAATGGTCCTATTTCTTTTTAATATGTATTAACAAAAGTTTTGTTAACAGGTAAATGTGTTTTTTCGCTCTCCTGTAAAATTTGGTTTTTAGACTTAAGTGGGTTTTCCAAATGTCCACAGATATGTATGTACTATATGTGACCTGGTCTACGGAAAGGGGGCTTAGGTGTCAAAAAAAAAAGGAGAACAATTAATGAGATAACGAGAAACTGACGATTATTTTTACAGCTTTTCCCAGAAAACTAGTTTTCACACGTTAGCTTCCTTTTCGTAAACCAGGTCACATATATCTATAACGCATATTAGACGGCGCACAAAGGAGCATTTTCCTTCAAAAACCGGACAAAAATGAAAATAATAAACTTCAGCGATGCTACTCAAAATTAATTTTTTTAGTCCCTAAGTAACCATTCTACAATGAACCGATTAAATGAATGACCTTCAGCCTGCTATATTGCCATACAAGTAGTCGGAACCTAGACTTCTTTCAGAACGCACGTGCTTATTCGCGAAACTCTCTATTATTCTCGAAATTGCAAGTGGTTTTTTGTGTTGCGTGAAGTGAATTCTGGTAAATATTTTTAATGGATTCGGAACAACATGGTATGTATTTAATTTTAATAACATAAAGATTAATTTAGTTAATGTATTATTTTGTTTTTTTCTTTGGGGAAAACAATGTATCATCAAAAAAACTAAACATTTTTTTTAAATTTTTTAAACATTAGTGTTTTTGTTATAGTGTCGGGCGAGGTCGAGCTATGAATTATTTTTCTTAGTAAACAACATGATTTCTACTTAACATATAAGCTTAAACATTTTCCCCGTCTTTCCACCCCTTTAAAAAAAGAAGTTGGTCAGTTGCATAAAATCAGTACTGCTTTATTTATTGTTTTTAATTAAATACTGAAATCCTGCTAAATTATTAAATACGGGTGGTATAAAGATGGCATAAGGGGGCTCTATCGGAGCCGGTGTGAAAATTGGACAATGGGCATGGCACCGCCCAGTTTCTGGTGAAATCCCATATCATGGGATCCGACTGACCGATTTCGACAAAATTTAGAACGTAACATTGCTTTAAGTTTTTTATGTCACTCTGTGAAAATGAGCGAAATCGGACTACAACCGCGCCTACATCCTTTTCACTTTCAAGTACACAAATAAAGAATTAATTAACATAACGGAATAAAATTTTGCGGTAATAATTCCCTTAAAGTAAGCCACCTTTTGACCAATAATTGTCTAAATCCAAGGAAAACTGTTCAAGCCCCTAAGTACCGAATATATGGACCCGATACCAATAGTTGACTTTTGACCGAAAATATCGTTCAATGTGTGAGATATGAAATTGAAATTCACACAATTCTTTTCTGACAATAGTATTTCATTTTGTCATAAATGGGTTGAATCGGGTCAATACTTTCCTAAACCCCCATATACCTAATATAAAGATTTTAGAACTTCTAGGTCACTTTATGTTGGATATATGTACATACCGCCAATATTTGAGTCAAGTCTCAATCAAAATTGCAGAACATATTTTATTCACTTGACCCTCCAACACAACATTTATACATAAGCATACGGCAAAAATCTGCAGTAAAAAAAAGTTTAACAAATAATAACTTGTGAGAACTATATAAATACATTTAACACATATTAGTAGACACATTTCTAAGTCCACATTGGCAATTATCCGGCAATTCGACTTGTTCTAGGACAAACAAAAACTAGCAGGATTGCGTAAAAAAGAGAATTGATCTTCCTAACGAGATCTCAATTGCACAAAACATAAGCACATACAAGACCATGTATTAGGGTGTACCTAAATACAAATCATTCGGACACCAAATATGTATATTTTAATTAATAAAAAGCACGGTTTTTTATAGTAATTAACATGTGTCATGTGTAAAAGTTCACGCAAGTGAGGAAAGTTCTCTGATCGCCATCCCCTTGGGAGTGGCCAGAAACGATCAAACTCCTTACGTACAGCTGCAACCGAAACCATTGGTTTTCGGAACGTGCAAAAGAACAGCTGGTACGACGAGGAGTGAAAACAGACTGCCTACCTCGCAATGTTACGATCGACTACAACACGTGAAGTATACCGAGAGTTGAAGAGGGAAGTAAGATGCATTTGCAGACAGAAAAAGAAAGAGGCCGAAATGCGTGAGTACGAAGAGCTTGGTAAGCTGGCCGACAGGGGTAATGCTCGAAAATTCTACAAAAAAAGGCGGCGGCTTACAAAAGGTTTCAAGACCAGAGCATACTCGTTTAGAACCCCCTAAGGTGATCTAGTCACCGATGCCCAGAGCATACTTAAATTATGGAGGGAACACTTCTCCAGCCTGCTGAATGGCAGTGAATGGACAACGCCAGGAGGAGGCAAACCCGATTCCCCAATCGATGACGATGGAGCAGACCCTCCATTACCCAACCATGAAGAAGTTCGAATAGCAATTACCCGCCTGAAGAACAAGAAAGCGCCGAAGGCCAATGGATTACCGGCCGAGCTATTCAAACACGACGGCGAAGAACTGATAAGGAGCATGCATCAGCTTCTTTGCAAAATATGGTCGGATGAAAGCATGCCCACCGATTGGAATTTAAGTGTGCACTGCCCAATCCATAAAAACGGGGACCCCACAATCTGCGCCAACTAATGTGGGATAAGCCTCCTCAACATCGCATTTAAGGTTCTATCGAGTTTATTGTGTGAAAGATTAAAGCCCACCGTCAACAAACTGATTGTACCTTATCAGTGTGGCTTTAGACCTGGCAAATCAACAATCGACTAGATATTTACCATGCGCCAAAGCTTGGAAACGACCCGTGATAGGAGAATCGACACACACCACCTCTTCGTCGATTTCAAAGCTGCTTTCGACAGCACGAAAAGGAGCTGTCTTTATACCGCGATGTCCGAATTTGGTGTCCCCGCAAAACTAATACGGCTGTGTAAACTGACATTGAGCAACACCAAAAGCTCCGTCAGAATCGGGAAGGACCTATCCGAACCGTTCGATACCAAACGACTTCTTCAATCTGATAATGATATTATCGGCCTCAACACCCACACCGTTAGTTCTGCTTTCTCCAGACTGGACAAGGAAGCAAAACAAATGGGTCTGGCAGTGAACGAGGGCAAGACGAAATATCTCCTGTCATCAAACAAACATTCATCGCACTCGCGACTTGGCTCTCACGTCACTGTTAACAGTCTTAACTTTGAAGTTGTAGATAATTTCGTCTATCTTGGAACCAGCGTAAACACCACCAACAATGTCAGCCTGGAAATCCAACGCAGGATTGCTCTTGCCAACAGGTGCTACTTCGGACTGAGTAGGCAATTGAAAAGTAAAGTCCTCTCTCGACGAACAAAAGCTAAACTCTATAAGTCGCTCATAATTCCCGTCCTGCTATATGGTGCACAGGCTTGGGCGATGACAGCAACCGATGAGTCGACGTTACGACTTTTCGAGAGAAAAATTTTGCGAAAGGTTAGCGGCTACGCTGGCTAGGTCATATGTTCCGAATGAACGAAAACACTCCCGCTCTGAAAGTATTCGACGCGGTACCCGCCGGTGGAAGCAGAGGAAGAGGAAGACCTGCACTCCGTTGGAAAGACCAGGTGGAGAAAGACCTGGCTACGCTTGGAATATCCAATTGGCGCGACGTAGTGAAAAGAAGAAACGACTGGCGCGCTGTTGTTAACTCGGCTATAATCGCGTAAGCGGTGTCTACGCCAGTTAAGAAGAAGAAGATCAATATCAAATATAGTTTCGAACTAAACTATAAATAAATAACATTATTTTGAAAAAATGGATAAGAACGACTCAAATCCAAATGCACCTGCAGAAGCTACACGCTCAGAACAGGTTGTTAAATTATTTTCACAAAGTGACAATATGAATCGTTATTAAAAGAAAAAGGCCAAAATCTTAAAAATTTTTGGGCTCGCCTCCAAGCGGCTCATGGCGCCATAGTAGATTCTAAAATTCAGATCTACCACAAAAGTTTAGGTCATCTACTTATGCAATATATGAAAACTGCTTAGACCAATATGAAGAAACAAAAGCTATGATCTCCGATCAATTAAAGCTAATAAAAACAATTGCACCTAGGTGCCCGCATGTAACACAGAAACATTTTATGGAGAATATGAAGAATGACCGTCTTTCCGGGACATGTTTACAGTCGTTTACATCAACCATCCAGAACTATAAAAGCACAAAAATTGAATTACCTTCGATACAAAACTAAAGGTCAAGCAGGCATAATAGTAAAACAGTTCGCTCTTAATGACGACAATTTCAATTTGGCTTGGGAAGTTTTAAAAGCTTGATATTAAACTTGCCAAAAATTAAGAAAGAAACAAGTGTATAATTCTAGAATCCACTGTTTCAAATTGTTTGTCGATTCTATCGGTACAAAATATTCCTACAGGCAGGTGGGACCCAATTCTGGTAAACATTTGCACCACTGCATTACCAGAAAAATCGTTACTTCTCTAAGAGCAATCGCGCGAAAGAAGTGCCCAACGTGGCGACAATTGAATGATTTTCTAACCACCCAATATGGAATTGCGGAAAAAGTAGAAGAAAAAATAGTCAGAGCAAAAAAATCAGCACGATCTCAATACAAGCTTCAATAGACCCCAAGCTAGAAGCAAAAACAAATCAAACATAATTTTTAACAAAACACAATCGTTCACATCCGAACAACGAAAACGTACGCCAAGCGGACTATGCACAAGAGGGCATAAGCTTAAAATTCGCGAGCAGTTTAAAAAATTAAACATTAACGAAATAACCAACGTTGTCAGATCAAAAAGACTCTGTACAAACTTCTTGTCCCATTCACACAATCTTAAAACTTGCGAAAGCAAATTTAATTGCTTAAATTGTCACAAAAGACATATTTGAATGCTTCATTACAGCAGATATCCCATTTCACTCCAAAGAAGAGCTTATTCACAAAGAGCCACGGGTTTAATTGCAAGAGCAAATCCCGAAACCCAAAATTTGAAAAATTGTCAGAAGATTGCTCAAAGACACAAAAAGCTCAAACGCCGCACATTGAAACACAAAGTGATTAGTTACAGAACTAGTTACCACCATACAAACTCAAGTTGAGAAAAAATCAAATCAATACCTTAATTCACAATTAAAGAAATTTCAAGAAAAAGGGAAACATCCCCGAATATTAAATAAAACTCCAGAAGATCATTATTGTAAGGGCTACTCGAAAGCTACAACTACTCTATCAAATAATGGCTGGTACGTCGTACGACAACCACTAGAGCCACAATTTTGCAATACCCCACATAAAGGTATAAAAAACAAAGTCAGAGTTACCTCTGACAATCCAAATTGTTAAAAGCATATACATCTTTTCGGCCCCGCAGGATGGCTTTCGCCAATAATGGGAAAAAAAACAATTCTGAACAACTCCTAGAGCGGCGGCGGGCTACTAAACGCCAAATTAGTACATATGCACTAAAACATAAAATATAATATAATATAAAATAAAATACAAAATGTATCAAAAAATCAAAAATCGACACTTTTTATAAATTTACAAACATAAACAAAATCTCAAAAGGAAGGGATCCTCATACTCCCAATGCGATACAGTGACGCACCAACACTCATAAAAGGCACATATTGCACATATCCATGCGCTCCTCATATGGGTGAGTTATGGGAATCAGCTTTTACAAGCATCAAATTAATTATGAAGAATTTTCTATTCTAAGAATCGAAGCCGTTCGGCCACTCTCTCGCAAGATCCCTCTATTGTCACAGTCCTAATTCCAGGGCTAAGGAGTACCCAGTGGCCATATCTGAGCCAGGCGTGGAGTTACTATAATACAGAAAAGGCATATAATGAAAAAACGGTATGCCAAACCGATAAAATAAGAAATTGTAAATAACCGCTAATCAAATAAATAAAAGTAAACAGTTTTTTTACAATAATAATAAGTCGTCAAAACACGCAAAAGGAAATTACTACCTCAAGCACCACTGCTTACACAAAATAAAAATTTATATTAAAACCAAAATCGCTTCTTACAGCTAAAATTCTGCGCCCTCGGCTACTCCACCAACAGTAAGCCGAATTACACTCAACAAAAAGGATGGACAACGAGAAAGCAGACACACTTTGTTCCCACAATTAGAACAACACATTCGTCCACAGACTGCGCCGCGTAAGACTACCTCTTTGTTTTACGACACCCCTGCACATCCGCCTGTTAGCTCGATCAGCCAAAGAAAAATCGGGACATTGGCGGAATTCAAACTGATATTCATACATACTGTTGTATTTGTAATTCGAAAAATTGGCAAATTAAAATCTTTATGATTAAATAAATTGAATTCGTGATCGAAATCACCCATATTTTCACTTACATGCTATATGTATATGAAGTACTTAACGAGAGTGTAAGAGAACTATCCACAATTTAAACTCAAGTGTGTGCTTCCCACTAAATTGGTCACCCAACTAAACAATAATTATGTTGGCTAAGTCTTCCATGCAAAATAAGCTAATAGCCTAATTTACTGGTGATGATTCATTTTCATCGCCGTTTGATTTTTTGCTGCTTGGAGTTGTTGCTGGTTCGACAAAACTGAATTAGCCGCTCAAATAATACTAACGGCCTTATTAGTAAGCCCTCGCTGCACTAATTTTTTCCACATATATTTTTCACATTTAACGGTACCGGTATATGGAAGTAAGCGGGGCTATTTTCCGATTTCATCCATTTTCACACTGCCAGTATAAATTCTTAAAAGATTTGTATTCTGCAAATTTGGTTGCTGTAATTGGAGAGGTTTAGGAGATATGCACATTAAACTTGTTAGAAAACGGTGTCACAACCTGTATACTAAGTTTCATCAAGATATCTTAATTTTTACACAAGTTACAACCAGATTTCAACTTTTCTCGTCATCCTGAAAATTTATATATACTTTATGTGATACGTACTACCGTTATGTGAACAAAACTATAATACTCTGTAGCAACAGGATGCAAGAGTACAAAATTTACATTTTATGAGAGCCGACAATGGGCTACTTTGCCACTTTTCTTTTCTGAAGTGAACATCAGAAAATTCTTCAATTTATTGGGAACATGCACAACGGGGGATGAAAGGATTTCAAATTTCCCAGCTGTTTTTTGTATTTAATTGAATTTTTATCAATAAATTTTGTTTAACCTTCTTTTTTCCCCCTCCAGCATTTGAGGTGGAATTCCAGGTATTGTGGTTCACCAGGAACACGGAAAAAAATAGTGCAAAGCAGAGTTATAAAAAAACCCACTTGACTTCGCGGAACGCACACGTCCCTGATGAATATATGTATTTGATGTAATAATAATATGAAATACTTTGAAAATATGCGCAGCTTTCTCGGATCTTATTGGTCAATGATGGTGCCTCTGCGCTTTTTTTTCGCTCGTTTGATTTTTTACAAATGGCATTATGAGGGACATACATATGTATATATTGTATATATGTATATGTACGTACACTATGATTTGGACAAAAGTTAAAACAACAGAGTAAGAGTAAATGACAAATTATTTACAACTGAAGGAAAACATTGCAGTCATGTGTAGAACTTCACTCAAGGAAGGAAAATCTTTTGAACGTAATTCACTTGAGGGTGTCCCGAAACGACATTTTACATATAGCTCAAACAGCTACGATACTTAGACCAAGTATCCTCTGGGTAGACAAAAACATCCGTTTGAAAGCGAGCTAAAGTGGGAAGGCGAAGCATTCCTCCGCAGAGTTGTGCGTTGACTTTGGGACCAGCTACGAAAAAAACCCCAATAATGAAATGGAAACAACCCCGGAAACGCATTATGGATTATGATTTTATTTATGACTCTTGGTGTATAAAACGTTCGTTGATTAGATTATTCATAAAAGTAAAGGCTGACATCTCCGCCGTCCAAAAAGTGCGAAGAACGGGACAAGGACTGAGACGAGTATTTCATTGTGGCATTTACTTCGGTGGCCATATAAAAAATCGCGATTTTGGTATGGGATTCATTTTTTTTATTCAATATTATTAGATTTTTTCGATCTCCTTTTTTTTAAGCCTAAAAAAAGTTATAAAATCTTAAATCTATTTAAAAACTAGGCAAGCTCGAGCAAGTGATTGAGCTGTTTTGGTGATACGTTGCTCCTTAGAACGCAGGCATACCTCTTCTTTTAAGGCGTCTTTGATCGCAGGAATGTACCAAAGCATTAGCCACAGGGTTGGGGTGATCTCGGAGTTTAGATATATATTTAATTCTACTGTCTTCTACTTCTTTCTTTACCATAGAAATACCAAGGTCTTTATGGATATTTTCATTACGCATGTACCATGGTGAACACGTGATTGGTCTAAGCATTTTTGATTGGAACCTTTGTATTATATCAATATTAATTGCACAGGTCGTATCCCACAGTTTAATGCCGTACATCAAAATCGGCCTTATAACTGCATTATATAAAAGCACTGTGCTGTCTAGGCTAAGTTTAGAGTTTTTATTTAAAAGCCAATTTAAATTTGCAGCTCTAATCTTCATACAAGTTATTGTATTTTTTTCACGTGAGCCTCCTATCTAGGTGAATGCCAAGATATGTTACTTAGATGGCTTGGGGTACTAAAGTATTGTTTATTTTTACTGCCGGGCACATTTTTGGTCTAAGCGAAAATGTAACAGGCTTACACTTTTGTTCATTCACATTTATACGCCAGTTCGCTAGCCACTCTTCGACTGAACTTAAATGATCCACTAATATTCTTGATGCTAAAATGTGGCATTTGTTACGGCTCAGTAAAGCTGTGTCAACCGCATAAGTTGATTTAATACATAATACATAGAGTTGGGCCTAAAACGCTGCCATGTGGTATACCAGTCTTTATCGGTCTTTTATCAGATATGAAATCTCCTACTTTCACCATAAATCGTCTTTTATTTAAATAAGACTCCAATGTTATATATAATTCTAAAGGTATAACTTTTTTAATCTTATATAAAAGGCCTTCGTACCACACCTTATTAAACGCGTGAGCTACATCTACAAATATTGCTGAACAGTACTCCCTGTGCTCAAATTCTTTCTTTATTTTGTTAGTTATTTTATTTACTTGCTCTATTTTGCCATGTTTCGCACGAAATTCGAATTGATGCGGTGGTATTATTTATTTTCGTGGAGGTAAAGAGACATCCTTGACAGTAATTCTTTTTCAAATACTTTAGAAAGACAGATGATTGGACTAAGAATTTCATTGAAGAGCAAAGAGAGCACCTATACAGCAATATTTGGTAACTCAATTAGCATTTTTGGTGAAATATTATCATAAACCCGGCGACTGTTTTGGATTAAGTTCTTTTATGATTCCAATAATTTTAGATAGTGAAGTCTTAAAAGGCTCGAGCGACTCTTTAGCTTTGTTGGGTGAGACTGACAGCTTAAAGTTGTTCTTTGGCAAATTGGGTTGAAATACCTTTTCTAGGTGATTTGCAAAACAATTAGAATTTTCCTCGTCACTTCGGGCCCAATTTCCACCCAAGTCTCGTATAAGCATGTTGGAGTCAGTTGGTGGCTTCATGGACTCTGGGCTTTCCAAAGGGAGTTTTGCTTGCTAGAATTTGGACACAGTTTCTTTATATAATTTTCAGTGTTGTGTTCTTCCTCGCGTTTAAGCGCTTTTTTTAACTTTCGTACAGTAGATTTCAGTTGAAGGGGAGCAATTTAACCGACATGCACGTCTAGCTCGCCTTTTCTCATTTAAAAGCTTTCTATTTCATTATTGGTTATCTTTCTAAAACCAACTGGTTTATTATTTTTTTGGTGTTGCCAATACAGCTACATTAGTTATTACGTCACTAAATTCTCTTATAATTTCATCAATGCCGCTTCCTGTATTTATTTTACAATCAATATTGATGTGCCTGCTGATATACTTTCTAAACTTCAACCAGATACTTAGTTTTATGTGATGTTAGAGAAACTTTTGGCTCAAACATCTTGGGCTGTTTGTATAACTTTATTAGTACAGGAGAATGATCAGATGATAAGTCTGTACATGTATCAGCTGTCATAAGCGATCTATCTATATTTTTGACTACAACAAAGTCTATAAAGTCTGGAATTTTTATTCTATCACAGGGCCAGTATGTCGGCTTACCTAGAGATATTATATCCAGCTTATTACACTTATTCGTAATAGTGTAGTACAGCTGTCGTCTTTTTGGATTAATAAGACGTGAGCCTCAGTACGTGTGTTTTGTGTTGTAATCTCCACCAGATTGAAATCTTTGACCTAGTGTTCCAAAAAAGTTTTTAAATTCGCTGTTTTTAATTTTAAAGCGAGTTGGACAGTATATAGCCGCAAGGTTTAAGTCACAACCTCGATTTTTCAGTGATATTGTTGTAGCTTGTAACTGTGGTGTAGCATGAGATTCTAGAGCATAATGGTTTTACGGATTTCTAACCAACACTGTCGTGCCACCATGCGTTTTTCCATCCGGATTTGTAACATAGAGTCTAAATCACGGTATATTGAAATTATTTTTATTTGTTAGGTGAGTTTCTGATATAAGCATTACATCTATATTTTTTTCAGACAGAAATCTAATAACCTCTAATTTATGTTTGGTAAACACCATCCTTCTTCTTCTTCTTCTTCTTCTTCTTAATTGGCGTAGACACCGCTTACGCGATTATAGCCGAGTTAACAACAGCGCGCCAGTCGTTTCTTCTTTTCGCTACGTGGCGCCAATTGGATATTCCAAGCGTAGCCAGGTCCTTCTCCACTTGGTCCTTCCAACGGAGTGGAGGTCTTCCTCTTCCTCTGCTTCCCCCGGCGGGTACAGCGTCGAATACTTTCAGAGCTGGAGTGTTTACGTCCATTCGGACAACATGACATAGCCAGCGTAGCCGCTGTCTTTTAATTCGCTGAACTATGTCAATGTCGTCGTATATCTTATACACCTCATCGCTCCATCGAATGCGATATTCGCCGTGGCCAACGCGCAAAGGACCATAAATCTTTCGCTGAACTTTTCTCTCGAAAACTCGCAACGTCGACTCATCAGTTGTTGACATCGTCCAAGCCTCTGCACCATATAGCAGGATGGGAATTATGAGCGACTTATAGAGTTTGGCTTTTGTTCGTCGAGAGAGGACTTTACTTTTCAATTGCCTACTCAGTCCGAAGTAGCACCTGTTGGCAAGAGTTATCCTGCGTTGGATTTCCAGGCTGACATTGTTGGTGGTGTTAATACTGGTTCCTAAATAGACGAAATTATCTACAACTTCAAAGTTATGACTGTCAACAGTGACGTGAGCGCCAAGTCGCGAGTGCGACGACTGTTCGTTTGATGACAGGAGATATTTCGTCTTGCCCTCGTTCACTGCCAGACCCATTTGTTTTGCTTCCTTGTCTAGTCTGGAGAAAGCAGAACTAACGGCGCGGGTGTTAAGGCCGATGACATCAATATCGTCGGCATACGCCAGCAGCTGTACACTCTTATAGAAGATGGTACCTTCTCTGTTTAGTTCTGCAGCTCGAACTATTTTCTCCAGGAGCAGGTTGAAGAAGTCGCATGATAGGGAGTCGCCTTGTCTGAAACCTCGTTTGGTATCGAACGGCTAGGAGAGGTTCTTCCCGATCCTGACGAAGCTTTTCGTGTTGTTCAACGTCAGTTTACACAGCCGTATTAGTTTTGCGGGGATACCAAATTCAGACATCGCGGCATAAAGGCAGCTCCTTTTCGTGCTGTCGAAAGCAGCTTTGAAATCGACGAAGAGGTGGTGTGTGTCGATTCTTCTTTCACGGTTCTTTTCCAAGATTTGGCGCATGGTGAATATCTGGTCGGTTGTTGATTTTCCAGGTCTGAAGCCACACTGATAAGGTCCAATCAGTTTGTTGACGGTGGGCTTTAATCTTTCACACAATACGCTCGATAGAACCTTATATGCGATATTGAGGAGGCTAATCCCACGGTAGTTGGTGCAGATTGTGGGGTTTCCTTTTTTATGGATTGGGCATAGCACACTTAAATTCCAATCGTTGGGCATGCTCTCGTCCGACCATATTTTACAAAGAAGCTGATGCATGCTCCTTATCAGTTCTTCGCCGCCGTGTTTGAATAGCTCGGCCGGCAATCCATCGGCCCCCGCCGCTTTGTTGTTCTTCAGGCGGTTATTTGCTTTTCGAACTTCTTCATGATCGGGCAATGGAACGTCGGCTCCATCGTCGTCGATTGGGGAATCGGGTTTGCCTCCTCCTGGCGTTGTCTGTTCACTGCCATTCAGCAGGCTGGAGAAGTGTTCCCTCCATAATTTAAGTATGCTCTGGGCATCGGTGACTAGATCACCTTAGGGGGTTCTAAACGAGTATGCTCTGGTCTTGAAACCTTCTGTAAGCCGCCGTATTTTTTCGTAGAATTTTCGAGCATTACCCCTGTCGGCCAGCTTACCAAGCTCTTCATACTCTCGCATTTCGGCCTCTTTCTTTTTCTGTCTGCAGATACGTTTCGCTTCCCTCTTCAACTCTCGGTATCTATCCCATCCCGCACGTGTTGTGGTCGATCGTAACGTTGCGAGGTTGGCAGCCTGTTTTCTCTCCGGTCCTTAGGCTACCCAGAGGATACTTGGTCAAAGACCGGAAGTAGTGAGCTGCTTGAGCCATGTGTAAAAGAAACGTTTCTGGCCACTCCCAAGTGAATGGCGATCAGAGAACTTTCCTCACTTGAGTGAACTTCTACACATGACTCCATCTTCCATACGCTACCTACACTTTGAAAAACGAAAACCTTATTTTTGTATGCACTGTAAATTCCCTTCATATACTTTTACACGGAACGGTGTGAACTAAATGACCCATCTCATCTACGAAAAAGCATTTTTTCTGGAGTGTTTCGATAATGATCCACTATAATCGCCAAACAAAGTATTAACGGGTGATCCAAGTAGAGGTAGTTCTTTCAATCGCTTTTTTTTTACAAATTAAAAATCAAGCTGTGATATTATTTTTCTTCTGTGTTATTTGGAATTTCATCACGAAACAACATTTACAATCGTTCAACTTTATTACGAAATTCAATTAAACTTATGGCTAAAATAATCGGCCTACTGAGCGTACTATTCGCAAGACCATCACGGATCTTGTGACCGAGCATTCATTATTGGATAATATTCGACATAATAGATCGCGTCCAGCACGCACTAAAGAAAATATTTCAGCGCTAGCTAAGAGTGTACACGAAGACCATGGAAATTCGATTCGGATCCCTTCGCAGCATCTCGGACTGACATATGGAATGCATAAAGCCGCTCAAATTCCCAAGCGACATCGTTTTGCTGTATAGCTCTTGAAAAGATCCATGCAGATCCAATGTTTTCGAGAATTTTGGTCAGCGATGAAGCCAATTCTGGATCGATGGGTACAAGCAAAATTGGCGCATTCGGAACGAAGAGCAACCTGATGAGATCCAAGAACTGCCTTTTTATTCAGAAAAATCAACAATTTGGTGTGGTTTGTGGGCCGATGGAATTGGTGCATGTTTCATCAAAATACGCCGCGACTTCCCACAAATCGCATGAATCAATGGATTTATTGAGAGAATACTTCGGTGAACAGATAATTTCACGTTTTCACGATTTCACGATTGATTGGCCACCAAGATCGTGCGATAATCTCAACGTTAGAGTTTTTTTTTTCCTGTGGAAATATGCAATGTCCATGCGGACAATCCTGCTTCGATTCACGTCTAAAAGCACAATATCATGTGTGTCATTCGCTATTTACCAGTTGAGATGCTCGAACAAGTCATCGAAAATTTGACTCAAAGGATGAACCATCTGAGACGTAGGCGCGGGCAATATTTTAAGGAGATAATCTTCAAAACTTAATGCCGAACAATGATCTTTTGAATAATAATCAACATTCTCCATTAAATTTTGAAGTGTTTGGGTTTTTTCTTAAAAAAGGTAAGGAACCTCGAAATGGTTCATCCTTTACGTGAAATTGACTTCATTGAAGTACAACCATAAGTGAAGCGAGTTAGCTGTAGAAACAAACTGCATATGCATATAAAGACACATAACCAAACGCAAATGGGCCTATGCACCTATGCAAGTAAACAAAAAACTGTTGAGTTATGGTATGCAAGCTTCAGTTACATTTGATCTTATTATGCGAAAGAGACGCAATGTTTGAGCATTTCACAGATGCTTACATATCTACGCTTGCACTATATACTACGCAGGCACATCACACTTTTAATCAACTTTACATATGAGTGCACTTGTGTATATACATATGTAGGTTTGCATGTCTGTTCAAACGTATTTAACTTCCTACATTTGCATGCTTGCCTGCACTCATAATCGTATAAAAAATCGGCTTTTGTGTACAATTACATTTGAGTGCTCATATGTTTGTACGAGTATGTATGTCTGCGTGTTAGTGTTGGCTTTATGTGTCTGCGTAATTAAAGTTTGAGCTCTCAACTTTGATTTTATTTCTTCACCTTTGCGCAGCTTTGTGTGGATTATCTAATGAAAACTTAGTTATACGTGCGTATATGTGTAAATCTGCAGTCTTAGCAAAATGTCATCTCACATATAAAAAGGCATAAGTTAACGCAGCAAATAATTATGCCCTGAACAGGATATATTCGGTTTGCCATGATATTAATAAAACCCAAAACTAAACTTCGGAGACCCTGTAAAATATATATACATATATATCTATAAGTCCGTATATGTACGTCGCCGAACTAATCATAAACGCGTAGTGCCATTTCAACCAAACTTATACACTACGTAGGCAGTGGCCCATATATGGTTTATATGAAGTTTGGTTGAAATCCGATAACGCATGTGTGTGCGGTGCTTATGTGAAGTGAGTGTGTTTTTGCCGCAGGCATTTTTTGTACCCCATACAGCATTCATTAGTATTGAATACATTTTGGTCGATTGTGTATTGGAGAGCATTGCACGGAGTGATGCAAATAGCAATTTGTTATCATTTCTCTGAAATTCCTGATCAGGAAATCTATCCAGGTTTATTTGATGTTGTTACAAAAAGTATGATTCATGGAAGATGTGTTGTTCTAAATATTAATTCGCCATGTATGAAAGATGGGAAATGCACGAGCGTTATCCCAGAGATTTGATTTCCGAGACAATTAATGGAAATGATGGTTACCCATTGTATCGCCGACGCTCAACAGATGATAATGGCAAATCAATCAATCTACGAGTCAATAATCAAGATATTACAGTGATAATAGGTGTGTTGTCCCCTATTGTACTATCAAAAGCATTCAATGCTCATATCAATGTAGAATATTGCAATTCTGTTAAATCGATTAAATATATCTCCAAGTATGTAAATAAAGGCAGCGACATGGCTGTGTTTGGTGTTGCAGAGAACCGAAATGATGAAATAACACAATATCAAATGGGAAGGTATGTATATCAGTAGCAATGAGGCAGTTTGGAGAATATTATCGTTCCAAATTCATGATCGAAATCCGGCAGTTATTCATTTGTCAGTACATTTGGAAAATGGACAACGTGTATATTTCACAGTTGATACTCGTACTGCACAGCAAATTGCAGAGCGACCACCATCAACTACATTACTATCGTTTTTCGAATTGTGTCAAAATGATCAATTTGCAAAAACATTGCTTTATTCACAAGTACCAACATATTACACTTGGAATGCATCTGGAAAGAAATGAAATAGACGTAAGCAAGGAAGACCAGTTAAAGGTTATGCTGGCATTTTTGAAAGTGATGCCCTTGGACGTCTCAACACAGTGCATCCCAGTCATGCTGAATGTTTTTATTTGCGTCTATTATTGATTCATGTTCGTGGGCCTACATCTTTTTTGAGTTTGAAAAGAGGTAACGGCCTACAGTGTCACACTTTTCGTCAATCATGTCAGGAATTGCATTTACTGGAAGATGATAATCACTGGGATGCGACACTTAGGGATGCATCAGCAACAGGTTCTTCTTATCAAATACGAACAGTATTTGCTATTATTATTGCAACATGTTTTGATATAATTGCAATTATGGGAAAATTTAAGGATCTTATGACCGAAGACATTTTGCATCGAATGCGCCGAATTGCAAGAAATAACGATTTAATGATTACACTTGAAGTGTTTAATGAGGCATTGATTATCATTGAAGATATTTGTTTGGTAATTGCAAATAAAGCATTGATACAACTGGGTTTGCCAGCTCCAAATCGACCAATGCATGATGCATTCAATCAAGAAATAAATCGTGAAAAACAATATGATTTCATTGAGTTGACCATATTTATAAACTTGAATTTGCATAAATTGAATCCAGAACAGAGACACGCATATGATACCATAATGAAATCAGTACGAAACGAAACTGGAGGAATGTTTTTTTAGACGCTCCAGGAGGAACTGGCACAACATTTCTGATGTGACAAGATCACAGAGTAATATAGCATTGGCACTTGCATCGTCTGGAATAGCAGCGACGTTATTAGATGGTGGTCGGACAGCCCATTCTGCTCTTAAATTACCACTGAATATGAATGTAAATAAAAATCCCACCTGTAATGTTTCCAAAAATTCGGGAATGGGCAAAGTCTTGCAACAATGCAAATTAATAGTGTGGGATGAATGTACAATGGCCCATAAGAAATCAGTGGAAGCGTTAGACAAGACATTGCAAGACTTGCGTAGTAATGATCAACAGATATTTGGTGGCGCTTTGATTCTGTTGGCTGGTGATTTTCGTCAGACATTACCTGTGATTCCCCGTTCAACACCAGCAGATGAAATAAAAGCATGTTTAAAGTTATCTTATTTGTGGAGACATGTACAAATACTCAATTTGACTACAAATGTGCGAGTACAAATTCAAAACGATCCATCGGCCGACACATCTTCAAGGCAACTGTTGGCAATAGGCAATGGTCAACTTGCTGTTGATCGTGAAACTGCAGATGCAGACATTTTAACCCATGTTCCTGGCGAGGTTGTAACATATCAATCAGTTGACACGGTTACGAATCAAGACGACGCTGTTAATTATTCGACAGAATTTTTGAATTCATTGGATTTACCCGGATTTTCACCTCACCGTTTACAATTGAAAATGGGTGCTCCCATTATTATGCTTCGAAATATATAGTAAATCAACCACGATTATGCAATGGGACAAGATAAGCTTTTAAAAAGGTCATGAACAAATTAATCGAAGCAACAATTTTAAGGGGAAAGTTTAAAGGTGAAGATGTATTAATTCCACGAATTCCAATGATTCAATCAGATTTACCTTTTGAATTCAAAAGACTACAGTTTCCAATACAATAAATAAAGCGCAAGGGCAATCGTTGGAATTGTGTGGAATTGATTTAGAATATCCTTGCCTTTCACACGGCCAGTTATATGTTTCGTGCTCACGTGTTGGCAAGCCTTCAGTTCTCTTTATCTACACAACAACTCATGGCAAAACCAAAAATGTTGTCTACGAAAGAGCTCTAAGATAGTTTAAGTGATACATAGTCTAAGATTGTAAGAAACTAGAATTAAAAGTTGAATAATAGGGAAAAAACCAACTTTATTAAAAACAAGTGTGTTTCTTTTCTTATTTTGCTTTGCCGTGCGAAGCAGGCACCGGGCCCGCTAGTAATGTATATAAGTGATTAGCGTGACAGGCTAAGTAGATTTAGCCATCTCCGTCTGTATATACACCAGCAAATCCGACAATTTTTGAGATATCGATCTAAAATTTAGCACACCAATTCTCAATTGTAAGTACCATGTATTTTGTGCTTATGCTTGTTTGTAGCAACTGACTATATAAGGCCACAGGTGGACGTATTTCGCGCCTGAAGGTATACTACTTGTATGGATTTATCAGTATTAATGTTAGTGTGGTGAGCAACGGTTCCAGAGGGGTCAATTCCTTTGCTGTTGCCTGTAGGCGACAGAAGAATTGCTACTCGACTCAGCATCCCCACACTTGTCGTAAAAGATCCGATTATCTTAGCAGCAGGCTTAGGCGGTTTTTCGTAGAAGTTGTATAATAGGCCCATAGATGTAAGACTTTGTCGAACGGATAAGCAGAAAAACTATAAAATAGCATTTACAACTTTTCATTGGCATCAGTTATAAAGTTTTCTACTCTATGGCATTGTTCAATAGTGCCAAGAAGATTTCAATACTAGAACCGCCCCTAAACTCGTAAAGAGTAAAGGTGTTTTGAATACCTGGACTGACAAAAAATATGTTTTCAAGTATTTCAATACAAATCGTCTTCAAAATAGGCTCATGAGCCAATACAATCAAGGTAGCGGTTAATGGGTTATATACATATATAAAAGCTGATTTTGCAGAATTTTTTCTGAAAGAACTTTTAAATTTATTGATATAAAAATTTTTATTTCAAGGCTTAGTATTAGTAAAACTATTTATTTAGAATGCAACAACAGCTGATTTGCGGGAGCTCCTCTCAAAAACGACGTTTTGCTGTGGACACTGTATCTCTGAACTGGATCCTCTGAAATTAAAAACCCAAACAGATTTCCTTAAAATAATGTTAAATCTAATAAGTAAAATCGAAGAAATAAGGAAAATGAAATTGCTTTTATATATTAAAAGCTCGTACTTAAATTTAAGCCTAATCGGTGTAACCGTTTTCGAGTGATGTTGTTCCTCGACTTTGATGACACCGTTTTGAGAAAAACGCGTTTAAAGTTTGTCCTTGTACTTACAAGCACTCTGAAACGCCTTTCCAAATTTGCGGATAACTTCGAAAATATTCACCTGATAGATATGAAATTTTCTGTGTATATTTTTAGGTATATTTGTATTCAGAAAAAAATAAAAAAAATCAATTTTTTGAAAATGCAAACTGTATATAAGCCCCTAATCCAATCCAATCTAATGTACACCTGTTGCTGGCTGGCATGGACTTTCACTCAATGCTTTGTGCCACACATATACTTGTGTTCGTGATAAAGTAGACTTCCCAAACATTTCTGCATCATTTTCAACGATTCCCTAGTCATAATTTGAAAAGAACTAGTCTCAGAGTTTCAACCGAATTTTTAATTTAATTTGCGATTAATTGGACTAAAAAAGACATATGTATTTTGCTTAAAAAGATCTACAAGACCAGATATGAACAAAAACTAGAAATTACTTTACCGCTTAATGGCTGCAAATCTAATATACTTGTAAAGAAGTACGAAAGGACTAAGTTCGGGTGCCACCGAACATTTTATACTCTTGCAACTTGCAGGCATCAAAGCTAGGGAAATAATTTAAGCTATAAAATGTCAACCAGATGATATGTACGACATTGTTTGTTAGAAAAACGACAATCATTATATTTAGCCCAAAGGTTGAGCCGAGTCAGGGAAGTTCGCCCGATTTAACCCATTTTTGATGCACAGAAACACTATTGCCAGGAAAGTATTCTGAATTTCAAATGTATATCTGAAATATTGACTGACATTTGCAGTGAAGAGCCTACTACAGATACTGGGGTCCACATATTTGGTACATATGGGCTTTGAACAGTTTTGCTGGGATTTCGGCAATTTTTGGTCATAAGGTGGCATACTTAAAGCAATTTTGCTGCAAACTTTTATCCCGTTATATTAATTACTTCTTGATTTGTATATTGGAAAGTGAAAGAATTTAGAATTGTGTTACGTGTTTGTTTTTCAATTTCACCCATTTTCACGCTGTGATATAGGCACATGAGACGAATGCCACGTACTAAATTTAGTCGAAATCGGTTGGTCGGGTCCCGAAG
The DNA here is from genome assembly GCF_016617805.1 of Bactrocera tryoni. Lineage (NCBI taxonomy): Eukaryota > Metazoa > Arthropoda > Insecta > Diptera > Tephritidae > Bactrocera > Bactrocera tryoni. The sequence goes on along the minus strand of NW_024396366.1, from coordinate 13,541,456 downwards.
TACGTTCCTATTCTTCTATATTGGCGTAGAAACCGCTTACGCGGTTATAGCAAGTTAACAACAGCGCGCCAGTCGTTTCTTCTTTTCGCTACGTGGCGCCAATCGGAGATTCCACGCGACGCCAGGTCCTTCTACATCTGGTTCTTCCAACAGAGTGGACGTCTTTCTCTTCTTCTGTTTTCCCCGGCGGGTACGGCGTCGAATACTTTCGGAGCTGGAGTGTTTCGTCCATTCGGACGACATGACTTAACCAGCAAAGTCGCTGTCTTACAATTCGCTGAACTATGTCAATGTCGTCGTATATCTAATACAGCTCACTGTTCCATCGAATACGATATTGACCGTGGCCAACTCGTAAAGGACCATAAATCTTCCGCAAAACCTTCTCTCCAAACCTCGTAACGTCGACTCATCAGATGTTGTCATCGTCCAAGCCTCTGCACCATATAGCAGATAATATTTAATTTTATTTTATTTGAAAATATTTTATATATGAATGACAGTACCCGGCGAGGAAGTCTCTCTACCATCACGAATCCCACATCGAATTTGCGTTTCTTTATATGGCCACTGTAGTAAATGCCACAAGGACCTACTCGCCTCAGTCCTGGTTCCTTCCGTCGCATTTCTTGGGCAATTAAGGGACCGGATATTCCAGGTGCATGCCCTTAAATTGTAATCCTTAATTCGTTTGCCACGGTCGTCAACAAAAGGGGGTTCTCTCATCCCAGGCTGATTGTTATTTTTCATTGGGTGCGTTTTTTTTTACCTGTCGGATCCCAAACCCAGCGCACAATCCTGTGAAGGGGATGTTTAGCCTTCTCACTTTAACTCGCCTTCAAACGGATGTTTTAAAGCTACCCAGAAGATACTTGGCCAAAGACCGGAAGTCGTGAGCTGCTTGAGACATATGTAGAAGAATCGTTTCTGACCACTCCCAATTGAATGGCGATCAGAGAACTTTCCTCACTTGCGTAAACTTCTTCACATGACCCCATCCTCCCGAGGTATGTTATTTCAACAAAAGTAAGCGGTGTCACGCCTATCATCGAATTTTCGGCTCCCCACAAATCCTTATCATACCATCTCGAAGGTAAAATTTAATGTCTCCGACGTAATTTGTTATTGATTTATTGCTCCTTTAGCCCACTTTTTTAAAAAATTTTGTTCCCAGATGTTCCTTGCTACTACGATCTCCTGTGCGAAATAACAGTTTTATATCTTAATTTAGTGCAGATTTATGGCACTTTATAAATTTTCGATTAATGACGTTTTTTGGCCATGTGCGAACTAGAAACTTGTCTTTACCAAAGAACACGCATACGAAGTTTTATCATCCTGATCCTTTATTATTATTTATTATACTCTATAGCAACAGACACATAGAAAGACGCACTGCCTCAGTTTCAGCAACAGGCTCCGTAGTTTTGCTGGGCATAAACTTCGTAGATCTGTCCGGGTTCTTCCTTCTACTCTAAACACCAAACAACAGTATATAAAATTACTGTATTTACACAAGACATACTTTGAATGGTTTCGAAAGGTAGCGCAACTTAGTCCTGAGATGTCACCCTACCGTTTGCAGATAGACCACCGCGAAGTCAAGACAAAGTTCTTCAACTAACAATTCTGCACCAAAAGGGTATGTCATGGTGTCACACCTTAATTTCCCACGCCACAGGGGCTTACTAACTTTGCTATCAAAGTGAATCGGATAGAATTGCTGCAAATGGCTAAATTAGCTTTGCTTTGAAAGGCATGTAATGTAAACCACACGTTTTTTTGTAACAGAACAACAAACACATCGTAGACACAAACCTTTGTATGTCGGTAGAGGTATACATGTAAGCGCAGCACACACAACTAAAAAGTACCAGGTGTGCTGTGAGAACATAATCCTGCAGAGACGACACTATTGATTGTTTATTTCCACGTATTTCTTTTCCGATTTTCTCACTTCTCCTAGTTGTTTGAGTTTACATTTTGTGTCTAGTTAGGTGCGACTTCTTATGTCATTTTGCGCCTAGATGTATGTACTTATTTGCAAAAGAATTTATTTATTTAGCTTTATTTATCTACTTCTTATTTTTAAAACGGCGGTAATTGTATTTGTTTAGAGTTGGGGGGGCATTTCGTTAGTTTACAAAAGATTTATACAGTGTCGCACACCACCGATCTTGCAAAATAGCCGTTAGTACATTCTATTAATTATAAGTGTATAATTTTTCATAGTTTACATATAAAAATTTCTTTCTTTTCTCTTTAAAGGTCACATTTCCATATCATCAACTATCTTTTAAGCAATTACATATGTGGGTATAATACATCAAAAAGGTATGATAATTTCCATATTGTCTCTGTACTCTTTTCTAACATATCTCCGACGAAATATTTCTTAAAGCTATGTTAATTTCTATACCAACGTAGTAATTGGAAATTGATTGGTTAGGTAAGGTTAGATTGATGGACTCATGAGTCACGCATAGACCAGTTTTGGTTATTTGCGATGCCAGATGCAGAGCCGTTGCATAGTTTTTCGTTTTAGTTTCTCGGCCTCACTATCGATACCTCTTTTAGTGTCTCATACCATAAAAATATTGGAAGCATTATCTTGTCAGCGCGGAACTTGTACCCAAGATATGCTTAATTGTTTACCTGGTACCCTGCCCTTGACATTTCATTCTTGATCTTCTTCTTGATCTTTTAGCCTACAGACATGTGCCGCTACTACACTGTCACTAATGTGTAGTAGAACATGGTCCTAAAATATCTTCTATCAAAAGTTAGCAGAGAACTTTGTTTATTTTTGATTCACTGCTTTGCACATGACCTTTGACAATATCATCCACTATCTCATTGCCATCGACGCATTTGTGACATGCAACCCAGTAAAAGTGAAGGAATATGTTCCTGGCGACACTCTCAACTACTGCCCTGCTTCCTAAGGCACTTGCGGTCGATATGTACAACGAGGTTATTGTCTTGATTGCGGCTTAGCTCTAGATATATATTCTGGAGCTGGCTGCTGATACATTAGAGGTTAGCTCCGCGGCTTTCCCAATGGCAGAAACCCCTGCTTGAAATTTACTGCAGAGGCCCGGCAGCTAAAACGGCTTTATGCCTAACTTTGGACAGTATATGTTCGCACGTTGGTTCAACTGCGCCGTCCATTTCAAGCTTTTAGTGGAGTTTAAAATGTTGCACGCAGCTAACATATGTACCAAACATCTTTTTCCACGTTCTTTGTTTTTTTATGTCCAAACTAAAATGTGGGGTCAATTAGTCAGTGTTTGCCAAACCGATATTACACACCGGTCTCTAGATGTCATTCTTAGAGCTCTCATTATACACAGCATAGGTAGACTCTGTACCTCTTTCATTTGTTTCCGGCAGGATAATTTCCGTACGACTGTCTACCATATTATAGCCCCGCAGAGTAAATGAGAGGATCTTTAAGATAGTTGTGTCCCATATATCGAATAGAGCCTCTATGGAAAGATTTTGTATTTTCTTATGTAAACAAGTAGATAGATCCCCTTTGTGCGGATTCAAATCCAGACCCGCTTGCGATGTCATGTCAAATTCTTGACAGTATTCGGAATGGTGCCATAATACAGCCAATGGTATGTAGATACCTTCCCGTTATTAAGATGGCAATATTGCTTGCATATGCCACTATCTTAGGGGCTTAACCGAGGAATTAGATATCCGTTCCCAGGACAATTAGATCTACGTAACCTAGACAGACTTGGATTTTTTAATCCGGCCAAAGACTAAGAACTAGGCAGTATTCTGCAGTTACAACAACAACAGGAAGTCTGTAAATCTTCCTAAAGTCTTAAGTTTGATAGATATGTATATAAAATAATTTCTTGTTTTTATTTCCAAACAAGTGGCAACGATGTTCAAAAATATTTTCAATTATGTATTTGGTTATACAATCGAACTCTTCACTTTTGTGCAAGGTTCTTCATATATTATCAAAGCTTCGTTTAAGTTTGTAGTATTAATTGTTCAACTCAACAATTTTTTGCATTACAATTTTAAAATATGTGGCAACTCTATTCAAAAAATTTGTTGCAATAAAATGTAATACCATAAACATGTATTAAATTAATCTCATACATTTAATTAAGTAAAATTTCATTTTTATCTCAAAAATTTGAGAACATGTGGCAATTCTATTCGAATTTTCAAATATTAAACTTTTAAATGCCAATAAGTTCACAACTACCTACATTGTATTTATTTAATTCAGTGTTAATAAATTAATAACTTAAAACAGGTGGCAACACTCTTTAAAAATGTTTCAAATTTTTTTATATTTCCACCTTTTTTGATTCAGTAGTTAAAAAAACTTTAATATGTTATCAATTGTTCTTAATCAAAAATTTCAAACAGGTGGCAGCATTTATCATTTTTTTAACCCAAATATTACATCCAAGATTCCACGAAGTATTCAAATTGCATCACTTTGACAAAGTTCTGTATATGTATGTTTTCAATTATTTCTAATTAAAAATTTGAAACATGTGGCAACACTTCTACATTTTTTTAAGCCCATACATTACTCTCAACAACTCACTCAGTATTCAAATTGTTACTATATGATAAAGCTCTGTATAGGCATTTCAAGCGTGAAGATGTTTTGTTGCGTCACACAACTTCGTTGCAGTGTCAATCGACTTTTAATAGCGGTTTTCATTACCATTTTTTTGAAAATTTATATTCTTACATATGATCAAAAATTTGCCTCACTGTAAAAGTAGCTTTTAGGCACTTCGTAGCAAGTAAATACATACCTACCCATATGTACAAGAAAAACCACACAATCGCACTAGATGACATGTGAAGGGCTAGGTGTTCGCTTAAACCAACCAATATTCTTTTCAAGCGTTTCTAACCTATTATAAGACATACATACATACATGTTTACTTGCACATATATTACCAGACGCATCTTCGTCCATATACCCATCCATTATCCATAGACGCCGCTATTATTTTGCACAAATAAATTTGCTAAAATCTGAGAAAATCAATTTACCTTTTCTGCCATATATAATTTTTTTGCGGTTGCCGTTCACACCCTCACCAAGAAAACGTGCGTCCACATGCTACGCAACAATTCGTACGCAAGGGATCTCATAATTTCATTAGCTGCGTGTGTGTATACAGCCACTGAGTGGAAATATGTTTGTAGAACTGTATGTTTACAGCCTTTTCCATTCACTCTCGCATGCCCTACAAAGCGAAGCGAGGGGTGCGGGAGCGGGAGCGGCAAACAGGTGCGAAGCAATCTTCGCTGTGGCATGAAACCTCTGAGCTGTGAAATGAAAGAAAAGGTTATCGGCCAGCTTGCCGCACACATCATATGTGTGTAAGCACAAATATGTGTGCATGTATGTGTGTATGAGTTCGTGAAATGAAATTTACAGTTGATTTTTTTCCTGCTGATATTCCGCCTTTACAATTCTGGCTTCCACTTCTGCTTGCGTTTGAGTGCCACTTCGCTCCACTTTGGCGCCGTAAGGTGGCAGCTACTCGATTACAGTTCCAAGTTGACTGCGTTGCTTTTCGTTTCGTTTTCCTCATTTCCTTCGCTTTTTCGGCACACTTGCTTACTTTTATTTTGCTTCGTTTCAATTACTCGATTTTTTACATTTTATTGCTGCGGAAAATTCTTTATAGTCTGCCCAGCCCACCGTTTCGCTTCATACCTCCGCGAATTTCGCCCGCTGCAAGGCAATGCGGCGCTGAATGAGCTGTAAAATTAATTGAAATCTTATCACTGATGATTTTGAACGCAATTTCGTTTTGTGACATTAAGTGAAATTATAAATGAAAGACATAATTTAGATGATCTGCGTGCAGTTTAAGTGGAAAATTTAGCGGCGCGGCTGTGTTTTCCTCGCCAACCCAATTCGAGTAATATTTTTTTCAAGCCTAAAGCTGTTTATGTATTCATTCAATGAAATCGAATTTCTCCGCAATTTTATTTGGCATGAATTTAGTTGTGGCAAACAATTTGTTAATTTGATACATTCTCTATATTATCATTATAATTATTTAGTATAGAACTTTGCTTTAATGGCTTATGCATCTGAAGTTTATGTTAATCCCTTATTCCACATATCTGACTAACATATTTAGCACTTCTCAACATTAGCACCAAAAACTACTTCTCTTTCTGCCACTGCAGACACAGCCCTTTAAATTACCAAATCCTTTAATTTCCGGCACAACATTTTGATATTACCGTTATATATGCACACATGCAAGTAGTGAATGTAGAAGTTCAAACCAGGTTGATTAATGTACAAATCTACAGTACTGTGGGAAACATTTGAAACTTCAAATAATTCGAATATTTGTTATTTATTTTAGAGGAAATATATTATTAATCGATTTAATACTGTCGAAATATATTTCATTGTGAATGATAATTATACTCAGCTAATGATAACCACCTCTTCATTCGACGAAACTCTCTTCCCAGCGAGAATTCTTTTGTGATCTGAAAATAAAAAATAGTCATTACTCCCAGAACTGAACTATTCGCGGATACAATTCGAAGCACAATTCTTGGATTTTTGCCGTCGTTTTTACTGACTTGGGACACGGTATATTGGCTGGTGAAACAGCACTTTCTTTTCCTTCAAAAGCAGCCGTTTTAGGAAGATTTTGTCCCTTAAACAGTTGATGGTCCTTCCTTTTCCAAAGTAGTCAATTATCATTATTCCAAACGCATCCCAAAATACAAACGCCATAACTTAGCAGCCGACTATTGCGTTTTTCCACGCTTTAGAGCGAGTTCATCGTGTGCTGTCCACTCGGATGATTGTCGATTAGACTTCGGAGAAGAATAATGGACTCATGTTTAATGATTTGTCACATATCGAACAAAAGCTCGGGTTTATTACGATTGAACAACATCAAACGCAGCACCGAATCATAAACTCGTCTTTTTAGTCAAAAGTCAGAACGCGCTGCACCCAATTTGCACAGAGCTTTCTCATACCCAAATATTCATGAATGATATAATGAATCCATCCAGTAAATATCTTTAGAATGCCTTCTATCTCTAACAACTTGACTTTAAGGTCATCTAAAATTATGTTATGAACTTTTTTGATGTTTTCGTTGGCAACAACTTATTTTGGGCGTCCACTGCGGTCACCGCAGGTCGGCGGTCATTTCACCACCTCTAAATTTCATATCAACAGTCAACTCAACTCAGAATTGACTCGGATTTTATCCGACCAAGGGCTGTTTTTCGGCGATCTAACCCCATTTGGATCGGTAAGTGCTAAGTTGTGTTTGTCGTCATTGGAGCAATGCCTTGCAGCAGGGTTGCTCCATATCCTCCTGACTCGTGCTGGCATTGAGTCGAACCCGGGCCCGGAGGAATTTTTCTGCTGCGTATGCGCACCTCGGTCAGGTGCAACACAGGCAATGGATGAAGCCATCTTAACACCTGTTAAGGCCACTTAAGACTCATAGGGAGTGGACCACGCATTACGTGGCCCCATGTTGCCTGCGCAATACTGCGACACAAGCCTCTACGACTGTGTAATCTGCACATAGTTCGCGCGCCGCGCCGCCACTCAATCCGAGGGGCCAACAGAGGACCTCCACGGTCCCCAGGAGCTCAATCAGGCAATATAGTTTCCCCTCTGACTTGCCCCCCCCCCAACCTTCATCCCGCTCCAATCCTCGTGCGAGAACCAACCAGCAGCTATTGGTCCCTCGCACAGTCTGTTCCGTGTGTCAGACCGTCATACACCGGAATGTTACATCCGTCAAGTGCAATTCCTGTACTGGCTGGTGTCATTTTTCGGCGTGTTCTGGTCTGCGGACCACACGTTAGTGGAGTGAATCGTACGTTGCCCCATCCTGCAGAAGTCTGCCCCCGCAACTCACAACAGTGGCGTCGCCTACCAACACCCCAACGCGACAACCGCCCCTGTGGGTTCTACAGCGCCACCCACACGTCACTCCCTCACCCCCAGGATCACCCACGGACACCCGCGACATACCCGGCTACTTCAATTTAACTGCAACGGACTCCAGAGTAAGATCGAAGAGATAGTTGCACTTATGAATCGGGAACGTGTATCGATAGCTGCGGTCCAAGAAACCAAGCTAAACAGCCGCTCAGATCTTCTGAGTTGTGCCGGTTTCAACGTAATACGTAAAGATCGCGAGCGAGATAATGGTGGTGGCCTAGCCTTCATATTGCACAACACCGTGCAGTATCGTCTAATCGATGAAGACATCGACCCCAGGGATACTACCCTAGAATGTCAGGGTATAGCTATCCGGTCAGGCGATGTCGAGCTCGAAATATTTAATATATACATCCCCCCAGTTACATGTTGCCCAACAGGATATCACCCGAATATAGGTGCGCTACTTCGTGGTGAAAACCGTTTGGTACTAGGCGACTTTAACGCGCACCACGATCTTTGGCATTCCTGCCTGTCAAATGACCGTAGGGGGATGGAGCTGGCGGAACAGATTGACGATGCGACATTTTTCACAATGAATGACGAAGCCCCCACCAGAGTGATGGGCACTTGTAATAGCTCGCCGGATCTTACCACTGCTAGCGGTGGTCTGATAAACAGCATAACCTGGCGACCTATGCTAACTCTCGCATCAGATCATCTGCCCATAATTATCTCGATCGAGAAGCATCCTGATTCTGTTTCTGTGGACAACCGCACCTACATTAACTTTAACAAAGCTAATTGGGTCGGCTTCACAGAATTTACTGAGAACACCTTCAACGCTCTACCTATTCCTATTGACGTATGCGTTGGCGAACGTCAATTCCGCAAGATGATCGCAGCAGCTCCCGCTCGCTTCATCCCGGCTGGAAGAGTGGCGGAAATCCGCCCCAATTTCCTATCCGAAGCAACCGTTTTAGCTAATAAGCGCGACATCTTACGCCATGCCGATCCCGCGTATCCCCGAATAAGAGTTCTGAATTTGGAGATTCGGCGTATGGTAAACCAACATAAGCGGACGAAATGGATAGAGCACCTGAAGTCCTGTAACCTCTCCACCGGTGTGAGTAAGATTTGGTTAGGGGTATCTAAAAATCATGTGGAATTATAATATATAATGCCGAAGGCATAGCATACTTAATTTAGAAATTCAGATAAATGCATCAACAATTTACTTTAAAACAACAACATCTTCTTGAAAAACATCGAATCAGTAGTAAAACCAGAAACTAGAGAGTTGGAGAGAAGCACCCAAAATATACTCCGCGACCAATCTTCGCTTGACCAACTGTATCATCCGCTGTATGCTCCTCCCTGAGATTGGAAGCAAGAGCGCCGAGAAGGTAGCATCGAAGTTTCAAAGTTTCCAGTTGAGTCTTATACTGAGCTTCCCTGAATTTGGTTGCCTTCATAACAATACACCTATACAGATCAACTTCTTCCAATTGCGGCCATAAAAAGTTGATTATCATCGATCTATACCGCTCTCCATTGGCAGTAACGGTGTCATCAGATCCATTTCGAATGAAGAACGAACCGATGATTCCACCAGAATAAAAACCACACCAAACTGTCAAACCAGAATCGACAGTTTGTTTATTTACCGCACCACTCAGACAAAAGTCAGCCACATCGGAGAAGTTGATTTTCTTAAAAAAATTTTGGTCAACAAATTTTGGTCTTCAGTAACACTTGTCTGAATGGCAGCAATTCATTGATTCGAGTGGTGCTTTATCATATTGGCAATTGAACATAATTTAAAGAAAATGAGCTCGATATTTTTTCCTAAACTGAAATCTGTACAAAATTGCGTCATATATGTATGTAAATATTTTATCGAAATCTATATGTTGACATGACATAGAAAACATTGTGCACACAGCCACTTCGAAACTAAATTTCATTGCACAATCACTTTCTAATATATTCATTTTAATTCTCAATGAATGAAGTCAATGTGCCAGTGTGCTATTTTTGAATCGAGAGCTGCACCGTTCAACAAAAATAGCGCCGGCACCCAGAGAAAACTCTTTTGCCAAGAACATTGTTACACAAACAATCGCACACATTTAATTAATTTATATAGTAATGTAAGCATGATCTTGAATTAATTTTGAAGATCAGTGCCACAAGCATTGATATAGTTTAGTACATGATTACCCTGTAGTCAGTCAACTTTTGTAGTTGCATGCCAGTTCAAGACCAATTGTAGATCTTTTGGTGACTACTTGTATATTAGTCCGTGCTAGTAATTAGTCAGCTGAGAGCCTCACATGAGGGCGGACTTTTAATTTAATATGATTAACGGTTCCACTTCTAGGTGACAATTTTCAACATTTTCTACAAGGTATCATAACCCGTATGGCTCTTTGCGCATTGGCAACGGCAAATACGGCATTGACATAGTTTAGCGAAATAAGAGACAGCTGCTACGCCGGCTAGGTCATGTCACCCGAATGGACGAAAACATAACATATAAACGCGGCTATAACCGCTATAACAGTATCTACGCTAATAAAGAAGAAGAAGATGGAAATATCTTAGGTTGTATCGTGTCGGAACACTGAAAATCCATGTCGATCAACATAACAAAACAAGCAATATCAGGCGATCGTAGAAAAAATATATTGTGCATAGCAAGCACTTGAATCCGATCGTTCAGGTTGTGTAACAGCTATGTGCTATAGTGTATCGGAGCTGTAGATAATGCCAAATGCAGATTCGTTGACAAATAAAAGTATTTCCCATACAAGACCTTGATTTTAGTCGTTCAGTTTCAGCTGTCTTCTTCATATATTTGTTCCGATATCGACGGTTTCGACAAATGAGCAGCTTCTTGTAGAAACAAAATTTCAATAGACGGAAATAGCTAAATTGACTCAGCTTGTCATCCTGATTAAAGGTACCTTTTTCTGACCCAATGGGTATCTAAACAAGCAAAATTGCCGCATTTGGGGCATAGAGCAACCTGCAGAAATGTGGTGTGATTTGTTGCTGGTGGAATCATCGGTTCATATTTTTGCAAAAATTATGCCGGTCAGAACGTAGCCGTGAATGGCGACCGTTATCGCGCCATTATAGCAGACTAGTTGATGCCCGAAATTGAAGCTCGCGATTTGGTTTCAACAAGACGGCTCCAATTCCTACACATCACATCAATCAATAGATATATTGAGATAACACTTCGGTGAGCAAATAATTTCAAGTTCTGGGATGGTCAATTTTGCACAAAAATCGTGTTATATCACACCGTTAGACTTTGGATATGGATATGTAAAGTCTAAAGTATAAGCGGACAATTCCGCTTTGATTCACGCCTTGGAGCTAAACATCACGCATTCCATTCGCCAGTCTCCAGTCAAAATGCTTGAGCGAGTCATGGAAAATCGGACGCAACGATAGACTATCTGAGAGGAGCCGCGGCCAACATTTGAAAGAGTTATTCTTCGAGAAATAAATGCAAAAGAAAGTCCTTTCGAATGATAATAGACATTTCCCACAAAATTTGAAGTTTCTGTGTTTTTTCATTAAAAAAGTAGGGAACTTCGGAATTCGGTTTTTTCTGGATGCTACAAAATTTGTAGCAAACTTAATATATCCTGTTCAGCGTACACAAACATGGATGGGTATAAGTTGATAAATGAACTCAACGTCATATAACTGGATCTGAATGTCGGAGGGGAGCCGCGAGGGCAGCCTTACGGTTGATAGCAATGTAGCTGGTTAACACAAAAACCTTTTAGATTTCTCCTATGTGGATGAAATTAATATCCACAAGAGACTAGTTGTTGCACTAAATTTCACTTGTAAACATTTCGGTTGGGGTCATAAAAGAGGAACACACATTGGACGCGCTCAAAAGTTTTCCGCTGGCGTTTATTTTAAATCTCGAAACGAAGCAGAAAATGATTGCCGTTATTGCTACCGTTGCTTGTCATTTTTCCGCTTTTTGCGTTTTTGTTGATTTTTGATTAGTTGTTACTGTTGTTCATAGCGCGAATAAAACTAGAAGCTCATACAGGAAGCTCTTTCCGAATTGCGGTCATGCAACTCGCTCTTTGAGGTCAATGTACAAAGAAAGCAAGAACGCAAGAGCCACCAGCAACAAAAACAAAAACATTTACATACAACATTCGCAATGTACAGACACACATATGCGTATAACAATCTCGCTGGTATGTTCGACTTTGTTGTTGTTTCCTAGGTGTTGCTAATAGTAATGTGTTCCAACGCCGCGGCGGAATCGCGTGCTCGTGCGTCGCCGCTATGTGCTCACTTGGTTGTGCACTTTTATTTAAAGTAATTCTGCTACGAACTGTGTTTGTTGCTTTTGTTGTTGTACTTGCTATTATCGTTGTTTCGTTTCAGCTTTGGCAGCTGATTAAATCATGAGCACAATTACACTTACAAACACGAAGTGCCAACAAGTTGAATGCTCACTTAAACACTCAGTGCTCTCTGTGAGCAGCCACTGTTTACAGTGCATGCAAATGTACAGAGCAAACCCGTATAACTGGGTACTGACATTAGTGCATGCAGACACATGGCTCTGTAAATATTTGTGACGAAAGTTGCAAGCGAAAGAGTTGTGTGGTCTTGTGATTGAAAAAGCGAATACATTGTGGTCGATTTATCGATTGTGGTGATGGCGTGTACGCTGCATGTGTCAATATTAGTTATGAGCAGATAACTATGGTTGTGGCTTTTTAAAGCTCTTTTAAAAGCTGCATATTGATAAGAATTAGTTGAAGGCTTTTTGATGCGTCACTACTAACGCAGGACTATTATCGATATACCTTACCATCACTATTATACTACTTTTTGCCATTATTGCAATGTATTTACTACACGCATATTTATGTTCTATTAAGTTAATTGTGTCTATTGAAGAGCCGCGTTTTTTATTCGTTCTCACATGCCAGTTCTGATTTGTATATCAGCAATACTCTAACTATTGGACTCGGATTCAATCACATGGCTAAGTTGGCCCAATGACGGGTTGATTTTATTTCATGATTCGGAGACACAAATTAAGCCTTAAGGGGCGATACCCGTGTGACACTTTCAAAAAAAATTTTTTTTGCTTTTTCGATAGTTTATATATTCAAAAATATCCTGTGAAATCGGCAAGGTCGTATCTTGAATAGTTTTTGAATGGCAGCGTTCTAAACAGCGACCGCTCAGAGGTGCAAACATACATATGTATGTACCTATATGTATGTATAAGTGAAACTTTAAACGCGTTTTTCTCGAAACAACATTTTTCAAAATTGCTGGCGTCATAACTTAACGAGAAACTAACCGATCGACTTTAAATTAAAACTGAGTATTTTTGAATACAGTTACTATACAATGACCTACGATCTTTTTGATTGGCTGAAAATTGTCAATTTGGCATTAAAAAACGACCATTTCTTACCTACCAAGTCATTGTATAGGAAATATTTCTAAGTCTAATGAACTTTCCAAATTTTTATGTTTCAGCTTCTCATTCGACCGGAATCATGCCAGCAGTTGAGGCACTTTTTTTTTGGCACCTCCGAAGACAGCCCATAACTCCGTTATTTTTCAACATTTTTGTAAAAAAAAACAAGAAAAACCGTTAACTTCGGTTACACCGAAGCTAAATACCCTTCACAGGTACATTTCTGTTAGTAACTATGTGTTCAGTTTGTATGGAAGCTGCATGCTATAGTTAACCGATCTGATCAATTTCTTCGGAGATTACATTGTTGCTTTAGAAAATAACATATGACAAATTTCGTTAATAAATCTTGTCAAATGTGAAAGTTGTCCATACAAGAACTTGTTTCCGATCGTTCAGTTTGTATGGCAGCTATATGTTATAGTGGTCCGATATCGGCCGTTCCGACAAATGAGCAGCTTCTTGAAGAGAAAATGACGTTTGCAAAATTTCAAATATCTTAGAAACTGAGGGACTAGTTCGTATATATACAGACAGACAGACGGACAGACCGACAGACAGACGGACATGGCTAAATCGACTCAGCTCAACATACTGATCATTTATATATATACTTTATAGGGTCTCCGACGATTCCTTCTGGGTGTTACAAACTTCGTGACAAACTTAATATATCCTGTTCAGGGTATAAATATTAGAATATAGCTGAAAATATAACTTATTACGTTCAAAGAAGGTCGAAATATTCAGTCGCGTACTTTCTCTTAAAAAAATTCACGATTTTCGCCTAATTTTTCATGCGTCACACTGGTATACGTATAGCCCCTTAACATAATAAAGTGATGGTTTCCCGTGTTCTACGGCTAATAACACTTGTCTGATTCTTTGCCAAATCAAAAAAGAAGAAATAACTTTAACTTCTATAACGCCGGTATTATACTGTTACAAAGTTTTCATACAAGGAATTAGTTTTCATCGTTCAGTTTGTAAAAAGTTTTCGATAAAACTTTATTTCGACCGATGTCTATAAAAATATCTGTAATCCCTCAGATGTTGAGATATCGGTATGAAATTTTGTAACGTCATTTTTTCCCTGGGTTAGGTTAGATTAGGTTAGATGGCTGATGTAGAGAGATCGCATGTGGACTGCTATATGTAGACCTTTGTGAAGCCATAGAAAAGAAGAACTCCTGTGTTTGAACTTATAAATTAGCAAAACTATTAGGGGCCAATACCGTTTAATTTCCATTTCTCCAGTTCGGCGGGATGACTAAAGCGTTGCGTCTGGTAAGATCCCCAGCCTTACAGCATGAACGCAAAAAGGACAATGGCGTGTTAAAACCACCAAAACTAGGGAGGGGCTAGCCTTACAGAGGGCAAAGAGATCACTAGGTCTCCTGCGACGAACTCCTCGACCAACAATGAACACACTATTAATGAGTAGCCGCCCTGCTATCTGAGTGGACGGTCACTTCTATGAAAGAGGCTGCACTTCGGAGCAGTAAATCTACTGCTAGCGAAATGGCTGCAACCTCGGCTTTAAAAACACTGCAATAGTCAGGAAGTCTGAAGCTGGAGTTGATAGAGAGCTGCTGACAGTAACTTTTTCTACCTAAGAAGCTGCTTACTTGTCAGAACCGTCGTTTTGGAACTGTTATATGGTCTAACTGCCATAAGAACTGATCGATCAAAATTTATTTGTTGTATGATAAATTTTTATAAGCAAAACATCTTCAACAAATTAGGCGTAGATTATTCTCCAAAATATTTCATTCTGCAATTTGCACACTCTCAGATCAAACATATAGCTATTATATAATCTGACGGATCAAGATAGAGATTTTTGTAAGAAATATTTTCCATAAAAGTGATCTGAATTAGGTTTGAATATTCTTTATATCAGCCCGTTGGCTTGGAAAAACTAGCAAAACTTTTCCGTTGGATGCAATTTGGCATATAGTTTCTATAATGACTACATCAGTAAAAGGTATTACAGTGTCGAGGTTTTGTTTTTTTTTTTTTGTATGTTGCTCAATTTTTCCAAGCAAAGACATTTTCAATTGCCTTTTTTTGACAGATCACACGTGCGTCATGTCAAGCTGTCATGTTATTTTTGTTCAGTCTTGTTTGGCATTTCATCATGGAAAGACTTTCGTCTGAACCATGATTATGAATTGTTCAAATTTGTTATGAAAATTTAGGTCCTGTAAAGAATGTGTTTCACGCGCTTCGCTCAACTTATGGTCAACATAATCGGCCTACTGAGCGTGCTATGTATTCGCAACTTCGCAACACCATCTCCCATCTTAAGTGAGTCGATTTGACGCTGTCCGCAGCAATTCGAACTGACGTACATACATATGTACGGAAATTGAAGCACAAGAACAAAATGACGCCAATTCCCATCAATCAGTGGATTTATTGAGAGAACTTCGGTGACCAGATAATTTGGGCCAGTCGGTTGGCCACCGTTTGACTTTTTCTTGTGGGAATATGTCAAATCTAAAGTCTATGCGGACAATCGTGCCTCGATTCAGGCCTTGGAGCAAAACATCACGCGTGTCAGTCGCCAGTTACCAGTCGAATGAGTTATCGAAAATAGGACTCAACGGATTGACCATCTGAAACGTAGCCACGACCACCATTTTAAAGGGATAATATTCAAAAAATAAATTCCAAGGAATGTTCTTTCGAATGATAGTATACATTCTCCATTAAGTAAAAAAGTAGATAGTAAGTGAAAAGCTTCAATATTTTAAAAACTTCATGATAATAAAATAATACAGTTTAGGCCAGTTTGAGTGCAATTTTTAAAGTAGGAAAAACCTAAGAATATCAAATAAATATATTATATATTAGGTCATAGTATTATGCGAATATTAACAGTAGTCACCGCATGTGTCAACAAAAGCTGTTAGTAGCTAACATAGGATCAGTTGATATTTTTGTTTTTATTCAAAGCTCTCAAAGACTCTGCCAGGCATTTGCAGAGATTTCAAAATGTTCTACACATTACTGTTTTTACCTAAAGCATATTCTTTAATCGGAATCAAAAAATTAAATATTAAAGTGCACAATTTTAAAACACATTTATTTAATCGTCACAACCGTTATACGAATATTTGTGTTCGTTACACTTATCTCAAATTTTGTTTTACAAGCTCGTAATATTTATAGTTATATCGCTGGATCGTAAAATTTTAGAACGTTTAAGGATAATTAGAGTTAAGTGAATTACAAACGTATTTAAGATATCACATACACTTCTGCACATTTACACATATAGTCATTTAAATATATGTAAATAGTTAGTGTTGCCATTTAGAATAAATTATTCTTTCGAATTCTAACAAGATTTAATAATTTGTATTGCTATAAATGTATATTCTTTATTATTTTGCGTTTTAAATCATAGCAATAAAAGCCTTGAAGACCGCAAAGCGAAATTCTGAGTATATTCTTAGCTATGTCCGTGCCATAGAGCTGAGACATCATGGCTAACACTATTGCTATTTTGAGCCGCTTGCTATAGAGAGAAGCACTGATTATCATACATGTATGTACATTATAGTTATAAACAGTTCTAATCCCAAGTAGTTGTAATTGAAGCAAATACCATATAATGGTATGCTATCAAAATATCCTACAAGCCACAATAAATTCTCTCAGACTATTAGACCAATTCTAAGGCAGCCGAGCGAAAATTTCTTATCTTAATAATAGAAAAATAAATGGATTTCCAATAATTATATTCGTAAACAAAAGTTCTTATCAGAATAGTATATCAACTTTAATTATTTTTTGGAAATATTGATCGTTGACTTGGTTAATTTTAAGGCTCTGTACTTATTATGGCTTTTGGAAGTACGAGTAGAAATTACCCGTCCGAAGAACAATAAAGTAGAGGGGGCCGGTGGACTGCCGACCGAGCTATTCAAATGACACTACACCTACGCCACCTACCGTGGGATAAGCCGTATCCAAATCGCATACAAGGTTCTATCAAGCGAATTGTGTGAAAGATTAAGGCCCACCATCAACAAACTGATTGGACCTTATCAGTGTGGCTTAAGGCCTGGAAAATCAGCAACTAACCAGATATTCAACATACAACAAATCTTATAAAAAACCCGGGAAAAACACACACCATCTCGTCGTCGATTTCAAAGCTGTTTTTGACAGCACGAAAGAGCTGCCTTTATGTCTGAACTTGGTGTCCACGCAAAACTAATACGGCTGTGTAAACTGACGTTGAGCAATATCAAAAGCTCCGTCAGGATCGGAAGTGGTCTCTCCGAGCCGTTCGATACCAAACGAGGTTTCAGACAAGACGACTCCATAACGTGAGGCTTCTTCAAATTCCTGCTGGAAAAGATAACTCGAGATGCAGAGCTGAATAGAAAGCGTCCAATCTTCTATAAGAGTGTACAGCTGCTGGCCGACTATGATTTTCCGATGATCATTGGCCTCAACAACCAACGGCGCGGTTCTAATTTCTCCAGACTGGATAGAGAAGCGAAGCAAATGGGTTTGGTAGTGAACGACGGCAAGACGAAATTTCTCCTGTCATCAAACAAACACTCGCGACTGTTGGCATTCATAACTTCGATGTCGTAGATAATTTTGTCTATCTTGGTCTCAGTATTAACACCAACAACATCGTTATCCACGAAATCCAATGCAGAATAACTCTTGCCAACAGATGCTACTTCGGACTGAGTAGGCAATTGAGAAATAAAGTCCTCTCTCGACGAACAAAGACTCTACAAATCACTCATTCAGCCCCGTCCTGCCAAAAGATGCAGAGGTATAGTCGATGACAACAACTGTTGAGTCGGCGTTACGAATTTTCGGGAGAAAGATTCTGTAGAAGATTTGTAGTCCTTTGCTGTGCGAGATATACGTCCGAATGGATGAAAACACTCCACACAACAGAAAGACCTCCACTCCATTGGAAAGACTAGGTGGAGAAGAAAATCCACAAGCTATTGTAGAGATGCCACTACATCGCTGGTGTGCTCTATGAGTAGGGAATCATTATTTCACATCTCTTCAAAAATGAAACTGGCCATAATATCACAGTCAATGAGGAACGCTATAGAGCCACGATTCATAAGTTTTTCGAGCCTGAATGAGAGAATATTGATATGGACGACTTTTGACTTATCATCTTCATACAACATTGCTTGTAGTTCGGCGTGTTCGAACTTTTTTGATATCTGCCGTTCTTAAATTCTCACAACAAAATCATTATTCTTTTGCATGATCCTACTGATAGAGCATGATCACCATATGTCTCGGCAAGCATTAAATGCGACACTGCAGCACTTTTCCTCAAATCGAAAAAAATTTATTGCCTTCCGCATACCATCACTTTTCGGTACAAAATTGGATATTTTCAACACAATGAAAAAAATATTATGTAGCTTGTGCAATGACTATACAGTTATAGAATACGCTTGACAGATGTCCTGCCATCTTAACACTCACTTTATACAGGTGCAGCTGGTAAGCGCAATAACCTGAGAATAATTTAAGTCTGTTGCCGTTCTTATTACTTTAATTAAACTTTTTTCTTCTTTATAAGCTGCTGCTTATAAAAACAAGCAATGGCAACTCTACCCATTGCAACAATACATTATAACGAAGTATCCTAGACAGTTTCTTACTTTCATGCTACACCTCATCCCATTCTTGCCGCTCAGTCGGGTGTCTTTAAATTTCAATGAATAAATGTTGTATGGCCATAAACCCGCTCTAAAGCCGCGAGTAATAAAAACCTGTCGCTCACATTTAATCACCTCATAAATATAAGCGCCTTTATACTTATGTACATGTGTATGTATGTGTGCTATTTGAAACAACAATTGCAACAGCAGGCATTTCAATGTCAGTAGACTTAGTCCAACAACACCATTAAGCTACGTACGTATAACAGCAATTGAGTGGCGTGGAATGAGTTAAGCTCTCCGCGCCGGCATTCTCTTTCGCACGTCTGCCTTATCAATCAGCTGATTGTGGTCAAAAGTGATAGCATTCGTATAAAGTTTAGATATGTATGTCATAAAATCAAGTGTAAATAATAAATACGCGTATAACATTTGTTCTTATGCATAAAGCCTTCTTCTGAAATCTAAAACAATTATGCTTTACACATTTCGTACTTGCCTGAACGCTAATAATATTTGTTATGGTAAATTAAATCTTGATTGAATCGCGTTTACGCCTCTTAAAAGACGTGAAAGAGATTTGCGCGATACGACGAGGCGATAAGGCCATTAGAAACCGAAGCACATTGTACATGCCTAGTATTTGTTTGGGTAAAAAAAATTTGGGCGTAAATTTTTTTAAATTTATTGTAAGCACCCTTCAATGTAACTTTTGTTCTTCTTACGGTTTTAGGCCCAATCACAACTCAAACTGCAAATGAGAAACTTATTCGAAACAATTTTAGTTGCTTTCAACCGAATTATTTTCCGAGACCATGAAGACCACAAGCACTGTAGGAATATTTCATACACAATATGAAGGGCTTTGTGGTAGGAATTTTTTAGCCATAAAAAATTGACTTTTAAATCTCCGCTAAATAGTCAGGAATATAGACCATACTTCACGATTAAACTTTTACAGCTGTAGTGGACGCTTGACCTCCTGCCATGGGAAGTTATGAATTATCGCGAATTTGACTATATTCTAAACTGGATCTCTTTAAAACTGGAATTGCTCCATGTTTTTAACTCACAAACACTATTTTCTTCAATAATAAATTGGGAAAGTGTACTATATTCGTAATTCTGTGAATTTTTTTTGTATACTCTAAGTAGGCTATGTTGTTTATCACCAATCTTTCTGCTCCAGCTTTAGTTATACTGCGGTTTAATCCATAGGGCTCGGGTTAAGTTTCTGAAATGACTTTAGCCCCCCATTTGCTAGTTTTTTTTATTATTTTAGAATACATACATACAATATATTTTCTATTTTGATATTTACATATGCCCTCCTTCACTTGCTTTGTTCAGTTTGTGAGCGGTGTGGTAGTTCATTTTGAATTCCCTTAAGATCTAGACAACCCATCAAATAAAAACAGGTGAAAAGGGCTGGTCTCTTTTATACTCTTGCAATTTGCGACTACATTTAACTTTCAGTCAGTTAAAATTATATTAAACATATCCTCAAAGTAGATAGTAGTGTGTGTAAAAAAGACTGTCGAGCATCATGTCGGTGGAATCATCGGTCCGTATTTCTTTCGAAGCTGATGGTGCTGGCTACTGTCCATGGGGACCAATATACAAGTAGATCGATTATAACCAACTGTTTATGGCTAAAATTGTAAGAACTTGATCTCGACAACATCTGGTTCCAACAAGACGTGGTTACGTGCCACATAGCAAGTGCAACCATCGATTATGGCGAAAAAAGTTTGGAGATTCAATTATTTTTAGAAATTTTGACGGTAATTGATCTCCAAGATGTTGTGATTTAACACCATTAGACTACTTCTTGTGGGGGTTTTTGAAGTCATTGTTCTTCAGTATTAAATCAAACTCTGTTCAAGCTTTAGAAGTCAACATTGAACATGCTATTCATGACATACGACTTGATTTAGTGCAAAAAGCTCTCGAAAATCCAACGAATTCGTTATTGCAAAAGAAATCGTGAAGGCCATTTGAATGACGTTATGCTCAAAAATTGATTGTTTCGATTGTACTTTACATTAAATAAAAATCATTTCCAGAACAAATAGTACTTTTTTACAGAAAGCATACTTATCACTTTGTCTCCAAACAACAAACCAAAAATAAAAATAAACAAGAAAAAAGGTTAACTTCGGTTGCGCCGAAGCTAAATACCCTTCACAGGTGCAATTCTGTTAGTAACCATGTGTTCAGTTAGTATGGAAGCTATATGCTATAGTTAACAAATCTGATCAATTTCTTCGGAGATTACATTTGTTGCCTTAGAAAATAATATATACCAAATTTCGTGAATATATCTTGTCAAATGTGAAAGTTTTCCATACAAGCATTTGATTCCGATCGTTCAGTTTGTATGGCAGCTATATGTAATAGTGGTCCGATATCGGCCGTTCCGACAAACGAAGCTGCTCGCTTGAAGAGAAAATGACGTTTGCGAAATTTCAAAAGGATATCTTAAAAACTGAGGGACTAGTTCGTATATATACAGACAAACAGACGGACAGACGGACATGGTTAAATCGACTCAGCTCAACATTCTGATCATTTGTATATATACTTTATAGGGTCTCCGACGATTTCTTCTGGGTGTTACAAACTTCGTGACAAACTTAATATACCCTGTTCAGGGTATAACTACCATACCATGCAACTGGCAGGTCAAATTTAACCACAAAAAATTTATTTACAACTATATAGTCAACAAAATTGAAACTAAAATTTGCATGTAATTTTTTTAAGGTTTGAATAATTAGAGTTGCCAACAAAAAATTTGATATCAGTGGCTGCTATGGCGCAATTTATATACGGAATTTGAATCTATGTAAGACGAATCTCTGCTGCCAACATTATATTGTCATTTTGCGTTGGCTTTACTTTCCAGATTCCAAATAAAGGACATTTGGAATATTTTTACACACTGGAAGCTATCAGTTTAATTACAGTTTGGCCTGGCTTTAAAGTGAAGTTCGCGCCATATGAAATATATAAAAAAGTATAAAGCAAAATATTACTAGGAATGACATTTTGATGAAATTACAAAGGTCGAAAAGGTCTTTAGCAAAAATTTGTATAGAAATTATATTTTTCCCCTAAAAATGCGATTATCCTTTATACAAAACTAAAGGTATTTTCAGATATCACTTTTGGTTATTTGAAAGAAATGGAAAAATATATACATATATTTTCTCCTACTCAAGAATATGGTACATTGAGCTGGATGAAGTCGTCCGCTTTGCTGTGGCTTCTAGGATATTTGGGCAAGAACATTGCTTTGCGAAGGAGTCGCACACCGTAAAAGAACTGCAAAAAAGAGTGGGCAGAGAAAGTTATTGGCAGCAAGCACAAGCATGCCGTATGCAAAGCTGTTAATGGTTAATGGGGGATTACAGCCTCGCAGGCTTCAGAAGCACCTGTCCAACATGTGCATTGCCTCTTGTGCAACTGCCGGTTTTATGGCACGGAATCGGAAACTCCTGAGGAACTGATTCTTAATTGCAATCTGTAGATGCAGGTATAAGGCACTTGGTTGCCTATACATGGATAGGGATGACATCACCTCAGTTGCACCCAGTAAGTTGCTGAAATTCACAGAGTGCTGGGCCTTTGTAAGTGCATGTCATATAGGGAGGATACAAAAGACCTTAGATCGCAGTGCAAACCTCAATTAAATACTATTTTATTCTATACTGCACGGAAAAAACATATTGCACCAAAGCATACAATTCCGAATTTTAGGCAACCATACAACCGTGGAACTTATCAGAAACGCTAAATTCCCAAACTTTGCAATCGAAAATTTATACACTCGAACGCATGGATTTAATACGACAGCGACAACTTTATACCAGTGCTTACTGCAAGCGATAACACACCCTACTTACATGCTAAGATAAATACATAAAAACATACATACGTACTCATATGTGGTTCTACTTGTCGAACATGAAAACCACTTCAAACCGCGTAAGCAGAGCAGTAATACGCGTCTGAACAGCCGGCCACACAGCCCGCTTGCGGCTTATCAGTGAAAAGCATTGACCATAAACTCATTAGCAATATCAGGCAATTGCTTACGCACGCACACACATGCGCAAGCAAATTATTTCGTTACTCATGCAGCCAAAAGGGGAGCAGCTGATCCAAATTGGGAGAAGGAGAGAGTGAAAGTGTGATGAAGAGAACAGAAGAGTGCGCATGAGAGCGCATGTAACGCGCTGGCGATAATGGAGAGGGGCGTCTAGCTGAGTGTGACTAAACAACGTGAACAGCAACAACTGCGAGAGGCATTTGCACACGCCGAAGAAGGCTAGCGACGATCGCGGAACACCCAAACCGCCCAGTTTTCATTTAGTACAAGCAAAACAGCGCAACGGTGTGATCGTACGTAGAAGACGGTGCTGCGAGTTATGAATGAACGCGATTAAAAGCGAGCGCGTAGAATAGCCAAAACGCGTCAAGTGAACGTCGAAAAAAAACATTTACTTTGCGTTTTGAATTTCGTGTGCGTGCAAAAGCGAGTTCAATGGCAACAAGTTACAGCAGCAATAAAATGAAGTGATATGAAAAGAATGGAATGGAATTTATAAAAAAAATTAAAACAAATATAAAAAAATTAATTCAGAACAAAAATTACAACAACACATAGAAAGTGTAAAGAAAAAATTGTAAATAAATTGAATATAACAAATTAACATAATATTACATTTGGCAAAGCAACAGTGTCTATTCCGAAAATAACCTTGAGACCTCTTATCATTTTATGTAAATAGTCGCTCTTAGCTCATCAGCCACTGTTTCAGTGATTTGCGCTCTTAACCCGCTAATGAAAGTGTAAATAAAGCGAATTTAGGTGTGGGGTTTGTGCAGTGAAACTGTGTAAACCTGATCTTTCAAAGGAGTGCAACAAAGAAAATAATGTATTCCTAAGTAAAGAACGGATAGAGATTGATCTGAGGTGTTTTTCACTTACATTTAAGATCCCATTTATACGGAAGTCACTTATCCCTTCATTCGTGTGAATAAAATAAGATTCGTAGTATAATTATATTTTTCTGGGCCGGCGCTACTAGATATTCCGCACTGCAAATCCGTGCAGTGAGAGGAAAGTAGTGGGACTGTGCGTATAAATATCCGTAAAAATTCGATATCGCATATTTTCTATATAAAACCACTTCAGTGCACTATTTATGTGCAATATATAGAATTGCATAAACGCATAATTCGAAAAAATATATGAAAAATTCACTGATGGAAAAGTAGCCGGAATCCAATAACATTGATAGTCGTCTGTAAAAGAATTCATATAAAATACTCACTTTCGAGCTTGTGTTTGCTTCGTTGAGACGTTATTTATTGAGATTGTTCTTCTGAAAAAACTTAAAATATTAAAAATTAACTTGTAAATTTTACCCAAAGGTTTATCGTCGACTAAATACGTGACTGAAAATGCACTAAACATAAAACTTACTGCTTCTTAGACTTTGATTGATTATTAGAGTTACATTTATCATTTTAACAAATTACTATTTTTTGTTAATCACATAATAAACTCAAGTAATACTAGGCTGATATAACGGAGTTTTCAATAAAAAAAACTACAAAATGTTACACAAGTTTTTTTTTTAATTTTCGACAGTTTTCAAGCATAAATTGGCCCATACTGCTGCAATTTCACGTTCGATATTCGTACGAAGTTCATCAATCGTCGCTGGCATAGACCAACTACGTTCAGTCTAGCTTTACAGGAAATTGTCTAACGGCGTCAAATCACACGACCAAGGCGGCCAATTGACTGAGCCGAACTTGGTTTTCAATAAATCGATTGTAACATTCGCTGTGCGGCTTGTGGCGCTATATCATTCAATGCGGGCCAAAAATATTGGATTATCATTCCAATTCACAGTAACGTGCCGGTCTTTATCATCACGGAAGAAGCACAACCCAAAGACCACACCAAACCGAATTTTTTCGGTATACAATGGCGACTCATGAAGTACGTGTGGATTGTTGCCTGGCTAATAACACATATTTAGCTTATTGACGAAGCCATTCGCCAGAAGTGAGCCTTATCACAGGAGATGATTTTTCGATGAAAATCCGAAACATTTTCAAGTTGTTGCTTAGCCCAATTCACGAACATACGACGATTCTGGTGGTCAAGCGGTTTCAGTTCTTGCGTCAATTTGATCTTGTAAGGATGTAGGCCAAGATCTTTTCACAAAATTCACAGTCTACTTTTGTAGCGTTCCTATTGATAAACCAGTTAAAATATAGTACTTTCATATTAAAATAAAAGCTATAAGTCAGAAGTAAAGGATGAAAAGGTAATGTTCTTAGATCAATATCATAACTTTATGCTATACCATATATGGATGCAAGGGAAGTGCCAATTGTCAAAGCGTCGAATCAGAACCATTGTGAGAGTGCAAGAAAGATAGTAGACAAGTTGTCAAAGGGTAAGACAGAAAAACTGTAAATGCATTCGGTTCTCTCCACCGTCGGTAAAATATATCAGGCAAAGGATTTGTCTGAAATTATATATTTCTAACCAAATGTCGTTTGCGGAATCGTTGCGAATGTTAGAGAAGGCTTACGGTGATTCAGTTTTATCAAAAAAACAAACCTACGTATGATACAAGGCCTTCAAAGGCGGTCGAGCCATCTTTGAAGACATGCCCCGTTCTGAACGACCTTCGACCTCTTCAACTGATGAAAATATTAAAAAAAGAAAGTATATAATAATTGGAAATCGCCAGGCATGTGTTAGAGAGATTGCAAAGGAGCTCAACATGTCTCGCGAGTCCGTTAGAATTAAATTGGTGGAAGTTTTGGGTACGAAATGCGTTCTTTCTCGACTCGCCCCGATAAAGATGAATTTTTTTAAAAAAGAGTACTGTAAACATGTTTCTTTGGACATGCTCGATCGTGAAATTTCAATCTCACATTCATGGAGAGCTTTATAACTGCCGATGAGACATGGGTTTATGAGTTTTGCAAACAAACCAACAATCATCGGAATGGAACCCGTTTTCAGTAGATTGAAGATAAATTCGCTGAAACAGCTGAAGGCCATCTCAAAAAGTGCTTATGAAAAGTGTTTCGAGGACTGGAAAAAGCGTTGGCATAAGTGTATTACATCTGGTGGGGATTAATTTGAAGGCGGCATAAGAAAGGGTAGAATTTCATGTGGAGATCATCTCGAATAAGTTTTGACATTGATCTGGTCGATATATTCATTCTTCCTTCACATAATTTTCTGTTTTCAAAGCAAACTGAATGCGTTCGCCAACAGTTTTTAAAGAAGAACTCGAATTAGTCCAGACCACGCGCGGACGACTATTGTAAACTTTGAAAGAGAATTTATAGCAAAACTAAGCAAATAGGTTGTTGAGCGTCGCATGCTAAAAATAAAGCTTTAAAAAGTTAAATTTTCAATTTACTGAACATTAAACAAAAAAGTTCTTTTATGTCAATAATTTGAAAAAGAATAACAAACTTATATGTTTTCTCTGAGATAGGATAAGAAGAGCTAATGGGCAATAGTTTATGACCCGCTAATCAATTCCATATCAACGAACCAGAATTTTTATTTAAGATTCTGAAAGCCTTTTGAATTATTTATACACAATTCGAAGGCAATAAATCGATAAAAATTAATTGAAGTACCAATGAAAGCCGCCACCGCTAAGTAGGTTGAGAGCTTAATTGTTATTCGATAGGTCGTGAGTTCGAAACTGCGGTTCCGGTGCTTCCGAAAAATTACACTTTTATCGGAAGAAAAGAGAGAACTTGCTTAACTAAATTATTAACATCGTTATTAAATATTTCCAGGGAAGTTTTATATATTGTTCCCCTCTTAAGAAAGAAGGATATGGTTCCGATATTAAGATTATCAACGACCTTAGTTTCATTTCTGAAGTGAAATGACTAAGAAGTCGTTGAAAAATAAATTTTTGCCTTAAAATATTCTTGACTTCTCCAATGCCTACCAATACCGACTTAGAAAATAATTAAATATGGAACGCATTGGAACGTGTTTGAAAAAAATTTCTTACTTGACTTCTGAGTGCTCACTTATGGCTAACAAAATAGTATTTGGAATGGAAACGTTTTCAGAAATAAAAGCTTTTTTTGTCAAAATAATACTTCGAACTTCTCAAATGAATCCCAACATCCACTAAGAATGAAATTGAGTGTGGAACTTAATGGAAAACATTGCATAATAATTTTTTTTAACATTGGAATATTATTGACTTTTAAGATGTTCTCCAATGTCTACCAAGAAAAGATTGAAATTGTGGAAGGCGTTTAAAAGGATAGAGAAAAGAAAACAATTTTTGTCATAAGAATATTTTTGACTTCTCATATGAAGCTAGAAATAATGGTATTGAAACGTGTTTGACTTCTCAAATGCTTTCCAATATCCACTAAGCAAAAAATGGAGAGGAACTTCTTCGTATCTATTGAGAAATACAAACCTTTCCTTTTATAAGGATATTTTTGATTTCTTAGATGTTCCCCAAAGCCTACCATAAAAACAATGAAATATATAGGGTACGCATTGTAATGTGTTGAGAACTGAAAATATTTCTCATCAATAAAATAATGAATTGTGGAACGCATTGGAATTTGTAAGGAAACAAAAGTCTGCTTTTCACAATAATGTTTTGACTTGCCAAAAGATTTTTCGTCAGATGAGTATTGCTCACTTCTCAAATACCAATAAAATAATGAGCATGTGGCATTGGAATGTGTTAGGACACAAGAGTACAAAGCAATAGCAATAATGCTTTTTACTTGCCAAATGAGTCCTACTATTCACTAAAAAAGAAATAGAGTATGGATCTTATTGGAACGCATTGAAAATTAGAACTTTTTGCATGAGAACATTTGTCACTTCTTAGACAATCCTTAAAATCTTTCTAGAAAGTAATGGTTAATTAGATGTGGAACGCATTGGAATTCTTTAAGAAACAAAAGTCTGGTTTTCTAAAAATAATATTTTTGACTTGTCAAATGATTTCCAATTTTCACTAAGAAGATTTTCAACGTCTTAATGATCGCCAAAACTTACCAAGAAAGTAATGGAATGTGGAATGCATTCAATTGTGTTACTAAAAAAAAGAGTTTCGGCCAAAAAAAAATTTGTTAAGTTGTTTGATTATACAGAGAGCCTATCCAGAATAAAATGAAGTGTGGAACTTATTCGAACGTAATGAAAACCCAATAACCGCAAGAATATTTCTGACTTCTCAGATGTCCCCACTATCCACCAAAAATTAAATGTGTAACTTATTTAGGAAACTCACTTTCGTTTATCATAATATCGCTGACTTATACACGAACTTCTTGTGGAACGTATTTATAAATATCAACATTAAAAATAAATGTTAATTTTGTTTCATTTTTTTTATAAAATATGGGTAAAACAAAATAAATAATTAAGGGCTCTTTCATAATCAAAAATATATCAAGTGATTCTAAAATATTGCAAATCATCAAAAATTTCTTGCAGTGCACCAAATTAACCGTGGGTTATTTTCCACATAAAGAACACACAAATTGCCGCTATAATTGCGACAAAGAAATGCAAATTTAATAATTTTTTCCTCGGTTTACACTTTGTCACCTCGAGTGTGAAAAGCAATTGAAGCTAAAGCAATGCTACAGTGACATGAAACAACAACAAACACCATTAACAGCAATAAAGTCAATTGAATAATATTTTCAGCTAAAAATAACACAACTCACACGCGACTACCCGAGGTGCATATAAAAAAGGCACAAATAACTACAACAACAAACATAGAAATATACATGAAAATATATACATACACATATATGTACATACTATATAACTGCATATACATATATGTATGTATGTTCTGGCTATACATATTCATATGTATATAGTCTATGTGTATGACTAGTGTATAGTGAAAACGAAAATAGATAAAACATCAAATAAAGCACAATCGAAGCTTATCCAATAAAAACACAAACACATACACCTGAACACATGAACAAGTGTCTAAATAAGTTGGGAATATGTCCAAATATCAACTGCTACTCGAACCGTCTGCCACCGGCGATGAGGATGCTCCCACAGCAGGCGTAGACAACAATAACAGAACAACAACAACAACAACACATACAAGCCTTCATAATGCCGCCGAGAATCTACAAGCGCTGCTCTACACCGACAGCAGCAACGATTCCAGCAGCAGCAGCGGCGGCGGACGGGCGCGTGCAGTGCGCACCAGCAACAACAATAACAACAATAGAAGCGGCAGCAATAGCAATAGCATGAATAGTCACAGCAGCGGCAGCAGCAGCAGTTGGGAGTACAGTCCCTTCGACAGTGTCAGCGCAAACAGCAACAACAACAACAACAGCATTAATCAGACAAAAGCGGCGGTGATGTCAAGAGCAACAGCGACAACAACAATAACAACAGGAACAGTAGTGGCGTTGAGTTTAGCCGACATGGAAGCGAAAACGTCGTCAACATCACTATTGTTGGACGCTTACGAGGCGGATGACACAACGATGGAGGTGCCTCTGCTTGGCGGAAATGATAATGCAAGTGAAATTCATATTAAATTTAATCAAACAAAGGCTTACTCATACCTACATACACATGTACTACATATGTGTAATACTTGTATGTATGTCTGTTTGTATATAAATTGTTGTTTCTACATTCACCGGCGCTATTAATTTACCCATTTTCATATACATATGTGCATGTTTGGGTGCAAATATGTAATTGTTGTTGCTATTGTTATGTATCGGGTGATTTTTTAAGAGCTTGATAACTTTTTTTTAAAAAAAAACGCATAAAATTTGCAAAATCTCATCGGTTCTTTATTTGAAACGTTAGATTGGTTCATGACATTTACTTTTTTGAAGATAATTTCATTTAAATGTTGACCGCGGCTGCGTCTTAGGTGGTCCATTCGAAAGTCCAATTTTGGGCAACTTTTTTCGAGCATTTCGGCTGGAATAGCCCGAATTTCTTCGGAAATGTTGTCTTCCAAAGCTGGAATAGTTGCTGGCTTATTTCTGTAGACTTTAGACTTGACGTAGCCCCACAAAAAATAGTCTAAAGGCGTTAAATCGCATGATCTTGGTGGCCAACTTACGGTCCATTTCTTGAGATGAATTGTTCTCCGAAGTTTTCCCTCAAAATGGCCATAGAATCGCGAGCTGTGTGGCATGTAGCGCCATCTTGTTGAAACCACATGTCAACCAAGTTCAGTTCTTCCATTTTTGGCAACAAAAAGTTTGTTAGCATCGAACGATAGCGATCGCCATTCACCGTATCGTTGCGTCCAACAGCATCTTTGAAAAAATACGGTCCAATGATTCCACCAGCGTACAAACCACACCAAACAGTGCATTTTTCGGGATGCATGGGCAGTTGGCCACCAAGATCATGCGATTTAACGCCTTTAGACTATTTTTTGTGGGGCTACGTCAAGTCTAAAGTCTACAGAAATAAGCCAGCAACTATTCCAGCTTTGGAAGACAACATTTCCGAAGAAATTCGGGCTATTCCGGCCGAAATGCTTCGAAAAAGTTGCCCAAAATTGGACTTTCTGAATGGACCACCTAAGACGCAGCCGCGGTCAACATTTAAATGAAATTATCTTCAAAAAGTAAATGTCATGAACCAATCTAACGTTTCAAATAAAGAACCGATGAGATTTTGCAAATTTTATGCGTTTTTTTTTAAAAAAAAGTTATCAAGCTCTTAAAAAATCACCCGATACATTTGTAATTATGTGATTGTTATTGTTTCGGTTGGCTCCGACATTGTTATTATGGGCACAGTTTTAGGTATAGACAGTCGTTTTCATAATATAATGACTTAATGATGGCTTGGCGAGTGCATTGTGTGTGTCGTATTTGGATAATCGTATTCCCTAGCAGCTACTGTATTAAGAGAGTTAAGTCTGAAAGTTAATGTATCTCTACTTATGGTTGTAATTTATAAATATGTATGTATGTATGTCCAAGATAGACGAAATTATCTACGACTTTGAAATTATGACTATCAACAGTCACGTGGGAGACAAGCCGCGAGTGCGATAACTGTTTGGTTGATGACAGGAGATATTTCGTCTTGCCCTCGTTCACTTCCTTATCGAGTCTGGAGAAAGCAGAGCTAATGGCGTGGTTGTTGAGGCCAATGATATTGATATCATCGGCGTACGCCAGCAGTTGTACATTCTTATAGAAGAATGCATCTTATATAAGTATTTAGCTCCGCAGCTCATAGTATTTTCTCCAGCATTACAGATAGTAGTTGGGGCAGATTGAAGGGTCTCCCTTTTTGTGGATTGGGCAGAGCACACTAAATTCCAATCATCGGGCATGCTTTCGTCAGACCATATTCTACAGAGCAACTGATGCTGTTCTTCAGACGACTACCCCTATTGGCCAGCTTATCAAGCTCTTCATACTCACACATTTCGGTCTTTCTCTTTTTATACCCTGAACAGGATATATTAAGTTTTTTACGAAGTTTGTAACACCCAGAAGGAGGATAATGAAATCTCGATTATCACTTTATCATGCGAGAGTATAAAATGTTCGGTGACACCCGAACTTATCCCTTCCTTACTTGTTAAAATATTGTTTTGAAATTTTGTTAACATCATTTTCTCTTCAAGAAGCTGCTCATTTTTCGGAACTGCCGATATCGGAGCTGTCATACAAACTGAACGATCAATAAATCAATTGAACGGAATCAAATGCTTGCATGTTAAACTTTCCCATTTGACAATGTATATTCACAAAAGTTGTCACAGGTTATTTTCTAAGGCAACAATTTAATCTCTGAAGGAATTGTTCAGATCGGATTACTATAGCATATAGCTTCCATACAAACTGAACACATAGTTATTAAAAGAAATGCACCTGTGAAAGGTATATTAGCTTCGATGCAGCCGAAGTTAACGTTTTCTCTTGTTTTATCTGCAATTGGGTATCGCTTCTATTTTCAGCTATCGTTATCTATTCCATCCCACACGTGTTGTGGTCAATTGTAACGTCGATGGTTGAAGCCACTTTATATAGGGCATATAACATCCAATATTTATTAATAAAATAACAATGCATGACCAAAAAGTAACTGTTTAGACCGGCAATTGTGCCAAACCTATCCTTTGTAAAAAAACAAAACAGCCGACGGAAATCGATTTGTAGGTAATGGAGAAAATTCAGGCAAAATTTATAATATTGTTGTAGTCAATTGCGATGGATATGATTTATTGTATTCGAAACTACCATGTGCGCATGCATAGGGCCAAATACAGTGAAATTACTCATGACCGGACACCCACCGTCATTTATTTTGTCCGGTTAAGGGAGCTGTCCATAAATGCGGACGTATGTAGTCAAAAGCTGCAACTCAGAACTAAGTATATTTCTATTGAATTAATAAATGCCAGCCATTGTCAGCCAGAAGTGAACCAATCACAATTATCGCATTAGTTTCCATTGGGCCACCGCAAACCACTTGACACCAGATCAAGACAATTTGTTTGATGTGGTCATTTTAGGTAATGTTCCTGAAAAAACTGTTTCAAAACACAAACAAATTTTACACAATTCTCTTGATACATTTTATGAAAAAATGTCCGTTCATCAGAGATTATTTGAACGAAATATTCCCCAAATAGTGTTCGGGTCCGGTCATTGATCTGGTTAATATGTCTGGTTATAGGAGTTGTTTTTTTATGAAAACGTTGTGTTCACAAAAATCTCCGGTTCTTGTGTCCGATTATAAGGACTATCTGTAATGGGGAATTTCACTATATATCAATTTTTATTCCTGATATCACCCATTTTTTCTATCATACTATGGTTTATCCAATATTAGATGTTCATTTAATTTAGTAAGATATGCATATTTTACTCATAACGGTGCTGAATATGCCGGTCATTATATGACTTATAAATTCATAAAATTGCCAAAATACGTTCTTGAATATGTCTGAGCAAAGGCAAAAGTTAGTGAAATCAGTTCAGATCTTTACTTATATAATGATTTCGAACTTCCAACTTGTTCTTAAATCGATTCTTCTTCTTCTTAATTGGCGTAGACACCGCTTACGCGATTATAGCATGCTTTCGTCCTGACCATATACAAAGTAATG